>NC_091304.1:26756924-26949424 GCF_038502225.1 Cherax quadricarinatus
TCTCTTTGTAGTCCTGCGTGATCCTCCTCTGATTTAATCCTTCTCATTAGCTTCACATCATCTGCGAACAGGGACACTTCAGAGTCTATCTCTTCCATCATGTCATTCACATATATCAAAAATAGCACTGGTCCTAGGACTGACCCCTGTGGAACCCCGCTTGTCACAGGTGCCCACTGTGATACCTCGACACGTACCATGACTCGTTGTTGCCTCCCTGTCAGGTATTCTCTGATCCATTGCAGTGCCCTTCCTGTTATACGCGCCTGATCCTCCAGCTTCTGCACTAATCTACTGTGAGGAACTGTGTCGAAGGCCTTCCTGCAGTCCAGGAAAATGCAATCAACCCATCTCTCTCTCTCGTGTCTTACTTCTGTAACTTTGTCATAAAACTCCAGAAGGTTTGTGACACAGGATTTGCCCTCCATGAATCTGTGCTGGTTGTTGTTTATAATCTTGTTCCGTTCCATGTGCTCCACCACTCTCCTCCTGTGTGTGTGTGTACTCACCTATTTGCTCACCTATTTGTGGTTGCAGGGGTCGAGTCACAGCTCCTGGCCCCGCCTCTTCGCTGATTGCTACTAGGTCCTCTCTCTCCCTGCCCCATGAGCTCTATCATACCTCGTGTGTGTGTGTGTGTGTGTGTGTGTGTGTGTGTGTGTGTGTGTGTGTGTGTGTGTGTGTGTGTGTGTGTGTGTGTGTGTGTGTGTCTCCATGTTTGGTCTCCTCCGCAGATGGTGTGGAGAGTGGTCTGGTGTTCGGTCTCTCGCTGACCAAGTGCCTGGAGAACGAGAGAAGCCGCAGCAGGGAGGCTGCAGAGAGAGCCGCAGCCGCAGCCGTGGCCGCAGCCGCCACCTCAGCGGCCATGGCTGCGGCGGAGGAGGGAGAGCCGCCCCTCAGCCGCAAGTCCTCACAGGCTGGATCTCACGCTTCCTTCTCCTCCCTCCTGGAAGGAACCAAGCAGGTAAGTTCCATAACCAAGAAAGTTCCACTTCCTTCAAACTTCTTTCAGCCTCTTCAGAACAAGTAGTTGCACTTCAGACATATTTCAGCCACCTAAGAACAAGTTAGTTCCTCTTTTTTCAACCTTCTTTGAGCCTTTTCAGAAAAAGGTAGTTACCCACTTCCTTCAGGCTTTCAAGACCTCTGGTGGCTCCACTTAATTCAGATTTCCTTGAGACTGTCTACATATTGTGGGTCGACCGACCGGTTGAATAAATTGTTTTTGAAGAGATTCAAACCCAATAATGACTAATTTTTTAGTGGTAATAAGACACTTAAATGCTTTTGAGATTGTAACTCCATACTGTAATGTGTTCATTAACTATTATGTGAAGAAATTCTATTATATGAATTGACTGTGATATATTTTTTTTCGTGGTGTAATTATGCCTGGTGAGCTCTGACAAAGATCCATTGTGACCTCTTTATTCCTGTTTTTTTTTTTACGCCACATTAAACTAAACTGAACTGGGAGAAGTCTTTAAATAGGATGATAAGGATACCCTGGAATATCCCAGAGTGGTTCAGTAACCACAGGAGGTTGACAGGTTCCCTTCTAGTGGAGCTGGACTTTGTCGAAAAGTGATTCATTATACTGGCATTACCTGGAGTTTACCTGGAGAGGGTATCGGGGTCAACGCCCCCGCGGCTCGGTCTGAGACCAGGCCTAATGGTGGATCAGAGTCTGATCAACCAGGCTGTTATTGCTGGCCGCACGCAAGCTGTCGTACGAACCACAGCCCGGTTGGTTAGGTACTGACTTTAGATGCCTGTCCAGTGCCTTCTTAAAGACAGCCAGGGGTCTATTGCTAATCCCCCTTATGTATGCTAGAGGCAGTTGAACAGTCTTGGGCCCCGGACACTTATTGTGTTGTCTCTCAGTGTACTCGTGGAGCCCCTGATTTACATCGGGAGAATGTTGCATTCCCTGCCGAGTCTTTTGCTTTCATAAGGAGTGATATTCGTGTGCAGGTTTGGTACCAATCCCTCCAGGACCTTCCAAGTCTATATTATCGTGTATCTCTCTCGCCTGCGTTCCAGGATAAAGATCAAGGACCTTCAACTTTTCCCAGTAATTTAGGTGCCTTATCGTACTTATGTGTGCCGTGAAAGTTCTTTGTACACTCTCCAGGTCTGCAATGTCGGCAGCCTTGAAGGGGGCCGTTAGTGTACAGCAGTATTCCAGCCTAGAGAGTTTAGTTAGTTAGTTTAATATGTTTATTATGCACCCCATACCCATCCTGTGGGCAGAAGTCAAAAGATTACAAAGGTACATAATGGGTCCAGGGACTGGGCCCCAAAGTTTTGATAGTAGAGCAAGTTACAAAGGTAATGAACTCCAGGTAGATATGGTCACAATCATGACAAGTTACAAAGGTATTTACAGATTACAGAGGTACATAATAGTTCCAGGGACTGGGCCCCCAAAGTTTTGATAGCTGAACTAGGTACAAAGGTAATGAGCTCATAAGTTACAAAGACAGCCTAGAGAGCACAAGCGATTTGAAGAGAATCATCAAGGGCTTGGCATCCCTAGTTTTGAAGGTTCTCATTATTCCACTCTATTGTATGGCTAGAATTTGTCGTATACCCTGATATATTTTTAATTTCCTCAAGTTTCCCATATCTGAGCAGTCGAAATTTCTCCTCGTTGAACTTCATATTGTTTTGAGTGGCTCATTCAAAGATTTGGTTGATGTCCGCTTGGAGTCCCGCGGTGTCTTTGATGGAGGTCACTGCCATGGTGATCCGGGTGTCATCCGCAAAGGAAGACATGGAGCTGTGGCTTACATCTCTGTCTATGTCAGAAATGAGGATAAGGAATAGAATGGGAGCGAGCACTGTGCCTTGTGGAACAGAGCTTTTCACCGTAGCTGCCTCAGACTTTACTCTGTTTACTACTACTCTTTGTGTTCTATTTGTCAGGAAGTTATAGATCCATCTACCAACTTTTCCTGTTATTCCTTTATCACGCATTTTGTGTGCTATTACATCATGGTCACACTTGTCGGAAGCTTTTGCAAAGTCTGTGTATACTACACAGTAGGGGCGCCATTGGTACACTAAGGGAAAACACCATAAGTGTCCGGGGCCCAAGACTGTTCAACAGCCTCCCATCAAGCATTAGGGGAATTACCAATAAACCCCTGGCTGCCTTCAAGAGAGAGCTGGAAAGATACCTAAAGTCAGTGCCGGATCAGCCGGGCTGTGGCTCGTACGTTGGACTGCGTGCAGCCATCAGTAACAGCCTAGTTGATCAGGCCTTGATCCATCGGGAGGCCTGGTCATGGACCGGGCCGCGTGGGCGTTGATCCCAGGTAACCTCCAGGTGCATCTATATTTTGTTTATCCTCAACAGCATCCAGGACCTTGTCATAGTGGTCCAGTAGCTGGGACAGGCAGGAGCGACCTGCTCTAAACCCGTGTTGCGCTGGGTTGTGTAACTGATGGATATCTAGGTGGTTGGCGATCTTACTTCTTAGAACCCTCTCAAAGATTTTTATGATATGGGATGTTAGTGCTATCGGTCTGTAGTTCTTTGTAATTGCTTTACTGCCACCGTTGTGGAGCTGGGCTATGTTTGTTGTTTTTAGTGTGTGTGGGATGACTCCTGTGTTCATGCTTCCTCTCCATAAAATGTTGAAGGCACGTGATAGGAGCTTCTTGCAATGCTTGATGAACACGGAGTTCCATGAGTCTGGGCCTGGGGCAGAGCGCATGGGCATGCCATTTATTGCCTCTTCAAAGTCTTGTGGAGTTAGGATAATATCCGAGAATTTTGAGATGACCAAATTTTGGGTTTCATTCATAAAGAATTCATTTTGATTGTCGACCCTTAGTCTTGGCAGCGGCTCGCCGAACTCTGAGTCATATTGGGACTTTAGTATCTCACTCATTTCTTGGCTGCCATCTCTGTATGTCCCATCCCGTGTAAGCTGGGGTCCAGTAGTGGATGTTGTTTTTCCCATAGATTTAGCATAAGAGACGAAGTTATTTTTTTTCAGTTTCCTTTATGGCTTTTAGTTGTTCCTGTGATTCTTGTCTCCTGTAAGATTCCTTCGGTATAAGTTCGTTATTTGCAATTTCATTGACTAGTGCCTCCCTTCATATTTCAGATATATTGGCCCCACTCAGCAACTCTGTGACTTTTCGCCTTCGTCTGTATAGGGAGCGTCTCTCTCTTTCTAGTTTACATTTTCTTTTTCTTAATTTAATGTGTCTTGAGCAGATCTCAAGAACCACAGAATTCATTTTTTTCAAAGCAAATGTTCGAATCTGTGTTGTTTAGGATATCTTCCCAGCTTGTTTCATTTAGGTCATGGTTTACTTGATCCCATTGTATGTTTTTGTTATTGAAATTGAATTTCGTGAAGAGACCTTCATGACTGCTCACATTTTGTTGGTCAGGAGCCCTGTGCATACATGTCTGTACATCTATTATCTAGTGAACTAAGTGAATTGTCTTTGATACAGTTATATTACATATCAGATCGTTGTTGTTAGTGAAGATGAGGTCCAGCGTTTTTTCTAGTCTTGTAGGTTCTACTATTTGGTGGTTTAAGGTGAATTTGGTGCAGAGATTTAATAGCTCGTGTGTGTGTGAATTTTCATCTGAGCTGCCTCCTGGGGTGATCTCTGCTAAAACAATGTTTGCTATACTCCTCCATTTTAGGTGTCTCAAGTTGAAATCTCTTAGTAGTAAGATGTTTGGGGCAGGAGTTGGCAGATCTTCCAGACAGTTGTTAATTTTCACAAGCTGCTCCTGGAATTGCTGGGAAGTTGCATCTGGAGGCTTGTATACTACCACAATGACAAGGTTTTGGTTTTCAATCTTTACTGCCAAAACTTCAACAACATCATTTGAGGTGTTTAGTAGTTCTGTGCAAATGAACTACTCTGTGACATACAGGCCAACCCCCCCCCCCCCGGTTGCCTGTTTAGTCTGTCGCATCGGAATAGGTTACAACCCGGGATCCAAATATCGTTGTCATAATGATCCTTTATGTTCGTCTCTGTGAATGCTGCAAACATTGCATTTGACTCTGTAAGCAGTCCCTTGATGTAAGGAATTTTATTGTTTTCTGGTGGCTTTAGACCCTGTATGTTTGCAAAGTTAAATGCCGTTATATTGGTGGAATTTAGGGGGGTTTTATTTGTTGGCCCTAATATCTGTTGTTCTGGAGTAGACGCCAATATCCGTGCCTCTGCTCCAGAAGTGTTTTCAGTTGGTGTCATTTCTTGCCAGTCTTTTTCCCTCCTAGCCCTAAAAAACCTCTGTCCGTGGAGAAGTTGTGGATCCCCTCTTTTGCTTCCCATAGTCTGGCTGGTCTGTATCTTTTAGTCCCCTTTAGGTGATGTGCCTGGCAGTATGCGTTGTGGCATTTTCTTTCATGGATTGATGAGTGACACATTTCTGGGTGAAATAAGTTACAGGAGGGGAAGTTGCACTCTCCTGTTGTCATGTGGGTGTGGCATTTTTGGGATGGTCAAAGGTGCATGTCCTAATTGTTGCACATGTCTTAGTTATCAGCTTGTCACTATTGTATGCCATTACCATGTTCACTCTGTCAGACACTGCAACACAACGATATCTTGGTAGAGAGAATATTTTCGATAACTTTATTGCTTGATCACTAGTTACAAGTGAGAAAGGATGGATTTGGGAGGGACCTGCCCTCTCAGTGATTACGTTCTTACTTCTACTAGTGGGTTCTGCCTCTCCTGTCGTCAAGATTCTCTGCGCCTCACTTTTGACAGTACATAAGCCTCCATATAGTTGCTTCAGCTTCACATTGTTCCAGAGTATGGAGCAAAAGTCATCTCCAGGCTGAGGGATTGACCACCTCAAAATTACGTCTTCAAGGATGATAAACTAATTACATTGTCTTTACACCTCTACTGCTTCTGCTGCCTCCTGTGTACTTGAATGAAGAAGTTTACTGTGTAGGCGAAACGTTTATAATGCCTCTTTTTTTTTTTTTTTTTTTTTTTTTTTTTTGCAGTCAACGACAGGGTCTCTGGAATCACTTAACCTGGAGAGGAAGCGACCGAGCCTTGTGGGCGGGGACCTGCTTCCTCCAGGACCACCCACTCCAGACCTTCTAATGGTGGAGCCCAACCCACAGATCCCCGGCCTGGTCAACATGTGCTTCAAACACCTCGAAACCAATGGCATGCATACCCTTGGCATCTTCAGAGTATCCTCTTCCAAGAAGAGGGTCAGGCAGGTGGGGCCCCTCTTACCCTTTAAGATGTAATCCAGGCAAATAGGGCTGTTCTTGTACTCCAGGATACAAGTCAGGCAGGTTGGGCCCTCCAGTCAGACTCCAGCAGGGTGGATCAGGCAGGCGGTTACGTAGGGTCCTCCTCCAGTAAGTGGTTAATGTAACAGATAGGTCCTCTTGTCATTGTTCAAGAAGCGGGCCAGACAAGCAGGTGTTCCTCTCTTTACCCTACAAGAAGTGTGTAAGGCAGGTGGTGTTCTCTTCACTTTACAAGAAATCTGAAGTGCAGGTAGGTGGTGTTCCTCTTTTCATCTTACAAGTGTGTAAGGTGGGAGAGTTCATCATAAATTTTCTTCATAAATTTTTAAAACAGGTGGATCTTTTTTATTGTTCACAGTCATACAAGTTATTAAGTTTTTATTTAAGCAATCAATGCATTTTACACATTGACTCACGAAATCGTAATGACACGACTGCAAACAAACCATACCACGGGCGGGGATAGTACCCGCGATCCGAATCTCAAAACTCCAGACCGTCGCGTTAGCCACTGGTCCAGTGGCTAACGCGAGGGTCTGGAGTTTTGAGACTCTCTGATCGCGGGTTCTATCCCCGCCCGTGGTATGGTTTCATAATACACATTATTTTACACTCCTCGTAAGGGCACACCGTTGATAATAGCACTAATATAGTTATCAAAGTATATGGAGATTTTGCCTAGGATAACCCACCTAAATCAAACAATGTGAATTACTTCCACTAGGAACAGGCAGCTCGATCCCTCTAGTCACGTGGAACTTTGTCTTCCTTCTCTATGTCTCAAAACTCATAACCTGGTTCCTCGCCTCTTCTGCCTTTCTTCTTCTGTGATCTAATGCTGTTTATTTATCTTTTTTGTGTGTGTGTATGTGTAGCTGCGAGAGGAGTTCGACAGTGGCCGGGAGGTGTGGCTCAACGAGGACCACTGTCCACATGACGTGGCAACCTTACTGAAGGAATTCTTCAGGGACCTTCCGGAGCCCCTACTGACAAGGGAGCTTTATGAGCCCTTCATTAAGACACAAAGTAAGTACCTATTTCTTAGAACTACTGGAGAGAGAGAGAGCTCTGAAAACTCTCCCTTAAGTCACAAAGCCTCTTTTCAGACTTCATAACAAACAAAGTCTGAGGCTACATTCTATGTTTCCACATAACCATTAACTATTTTTCTATCACCATTATTATTATTATTATTATTATTATCATTATTATTATTAACACACACATATAGACAGAAACACAGAAAGTTGGTCTGTACATTTTGACCCCCACCTAGAGTCCTCTTCAGCAGACACTAAAATGTGAGATGGGAACAGGCTTATATAGGAAGAGTGAGTTCCTTACGTGAAGACACTGGCATTATGAATGTCAGATTACAAATGCAGGTAAGTGGGGAGTGTCAGGTCAGGCAGCAGGTGAGTGTGGAGTGTCAGGTCAGGCAGCAGGTGAGTGTGAAGTGTCAGGTCAGGCAGCATGTGAGTGTGGAGTGTCAGGTCAGGCAGCAGGTGAGTGTGAAGTGTCAGGTCAGGCAGCAGGTGAATGTGGAGTGTCAGGTCAGGCAGCAGGTAAGTGTAGAGTGTCAGGTCAGGCAGCAGGTGAGTGTGGAGTGTCAGGTCAGGCAGCAGGTGAGTGTGGAGTGTCAGGTCAGGCAGCAGGTGAGTGTGAAGTGTCAGGTCAGGCAGCAGGTGAGTGTGGAGTGTCAGGTCAGGCAGCAGGTGAGTGTGGAGTGTCAGGTCAGGCAGCAGGTGAGTGTGAAGTGTCAGGTCAGGCAGCAGGTGAGTGTGGAGTGTCAGGTCAGGCAGCAGGTGAATGTGGAGTGTCAGGTCAGGCAGCAGGTGAGTGTGGAGTGTCAGGTCAGGCAGCAGGTAAGTGTAGAGCGTCAGGTCAGGCAGCAGGTGAGTGTGGAGTGTCAGGTCAGGCAGCAGGTGAGTGTGGAGTGTCAGGTCAGGCAGCAGGTGAGTGTGGAGTGTCAGGTCAGGCAGCAGGTGAGTGTGGAGTGTCAGGTCAGGCAGCAGGTGAGTGTGAAATGTCAGGTCAGGCAGCAGGTGAGTGTGGAGTGTCAGGTCAGGCAGCAGGTGAATATGGAGTGTCAGGTCAGGCAGCAGGTGAGTGTGGAGTGTCAGGTCAGGCAGCAGGTAAGTGTAGAGTGTCAGGTCAGGCAGCAGGTGAGTGTGAAGTGTCAGGTCAGGCAGCAGGTGAATGTGGAGTGTCAGGTCAGGCAGCAGATGAGTGTGAAGTGTCAGGTCAGGGAGCAGGTGAGTGTGGAGTGTCAGGTCAGGCAGCAGGTGAGTGTGGAGTGCCAGGTCAGGCAGCAGGTGAGTGTGGAGTGTCAGGTCAGCCAGCAGGTGAATGTGGAGCGTCAGGTCAGGCAGCAGGTGAGTGTGGAGTGTCAGGTCAGGCAGCAGGTAAGTGTAGAGTGTCAGGTCAGGCAGCAGGTGAGTGTGAAGTGTCAGGTCAGGCAGCAGGTAAGTGTAGAGTGTCAGGTCAGGCAGCAGGTAAGTGTGGAGTGTCAGGTCAGGCAGCAGGTAAGTGTAGAGTGTCAGGTCAGGCAGCAGGTGAGTGTGAAGTGTCAGGTCAGGCAGCAGGTGAGTGTGGAGTGTCAGGTCAGGGATTAGGTAAGTGTAGAGTGTCAGGTCAGGCAGCAGGTAAGTGTAGAGTGTCAGGTCAGGCAGAAGGTGAGTGTGAAGTGTCAAGTCAGGCAGCAGGTGAGTGTGGAGTGTCAGGTCAGGCAGCAGGTAAGTGTAGAGTGTCAGGTCAGGCAGAAGGTGAGTGTGAAGTGTCAGGTCAGGCAGCAGGTGAGTGTGGAGTGTCAGGTCAGGCTGCAGGTGAGTGTGGAGTGTCAGGTCAGGCAGCAGGTGAGTGTGGAGCGTCAGGTCAGGTAGCAGGTGAATGTGGAATGTCAGGTCAGGCAGCAGGTGAGTGTGGAGTGTCAGGTCAGGCAGCAGGTAAGTGTAGAGTGTCAGGTCAGGCAGCAGGTAAGTGTAGAGTGTCAGATCAGGCAGCAGGTGAGTGTGGAGTGTCAGGTTAGGCAGCAGGTGAGTGTGGAGTGTCAGATCAGGCAGCAGGTGAGTGTGGAGTGTCAGGTCAGGCAGCAGGTGAGTGTGGAGTGTCAGGTCAGGCAGCAGGTGAGTGTGGAGTGTCAGGTCAGGCAGCAGGTGAGTGTGGAGTGTCAAGTCAGGCAGCAGGTGAGTGTGGAGTGTCAGGTCAGGCAGCAGGTGAGTTTTGAGTGTCAGGTCAGGCAGCAGGTGAGTGTGGAGTGTCAGGTCAGGCAGCAGGTGAGTGTGGAGTGTCAGGTCAGGCAGCAGATGAGTGTGGAGTGTCAGCTCAGGCAGCAGGTGAATGTGGAGTGTCAGGTCAGGCAGCAGGTGAATGTGGAGTGTCAGGTCAGGCAGCAGGTGAGTGTGAAGTGTCAGATCAGGCAGCAGGTGAATGTGGAGTGTCAGGTCAGGCAGCAGGTGAGTGTGGAGTGTCAGGTCAGGCAGCAGGTGAGTGTGGAGTGTCAGGTCAGGCAGCAGGTGAATGTGGAGTGTCAGGTCAGGCAGCAGGTGAGTGTTGAGTGTCAGGTCAGGCAGCAGGTGAGTGTGGAGTGTCAGGTCAGGCAGCAGGTGAGTGTGGAGTGTCAGGTCAGGCAGCAGGTGAGTGTGGAGTGTCAGGTCAGGCAGCAGGTGAGTGTTGAGTGTCAGGTCAGGCAGCAGGTGAGTGTGGAGTGTCAGGTCAGGCAGCAGGTGAGTGTGGAGTGTCAGGTCAGGCAGCAGGTGAGTGTGGAGTGTCAGGTCAGGCAGCAGGTGAGTGTGGAGTGTCAGGTCAGGCAGCAGGTGAGTGTGGAGTGTCAGGTCAGGCAGCAGGTGAGTGTGGAGTGTCAGGTCAGGCAGCAGGTGAGTGTGGAGTGTCAGGTCAGGCAGCAGGTGAGTGTGGAGTGTCAGGTCAGGCAGCAGATGAGTGTGGAGTGTCAGGTCAGGCAGCAGATGAGTGTGGAGTGTCAGGTCAGGCAGCAGGTGAGTGTGGAGTGTCAGGTCAGGCAGCAGGTGAGTGTGGAGTGTCAGGTCAGGCAGCAGGTGAGTGTGGAGTGTCAGGTCAGGCAGCAGATGAGTGGAGACAACAATACTTACTTTACTGTACTAAACTACAATCTACTAATGGCGCTCTGTATCAAGTATGTCGTTGTTTTGTGCTTCTTATGGTTGAATTATGAAACATCTGGCTTCCATCATCCATATCAGAAGTTATAATTGCGTACAGTGTCTATAAAAACTGATTAGTACCAGTAAACACCAGGAGTGTGTATGGGTGTGAAAGCCGCAGCAAAAGTTTGAGTAAACTAAAGATGTCACATCTGCCAGATGGAAAAAGATAGTTTAGTGTTATGACAAGTGGCGACCAGTAGTAACTCTCTCATGTTAGAGCAGGGAGAGGCACGTCTTCCTTGCTCTGCTCTTATGCTGCTACTGTATATACCGGGGGTCGATCGCCGATTTGGTTGGAAACATTAGTGCGTGTTTCCTTAACACACCTGCTGTCCAGTGTTCACCCATCAGTAAAATGATTACCTGGGTGTTAGTTGACTGGTGTGGGTCGCATCCTGGGGACAAAACTGACACAATTTGCCCGAAACGCTCTGCATAACAAACAGCTTTCTGTAGTGTAGATGTCAGCTAGGCCTGTATACCTTGTACATGTACTTGTAGAAATAAAGATTATTATTATTATAAAATGGGGTAAATGTGTATCACTTTGGTTTCTTTATCTCAGAAACGTTTCGCCTACTCACCAGGTTTCATCAGTAGAATAAAGAGGTGTCTATCAAGGCTGACGAACTCAACACCTCACTCTTCTTTAACATTCTCCATTATTTTAATAATTTATGTATCAGATATGTTTCAAAATTCATATACCATAGCGTTGCACATGTGTCTTATTTATTTAAGCGTCGGTATTGCATAACATTAATGTTAATAATACTTATGTATATTTCATGCTGGAAAGGACCCCAGTGGAAATAAGTCACTCTGACTTTTTCGGGCTATCCTAGGTTCTCTACACATATGCTGCTATGTATGATAATCTATGTAACTGTATTTGTGTATACCTAAATAGACCTACTTACTGGCCTGGGTAGCTGAATGTTAACCTTCTGCAGGGGCCGTTATCTGATGCTATTGAAGGCAGTAAATCCTGGTGTTTTGCTTGAAGGAGAATGTACAACACTACCATGCTGTTTATGTATAAATTATTTCTTGCAAAAGAAACTGAGTGGAAGGCACCTTGTACTATCTAAAGAACAACAGAGGACACACTAGGTCTTCTGGGACCAATTGTCGCCAGGCAGAGCACCATTCCCGCCCTCACGGGGCTCGTAGGGAGAAGCTAGGTCTCTGGTCTGCCATTTTCCCCGCCCCAGGGGAGTGGGAATGGCAGTCTCGTAAGCTGCAGGTGGTAGCAAGCTCTGGCTCTGGCACCTTCCCCGCCCTAGGAGGGCTCGTAGACACACTAGGTCTCTCTCTCTTATCAGACCGCGTGAAGCAGGACTCAGTAGGACTCGTGCCGTGGTGGCCCTTAACAACCACCACAACAATAGTACGGTACAGGCTGTCAGTGGCCCTATAAATCCAACACAAGATGATGCAAGTGTCTCGTGGACTTCAGCTTTGGCGTTGGTGGAGTGACTATATATCTCGCTCTACCCTTGCCTTGAGCATCAACGATGATTTTGCATTGTTTTCTTCCCCGGGACGTGTTACCATCTTGATGCCGTCTGGGTCACTGGTGAGATCACCATGCATCAGCTGCTCTCCGCCTGGGAAAGCTTGTTGTTGACTGGGTTAGTAACTTTATGTAGGTACAGGTACACTAAAGTACAATTCATTATCTATTAACATGTGTGTAAATTACCTAGGATAACAACCCCCAGAAAAGTCAGGCAAAGTGACTTATTTCCACTGGGGTCCTGTGTGCTTGTTCCCAACACTTCACCATCATCAGTCTTGCTGTCAGCCTGTGTCATGTAGCAGTTACTAACCCACACAGATGTAACAGTTTCTCCTGAATACAATAAAAATTTTATTATAGTTTGAATTTTAATGTAGGATATTAAATTTACAGAGATCCGGAACCGCAAGTTACAGTTCGAGGCGCTACAGCACTTAATACAGCTCATGCCAGCAGCCAACCGTGATACTCTTTACTCTCTTCTAAACTTCTTGGCGACTGTTGCTGAGAATGCAGCCGACCAGCAGACTAGTACTGGTCAGTGATGTCAAAAATACGTAGTGTAGATTAATGAGTCGGTGAGATACTTTTGGGAGCTACTTTATCAGTACCAAGTCTTAGACCAAGATTTACATGTTAATTATATGTTTTGTCTGTGTACTCACCTAGTTGTGGTTGAAGAGGTCGAATCACAGCTCCTCTGTGTGTGTTTGTGTGCATATGTCTGGCCATTCGTCTGTGTCCATGTGTGCGTGTGCTTTTTTTTTTACTTGTTTGTTTAATAAATATATTACACATATATTTATTTATATTACATACATAAATACATACATACATGTATGCTTTTCTTTGCAGTAGCATACAAACCATCATTGTGGTTTTAACCTGTAATATAATTACATCTACATTATGCATGTCTGAACTCTTGTTTAAAATGTTATGACTAAGTACATACCTGTCGTCATACACAGCATGATACCCTTGTCAAGTCATTTTACAACATATACGTACCAAGTGTCTGCAATTCTTATTATTAAATATTGCTGTAATACCATTTGACTGATATTTTTATTATTATTATACACATGCATTCATACACATGAATAGTGAAGGTATTATATTTTACGTCTTTAAGGGAGAGACATGGTTTGATATGACATGCATGTTAGGCAAGACAAATGTTTCTTATAAAGCTTTAAAGTAAAGAGTTTGAATATCTTATTATTGAAACATTTCAGTCTTGGGACCTTGCTCACTCCAAACATACATTAGGCGTGTATGTTTGGAGTGAACAAGGCCCCAGGATCGAAAACATTTCCACAATAAGATATCCTAGGTGGTGTGCTCTTGTGTTTCCACTATTTTTTTAAACTTGGGAAATGTATAACTTTAAGTTTCTGAATCTGAGCCTGGGTTGGCCAAGTAATGTTAGTCATTCACTGAGCAAATCTTTCACTTAGTGAACGAAGTTGCCCATTAATGCACCAAGTTGAACATCTTTTCACTAAATAAGACTTTATTAAGTAGGGACCAACAGTACTGATTCACTTCACCAAACATGATACCATACTAATTCACTTCACCAGTCATCATAGCATACTGATTCACTTCACCAATCATCATACCATACTAATTCAATTCACCAGTCATCATACCATACTGATTCACTTCACCAGTCATCATCCCATACTAATTCACTTCACCAATCATCATACCATACTAATTCACCTCACCAATCGTCATACCATACTGATTCACTTCACCAATCATCATACCATACTAATTCAATTCACCAGTCATCATACCATACTGATTTACTTCACCAGTCATCATACCATCCTGATTCACTTCTTCAATCATCCTACCATACTGATTCAGGATACTAGCATACACTGCATGTTTCAGGTACACTGAACAAATCCAATGCTCTTCTAGTTGTATGATATAGCAAAACACTAGTTAAAGTTCATCTGTGCTACTGCAAGTAATAATGTAATTCATCAGTGTTAATAACCATCATATTTTCTTATATGATTACTAACAGAGCCTGATACTTTTACAGGAGAAATTATACAAGGGAACAAAATGGACAGTAGTAATTTGGCCACCCTCTTTGCCCCAAACATACTTCACGCTGTTAAACCTGGCACAGAGTCCATGTCCACCACAGAGATGGCCATACATGCTGAAGAGCGAATAGAAGTCATCAATGTTGTCAGGACTATGATTGATCACAACAAAGAGCTCTTTGAGGTCAGTATCCTGTCTATCTGCAATTTTAGCATTGCTGTACTAGGTTACATTACAATAGTAATAAACTGGGATTTTATCATTCTTCAGTGCCGCCTGTTCTTTCCTGAAATTCATAAGCACTCACACATCAAGACATGAATATGATAACTATGATAAGATGATAAGAGAGAACATTTAAATTTATAGTTTTTTCTTCTTCTTTCAATAAATCGGCCATTTCCCACTGAGGCAGAGTGGCCCAAAAAGAAAAAAGTTTCTCTTTTTTAACTTTAGTAATGTATGCAAGAGAAGGGGTTACTAGCCTCTTGCTCCCAGCATTTTAGTCGACTCTTATGACACGCATGGCTTACGAAGGAAGAATTCTGTTCCACTTTCCCATGGAGATAAGAGGAAATAAGAACAAGAATTAGTAAGAAAATAGAAGAAAACCCAGAGCGGTGTGTATATATATATGCTTATGGTTGTACATGGATGTGTAGTGTGACCTAGGTGTAAGCAGAAGTAACAAGACATACCTGAAATCTTGCATGTTTATGAGACAGAAAAAAGACACCAGGAATCCTACCATCATGTACAACAGTTACGGGCTTACGTTTTACACTCACTTGGCAGGACGGTAGTACCTCCCTGGGCGGTTGTTGTCTACCAACCTACTACATAGGAAATTTATATTTAAGTGTGTGAATTACAATCTAATTTTAGAGTTTATACATACAGTATTGGCAGTTTGGAGGGATATGTTGTATATCTTTATACGTATATGCTTCTAAACTGTTGTGTTCTGGGCACCTCTACAAAAACTGATTATGTATGAGTGAGGTGAAAGTGTTGAATGATGATGAAAGTATTTTCTTTTTGGGGATTTTCTTCTTTTTTTTGGGTCACCCTGCCTCGGTGAGAGACGGCCAACTTGCTAAAAAAAAAACATACAGTACACATACTTCATGTATATGTTTAGGTCATCATAAGTTCTTGTTAGAATACAAGCAGGTGACAACTTTGCTAGATATGTAATTGCTAAACCTGCCTGTGGAACTCTTTGGTTTATGGTAGCTGAATTGTCTAAAGATTGTAGATAAAATCAGCTCATTGAGGAAGGGTAGCTCTCAGAGGGGGCGAGATTCAACAGGTATCGACTCTTCTGTATAGGTTATATAGAAAGATGCAGTGAAACAGAAGTGTGCATTAATTATAATGCAAAGTATTGTATACTGCAGTTATTGTATACATTTTATAGTTACAAAACCTTTAATATAACTTTTATTTAATATGTTTACCTCTTACTATAGATGCTGTGTGAAAATCTAAACATTGCAAATAAATATTTTCTAATGCAGGTGTCAGCTGAGCTTCTTGATGAAACCTATCAACACCTGATGGACACACATCCTGAAGCCTTGGATATTCTATTGCGGCGACGCTTTACAGGCCCTGATGAGTAAGTTTTATGCTTGTGTGTATCTCTCAAGAATGAACACCTCTGTGTTCACACAGCTTTCACAGAAGGCTTCCCAACTCATCCACAAATTGGTAATTTTAGCTAAACAATGTTTCAGTCCATCTTGGATCATTATCATATTTAAGTTGATAAATGGTGCAGGACTGGATGAAATTTTGTCTACAGGGCAGTTTCAGTTTTCCAAGTTTTCAAATTTGTTAGTTGTGAATTATTCCAGCTGCAGTATTGTGACTTTTATTTTTCACAGGAGAGTGCATTGAGATGTCAGCTTGGAGGTGGTGGCCATACACATGAATGTGTGTGACTTATCTAAGTATAAGACAGATGTTACTGTCAATAGTATTGTCTAGATCCAATAGTGGTGCATGACATTACTTCAGCTGTGTTCACTTAGCTAAAAATCTGTTATATAATTCAGTGAATTTTTGTTTTTTGTGAAATAAGTATTTTTTTTTTGTCAACAAATTGGCCATATGTATATATTTTGGTAGAATTACTGACAACATGTAAAGTAAAAGGACACAAGTGCAACTAATGTGACATTTTATTGTGGCAACGTTTCGCTCTCCAGGAGCTTTGTCAAGCCGTTACAAATGATATATGGACACAGAGGGTATAGATAGGCTTAGATAGAGGTGTAATACTAGTGGTAGTAGTAGTAGTAGTTGTAGTAGTACTTGTCGTAGTAGTAGTAATACAATTAATTTGCACATGAATAAAAGGATATAAAAGCTATTACTTGGGTAGCATAAAAAAAAATAAGAAATATTTGTCTAACTTATTTTTTTTTATGCTACTCAAGTAATAGCTTTTATATCCTTTTACTCATGTGCAGATTAATTGTATTACTACTACTGCTACAACTTACATTACTGCTACTACTGCTGCTGCTGCTGCTGCTGCTGCTGCTGCTGCTGCTGCCGCTGCTGCCGCTGCTGCCGCTGCTGCCACTGCTGCCGCTGCTGCCGCTGCTGCCGCTGCTGCCGCTGCTGCCACTGCTGCCGCTGCTGCCGCTGCTGCCGCTGCTGCCGCTGCTGCTGCTGCTGCTCACTCTAAGCCTAGATATATACCCTCTGTGTCCATGTTTGTAATGGCTTGACAAAGCTCCTGGAGAGCGAAATGTTGCAACAATAAAATGTCACATTAGTTGCACTTGTGTCCTTTTACTTTACAAATTGACCATATCCCACCAAGGCAGGGTGACCTAAAAAGAATAACTAAAGTTTCTCTTTTTAAATTTAGTAATGTATACAGGAGAAGGGGTTAAATAAGTATTTATCTTTTACATAACTTTTCACTGTTATTCAGATTTTTTTTTATATAGTGATGCTTTTAAATAGATAATGAACATTGATGAGTGTTTGTAGGAGTTGAGTCCTGGCTCCTACAAACACTAATGGGTGTTTGTGGGAGTTGTGTTCTGGCTCCTGTGAACACTGCTGGGTGTTTGTGGGAGTCAAGTCCTGGCTCCTGTAAATACTGATGGGTATGCAAATGGTGAGACACACAAGACAAAACCTCTCCTTATCTGGCAAAATTGCATGCATTTCATAATTTTATATATTATTAGCTTCTCTGCACCCTTACTCTTCTTAAATTCCTTCTTATATGCTGTCATTAAAAATAAGTTACTGAAAGTATAAAAGAGATTTTCTCTTTGGTTTATAAGTTGGATAAATTTTCATTGTCATTCTTATTTCTGTAACTCACTCCAGTCCTAAACCTGGTCTACATTTCACTATTCCATCTGACATTTTTTCTCTACCATTCCCTGGTAGCTGCCAGGCGTAGCATCAAGCTCACCTAACATGCACTGTTAATGACTACTAAATGGCTATCTTACATTTTTTTTTTTTTTTTGTGTGTGTGTGTGTACTCACCTATTTGTGGTTGCAGGGGTGGCTCAGTCATAGCTCCTGGCCCTGCCTCTTCACTGTTTGCTACTAGGTCCTCTCTCTCCCTGCTCCATGAGCTTAAAACTACGTATGGTTCCTGCCTCCACTACATTGCTTTCTAGGGTATTCCACTTCCTGACAACTCTATGACTGAAGAAATACTTCCTAACATCCTTTTGACTCATAGGAGTCTTCAACTTCCAATTGTGACCCCTTGTTTCTGAGTTCCATCTCTGGAACATCCTGTCTTTGTCCACCTTGTCAATTCCTCACAGTATTTTATATGTCGTTATCATGTACCCCCTGACCCTCCTGTCCTCCAGTGTCGTCAGGCCAATTTCCCTTTACCTTTCTTCATAGGTCAATTCCCTTATCTCTGGGACTAGTCTTGTTGCAAACCTTTGCACTTTCTCTAATTTCTTGATGTGCTGGACGAGGTGTGGATTCCAAACTGGTGCTGCATGCTCCAATATGGGCCTGATGTATATGGTGTACAGTGTCTTGAACGATTCCTTAGTGAGGTATCAGAACGCTATTCTTAGGTTTGCCAGATGCCTGTATGCTGCAGCAGTTATCTGATTGATGTGTGCCTCAGGAGATGTGCTCGGTATTATAGTCACCCCAAGATCTTTTTCCTTGAGTGAGGTTTGCAATCTTTAGCCACCTAGACTATACTCTGTCTGCGGTCATCTTTGCCCTTCCCCGATCTTCATGACTTTGCATTTGGCGGGGTTAAATTCAAGGAGCCAGTTGTTGGACCAGGCTTGTTTCCTGTTAAAGTCTTTTTGTAGTCCTGCCTGATCCTTGACTGATTTAATTCTTCTCATTAACTTCACATCATCTGCAAACAGGGACACTTCTGAGTATCCCTTCTGTTATGTCATTCACATATTCCAAAAACAGAGGTCCTAGGACTGGCCCCTATGGAACCCCGCTCGTCACAGGTGCCCACTCTGACACCTCGTCATGTACCATGACTCATTGTTGCCTCCCTGTCAGATATTCTCTGATCCATTGCAGTGCCTTTACTGTTATGTGTGCCTGATCCTCTAGCTTTTGCATTACTCTCTCATGAGGAACTATGTCGAAGGCCTTCTTGCAGTCCAAGAAAATGCAGTCTATCCACCCCTCTCTCTCGTGTCTTACTTCTGTTACCTTGTCATAAAACTCCAGTAGGTTTGTGACACAGGATTTTCTTTCAGGGAAAGAAAATCCTGTGCTGGTTGTCGTTTATAAGCTTGTATCTTTCTAGGTGCTCCACAACTCTCCTCGTGTGTGTGTGTGTGTGTGTGTGTGTGTGTGTGTGTGTGTGTGTGTGTGTGTGTGTGTGTTTCTTTGTTTGTTTGTTTGTGTGTTTTTCTTACTACATTTCTATCTCCCACCAAGATATAATGATGCTAAAAAGGGAAACATTCACCATCAGACATTTTCTACCTGTCTTGGCAGAATTCTGTAGACATCAGTAGTGCTATACTTTGGTACATTCCACTTTTTACCTCCCCCCCCCCCACAAATGCCTCAACACTCCACTTGTATTATTCCATGGTTCAACATGTCCCTCAAAGACTTAACTGCCAGTATATCTACTCAGAAATATCTAAATACATTCATTTTTTCCATACTCCTTCCCTCCAATCTGATATCCAATTTTTCATTGCATGAACATTTTCTTACTCTCATCACCCTGCTCTTTTTCTATGTTCACTCTTAACTTCCTTCTTTTACACACCCTCCCAAGCTTGTCCACCCACTGTTTACAACTTCTCTTTGAAATCTCCCAAAACAACTGTCATTGGCTGAAAGCAGCTGTGACAACTCTCTCATCATTTCGGATTCATTATCTTAGAATCACAAACACTTCACCCCAACACACTTGCAGTCACTTCTTGAACAGTACATCTGTAAATATGCTAAACATTCTTGGTGATATCATACATCTCCATCTAAGGTCTACTTTTGCTGGAAAATAGTCTTATTCTCTCCTGCATTCCCTAACCTGAGTCTCATTCTCTCCTGCATTCCCTAACCTTAGTCTCATTCTCTCCTGCATTCCCTAACCTTAGTCTCATTCTCTCCTGCATTCCCTAACCTGAGTCTCATTCTCTCCTGCATTCCCTAACCTGAGTCTCATTCTCTCCTGCATTCCCTAACCTGAGTCTCATTCTCTCCTGCATTCCCTAACCTGAGTCTCATTCTCTCCTCTTTACTACTTTTAGTAACCTATGGTATTATCTTTTCCATACATTTGCAACATATATAACATTATTATCCTACCCACCCTATCATGTCTCTTTTAAATCCATGAATGACATAAACAGTTCCTTACCCTTATCTAAGTACTGTTCACTTGTATGCTTTAATGTAAACAATTGGTCTACACATCCCCTGGCCTTCCTAAATTCTTCCTGTTCCTCTGCAATCCTACTTTGTCTCATCCCTAACTCTTTCAATAATAATCCCACTGTACATTTTTCTGGTATCCTCATCAGGCTTATTCCTTTATAATTCTTGCAATTTATCTTGTTCTTTTTTTTCCTTATACAGAGGAACTAATGCAGACTTTACCAGTCCCTATGGATCTTCCCTTCTTTCATTCATATCTTTTTCTTTCAATAAACTGGCTGTATCCCAGCAAAGCAGGGTACCATATATAGAACAAATATATCAATGAATTCTACATTATAGTATGGTATATCACTTGCTTTTAAAATCTTAGTCAAAATCCTATCTGTCCCAGTTGCTTTCCCCCCTTTCATTGTACCCACTGCTTCACACACACTCCTCACATTCATCTCTGATTCTTCTTTTCTCCTACCAGATACTATTCCTACCTGCCCAATGCACAATATCACCTCCCTTTCATCTGCAGCATTTAGCAACTTCTCAGAATATTTTGTCCATCTTTTCAGTACCTTTCCTTCCCCATCTAGCATTTCTCTTTTGTTCCTAATTGACAAATCCATTTGCTCTTCAGACTTTCTCAATTTATTAATCATTCTCGAAAACTGTTAATTATTCTCTGCAAAATTTGCTGATAAAGATTCACCTTTTCCCTCATTAGCTGTCTTGCTACACTCCCCTCACCATTCATTCCACTTCTCTTTTTCTCTCCGTATATTCTGGCTTCTGTATTTCGTTTTTGTATTGTAAAAGCTTGTCACATGTTAACCTTTCCCGTCCCACCCTCTTAGTGTCATCATTTCACTAGTCATTACTGTTCATACCTACACCCACCATCCTGTAACCACAAACCTATGCTGCATGCATTAACACTGCATTCTCAAATCTACCCTATACCTCTTCCACCAGTACCTCATTACCTGTACTCTATCTGCTCCATCTTTCTGTTAATAGTCACTTATACTTCTCACTGTCTCATTCCTTTGTTAAATGTTAATAAAATGCAAATACCACATTATATTGCACTTATTTTTTATGTGTACCTCATTAGGTACAGTGTAAGAAGTCCATAGCTTGATCTGTTTGCTTCCTTTTTAGATTATATCTTATTATTTTTTTTATTAACACATCAGCCATTTCCCACCAAGGTAGGGTGCCCCGAAAAAGAAAAACTCATCATCATTCACTCCACTGTCTTGCCAGAGGCATGCCTGCACTCTAGTTATAAAACTGTAACATTAACACCCCTCCTTCAGAGTGCAGACACTGTACTTCCCATCTTTAGGACTCGAGTCTAGCCTGCCGGTTTCCCTGAATCCCTTCATAAATGTTACCTTGCTTACACTCCAACAGCACGTCAAGTCCTAAAAACCATTTGTCTCCATTCACTCCTGTCTAACACACTCACGCACGCTTGCTGGAAGTCCAAGCCCCTCACACACAAGACCTCCTTTACCCCCTTCCTCCAACCTTTCCTAGGCTGACCCCTACTTCCTCTTCCCTCCACTACAGATTTTTATACTCTCGAAGTCATTCTATTTAGTTCCATCCTCTCTACATGTCCAGTCCATCTCAATATCCCTCCTCAGCCCTCTGTTGCTTTAAATTCCTGACTTAAATGTTGTGTATCTCTTGCTTGTTTACCAAGATTTTTATATTGCTAACCACATTGGCTGCCATCAAGGTGGCAAACAGCCAGTGTGGTTAACAAGGTAAGGTGACCCAAAGAAGGAAACAAATTCACCACTCTTCATCCCTTTGTTGTCTTGTCAAGTGCACAAACATCGTAAATCAAATAACCATCCACACTGTGACATTCCCAGTCTTTTGTCTGTCATTGGGCCTAGTTTTCTCTCTGTGTCTGGTGCTTTCAATATTTTATCAGAATTGGAAGTCCTTGTGGGGACTGTTTTTGTTTTTCTCCCATTTTTTTTTAATGCCACAAAGTTTACAGCTAAGAGTTGTTATCTTGCTTTAGTTCTTTCAACACCCAGCTCTAGTGTATACTATCACCCTCTTTTCCTTTGCCATTACATGACATTTCTATACATTAAATTACTTGCCCATATGTCATTCTGTTAATCTATCCAAGTCTTCTTGCAGGGATTTACACTCATTTTTATTACTTATTTTGCATAGGATCTTTAGCATTGAAGATTACAGGAGGGCCCCACTTTACGGCACTTTGCTAATATGGATATTTCAATTTTTTTTTTTTTTTTTTAACAAGTCAGCCATCTCTCATCAAGGCAGGGTGACCTAAAAAAGAAAGAAAATCCCCAAAAAGAAAATAATTTCATCATCATTCAACACTTTCACCTCACTCACACATAATCACTGTTTTTGCAGAGGTGCTCAGAATACAACAGCTTAGAAGCATATACCTATAAAGATACACAAACATATCCCTCCAAACTGCTAATATCCCAGACCCCTCCTTTAGAGTGCAGGCATTGTACTTCCCATTTTTAGGACTCAAGTCCGGCTATATAAAAATAACCGGTTTCCCTGAATCCCTTCACTAAATATAACCCTGCTCACACTCCAACAGATCGTCAGGTCCCAAATACCATTCGTCTCCATTCACTCCTATTTAACATGCTCACGCACGCTTGCTGGAAGTCCAAGCCCCTCGCCCACAAAACCTCCTTTACCCCCTCCATCCAACCTTTTCGAGGACGACCCCTACCCCGCCTTCCTTCCCCTACAGATTTATACGCTCTCCATGTCATTCTACTTTGATCCATTCTCTCTAAATGACCAAACCACCTCAACAACCCCTCTTCAGCCCTCTGACTAATAGTTTTATTAACTCCACACCTTCTCCTACTTTCCACACTCTGAATTTTCTGCATAATATTTACACCACACATTGCCCTTAGATAGGACATCTCCACTGCCTCCAACCGTCTCCTCGCTGCTGCATTCACAACCCAAGCTTCACACCCATATAAGAGTGTTGTACTACTATACTTTCATACATTCCCTTCTTTGCCTCCATAGATAACGTTTTTTGTCTCCACATATACCTCAACGCACCACTCACCTTTTTTCCCTAATCAATTCTATGATTAACCTCATCCTTCATAAATCCATCCACCGACACGTCAACTCCCAAGTATCTGAAAACATTCACTTCTTCCATACTCCTCCTCCCCAATTTGATATCCAATTTTTCTTTATCTAAATCATTTGATACCCTCATCACCTTACTCTTTTCTATGTTCAGTTTCAACTTTCTACCTTTACACACACTCCCAAACTCATCCACTAACCTTTGCAATTTTTCTTTAGAATCTCCCATAAGCACAGTATCATCAGAAAAAAGCAACTGTGTCAATTCCCATTTTGTATTTGATTCCCCATAATTTAATCCCACCCCTTTCGCGAACACCCTAGCATTTACTTCTTTTACAACCCCATCTATAAATATATTAAACAACCATGGTGACATTACACATCCCTGTCTAAGACCTACTTTTACTGGGAAGTAGTCTCCCTCTCCTCTACACACCCTAACCTGAGCCTCACTATCCTCATAAAAACTCTTTACAGCATTTAGTAACTTACCACCTATTCCATATACTTGCAACATCTGCCACATTGCTCCTCTATCCACTCTATCATATGACTTGTCTAAATCCATAAATGCAATAAAAACTTCCCTGCCTTTATCTAAATACTGTTCACATATATGCCTCAATGTAAACACTTCATCTACACATCTCCTACTCACTCTGAAACCTCCTTGCTCATCCGCAATCCTACATTCTGTCTTACCTCTAATTCTTTCAATTATAACCCTACTGTACACTTTTCCTGGTACACTCAGTAAACTTATTCCTTTATAATTTTTACAATATTTTTTGTCCCCCTTCCTTTTGTATAAAGGGACTATACATGCTCTCCGCCAATCCCTAGATACCTTCCCCTCTTTCATATATTTATTAAACAAAAATACCAACCACTCCAACACTATATCCCCCCCTGTTTTTAGCATTTCTGTCATGATCCCATCAGTTCCAGCTGCTTTACCCCCTTTCATTCTACGTAATGCCTCATGCACCTCCCCCACACTCACATCCTGTTCTTCTTCACTCCTAAAAGATGGTATACCTCCCTGGCCAGTGCATGAAATTACCGCTTCCCTTTCTTCGTCAACATTTAAAAGTTCCTCAAAATATTCTCACCATCTACCCAAAACCTCCATCTCCCCATCTACTAACTCCCCTACTCTGTTTTTAACTGACAAATCCATTCATTCTCTAGGCTTTCTTAACTTGTTTAACTCACTCCAAAATTTTTTATTTTCATTAAAATTTCTTGATAGTGCCTCTCCCACTCTATCATCTGCTCTCCTTTTGCACTCTCTCACCACTCTCTTCACCTTTCTTTTACTCTCCATATACTCTACTCTTCTTATAACACTTCTGCTTTGTAAAAACCTCTCATAAGCTAACTTTCTCTCTTTTATCACACCCTTTACTTCATCATTCCACCAATCACTCCTCATTCCTCCTGCACCCACTCTCCTATAACCACAAACTTCTGCCCCACATTCTAATACTGCATTTTTAAAACTATTCCAACCCTCTTCAACTCCCCCACTACTCATACTTGCACCAGCTCACCTTTCTGCCAATAGTTGCTTATATCTCACCTGAACTTCCTCCTCCCTTAGTTTATACACTTTCACCTCCCTCTTGCTTGTTGTTGCCATTTTCCTCTTTTCCCATCTACCTCTTACTCTAACTGTAGCTACAGCTAAATAATGATCCGATATATCAGTTGCCCCTCTATAAACGTGTACATCCTGGAGCCTACACATCAACCTTTTATCCACCAATACATAATCTAACAAACTACTTTCATTACGTGCTATGTCACACCTTGTATATTTATTTATCCTCTTCTTCATAAAATATGTATTACTTATAACCAAACCTCTTTCTACACATAGCTCAATTAAAGGCTCCCCATTTACATTTACCCCTGGCACCCCAAATTTACCTACTACTCCCTCCACAACATTTTTGCCCACTTTAGCATTGAAATCCCCAACCACCATTACTCTCACACTTGGTTCAAAACTCCCCACACATTCACTCAACATTTCCCAAAATCTCTCTCTCTCATCTACACTTCTCTCTTCTCCAGGTGCATATACACTTACTGTAACCCATTTTTCACATCCAACCTTTGTTTTACTCCACATAATCCTTGAATTAATACATTTGTAGTCCCTCTTTTCCTGCCATAACTTATCCTTCAACATTATTGCTACTCCTTCTTTAGCTCTAACTCTGTTTGAAACCCCTGACCTAATCCCATTTATTCCTCTCCACTGAAACTCTCCCACCCCCTTCAGCTTTGTTTCACTTAAAGCCAGGACTTCCAGTTTCTCATTCATAACATCCACAATCATCTCTTTCTTATCATTTGCACAATATCCACGCACATTCAGACTTCCCACTTTGACAATTTTCTTCTTATTCTTTTTAGTAATTATTACAGGAAAAGGGGTTACTGGCCCATTGTTCCTGGCATTTTAGCTGACTTTTACAACACGCATGGCTTACAGAGGAAAGATTCTTATTCCACTTCCCCATAGATATAAAAGGAAAAGTAATAAGACCAAGAACTATTAAAATATAATCAAAGAAAACTCAGATGAGTGTGTATAAATAAACATGTACATGTATGTGTAGTGTGACCTAAGTGTAAGTAGAAGTAGCAAGACATACCTGTAATCTTGCATATTTGTGAAACAGACAAAAGACACCAGCAGTCCTACCATCATGTAAAACAATTACAGGCTTTTGTTTCACACTCACTTGGCAGGATGGTAGTACCCCCCTGGGTGGTTGCTGTCTACCAACCTACTACCTATTTCAATTTATACCTAAAAATTCATTTATAAGGCTCCTGATTTGCTATTATGGCATCCAAACACCACTCTGTTTGTTTACATCATCGGCATCCCTCTCATTTACATCCTCCGTGTCCCTCTTGTTTTAAAGTTATTGTGTATTTTATATATACTCTTTTTATGTTATAATGACATCTAAAGGTAGTTGTGAAAAAAAAGGAATCGTAAAGTTCTTACTTTTAAGTGCAGCATTAGAAATGATAAACTCAGTGAATACGGTATGTCAATGACTGAGATTCTACTGATAATTGTACTTAAGTGTACCTGTACCTAAATAAACTTACGCACTGTGCTAGCATGCATGTACGTTAAAATCACTACTTGAAGATGCAATAACATAATAAGTACATATAATAATAATCACTGGGGCACTTTCAATATCATATATTATGTTGTTATAGACATTTTCATTAATCTATGACATTTTTTCAATAATTATACAGTGGACCCTCGACCAACGATATTAATCCGTTCCTGAGAGCTCATTGTTAATCGAAATTATCGTTAGTCGAGTTAATTTTCCCCAGAAGAAATAATGGAAATCAAATTAATCCATGCAAGACACCCAAAAGTATTGAAAAAAAAATTTTACCACATGAAATATTAATTTTAATACACACAAACTGAAGAAGACATGTACAATTATATGACACTTACCTTTATTGAAGATCTGGTGATGATTGATGGGATGGGAGGAGGGGAGAGTGTGGAAGGGGAATCCCCTTCCATTAGGACTTGAGGTGTCAAGTCCTTTTCTGGGGTTACTTCCCTTCTTCTTTTAATGCCACTAGGACCAGCTTGAGAGTCACTGGGCCTCTGTCGCACAACATATCTGTCCATAGAGGCCTGTACCTCCCATTCCTTTATGACATTCTTAAAGTGTTTCAAAACATTGTCAGTGTCACAATTAAACACTTGTTCAGTTTTCAATTCTTCACTATCTATGTACTCCTTGAATTCCTGCACATATTTTTCAGCTGCTTTTTGGTCCGAACTGGCAACCTCACCATGCCTTATCACACTATGTATGCCACTACGATTCTTAAATCTCTCAAACCAACCTTTGCTGGCCATAAATTCACTCACATCACCACTAGTTGCAGGCATTTTTCTAATTAAATCGTCATGCAACTTCCTAGCCTTTTCACATATGATCGTTTGAGAGATGCTATCTCCTGCTATCTGCTTTTTGTTTATCCACACCAATAACAGTCTCTCAACATCTTCTATCACTTGCGATCTCAGTTTCGAAAACATAGTTGCACCTTTGACAAGAACAACTTCCTTGATTGCTGTTTTCTTGGCCACAATAGTAGCGATAGTTGATTGGGGTTTTGTGTACAACCTGGCCAGCTCGGAGACACGCACTCCACTTTCATACTTAGCAATGATCTCTTTCTTCATATCCATAGTAATTCTCACCCTTTTTGCTGTAGGGTTGGCACTAGAAGCTTTCTTGGGGCCCATGGTGACTTATTTTGCAGGTGCAATCACTAAAAATGCTGTGATAATATGAAATGTTCCGATTGTATGTTTGGATGGGACCGCGGTGGCTGGCTGGCTTGTAAACACTGGCCACAAGTGGACGCATCTCGAACGGAACGAATCGTGTTGGTCGAGTTTTTTAGCGCTAGTCGAGGCAAAATTTTTGCGTTAAAATGTATCGCTAGTCGGATTTAACGTTAGACGATGCCATCGTTGGTCAAGGGTCCACTGTATAAGAAACACAGTATACTGTATATCACATAAACATGATACAGACAATCATACTTAAACAAATTGATATAATTGTGAGATGTGGTAGCCCCGTACGAGTGTAAAGGCGTGTATGACAATAATTACTATAACACGTTCTCTCTAGTACAACACCACCAGAAAAAATGTGTACAACCTCTCCTCACTTAGTGACGTACGTACTTGTTTACCGACGACTCGGACTTACAACGAGCTCTCTGACCATACCTAAATGATGTATATTAGAGCTGATTTTCTCTATTCTGTTTATTACGATACAGTGGAACTTTGACTTATGAGTTTAATCCGTTCCATGACTTACCTTCTAGCTTAACCCTTTGACTGTTTCGGTCGTATATATACGTCTTACGAGCCACCGTTTTTGACGTATATATACGTTAGCATACGAAAAGTTTTTACAAAGTACAAGTGATGCAAGGAGGGAAGAGTATATGGAGAAAAAGAGAGAGGTTAAGAGAGTGGTGACGCAATGTAAAAAGAGAGCAAATGAGAGAGTGGGTGAGATGTTATCAACAAATTTTGTTGAAAATAAGAAAAAGTTTTGGAGTGAGATTAACAAGTTAAGGAAGCCTAGAGAACAAATGGATTTGTCAGTTAAAAATAGGAGAGGAGAGTTATTAAATGGAGAGTTAGAGGTATTGGGAAGATGGAGGGAATATTAACAGGAATTGTTAAATGTTGATGAAGATAGGGAAGCTGTGATTTCGTGTATAGGGCAAGGAGGAATAACATCTTGTAGGAGTGAGGAAGAGCCAGTTGTGAGTGTGGGGGAAGTTCGTGAGACAGTAGGTAAAATGAAAGGGGGTAAGGCAGCCGGGATTGATGGGATAAAGATAGAAATGTTAAAAGCAGGTGGGGATATAGTTTTGGAGTGGTTGGTGCAGTTATTTAATAAATGTATGGAAGAGGGTAAGGTACCTAGGGATTGGCAGAGAGCATGCATAGTTCCTTTGTATAAAGGCAAAGGGGACAAAAGAGAGTGCAAAAATTATAGGGGGATAAGTCTGTTGAGTATACCTGGTAAAGTGTATGGTAGAGTTATTATTGAAAGAATTAAGAGTAAGACGGAGAATAGGATAGCAGATGAACAAGGAGGCTTTAGGAAAGGTAGGGGTGTGTGGACCAGGTGTTTACAGTGAAACATATAAGTGAACAGTATTTAGATAAGGCTAAGGAGGTCTTTGTGGCATTTATGGATTTGGAAAAGGCATATGACAGGGTGGATAGGGAAGCAGTGTGGCAGATGTTGCAGGTGTATAGTGTAGGAGGTAGGTTACTGAAAGCAGTGAAGAGTTTTTACGAGGATAGTGAGGCTCAAGTTAGAGTATGTAGGAAAGAGGGAAATTATTTCCCAGTAAAAGTAGACCTTAGACAAGGATGTGTGATGTCACCTTGGTTGTTTAATATATTTATAGATGGGGTTGTAAGAGAAGTAAATGCGAGGGTCTTGGCAAGAGGCATGGAGTTAAAAGATAAAGAATCACACATAAAGTGGGAGTTGTCACAGTTGCTCTTTGCTGATGACACTGTGCTCTTGGGAGATTCTGAAGAGAAGTTGCAGAGATTGGTGGATGAATTTGGTAGGGTGTGCAAAAGAAGAAAATTAAAAGTGAATACAGGAAAGAGTAAGGTTATGAGGATAACAAAAAGATTAGGTGATAAAAGATTGGATATCAGATTGGAGGGAGAGAGTATGGAGGAGGTGAATGTATTCAGATATTTGGGAGTGGACGTGTCAGCGGATGGGTCTATGAAAGATGAGGTGAATCATAGAATTGATGAGGGGAAAAGAGTGAGTGGTGCACTTAGGAGTCTGTGGAGACAAAGAACTTTGTCCTTGGAGGCAAAGAGGGGAATG
This sequence comes from Cherax quadricarinatus, assembly GCF_038502225.1. NCBI lineage: Eukaryota > Metazoa > Arthropoda > Malacostraca > Decapoda > Parastacidae > Cherax > Cherax quadricarinatus. The sequence continues at coordinate 26,786,446 of NC_091304.1, forward strand.
TATGAGAGTATAGTTTTACCAATGCTCTTATATGGGTGTGAAGCATGGGTGATGAATGTTGCAGCAAGGAGAAGGCTGGAGGCAGTGGAGATGTCATGTCTGAGGGCAATGTGTGGTGTGAATATAATGCAGAGAATTCATAGTTTGGAAGTTAGGAGGAGGTGCGGGATTACCAAAACTGTTGTCCAGAGGGCTGAGGAAGGGTTGTTGAGGTGGTTCAGACATGTAGAGAGAATGGAGCGAAACAGAGTGACTTCAAGAGTGTATCAGTCTGTAGTGGAAGGAAGGCGGGGTAGGGGTCGGCCTAGGAAAGGTTGGAGGGAGGAGGGAAAGGAGGTTTTGTGTGCAAGGGGCTTGGACTTCCAGCAGGCATGCGTGAGCATGTTTGATAGGAGTGAATGGAGACAAATGGTTTTTAATACTTGACGTGCTGTTGGAGTGTGAGCAAAGTAACATTTATGAAGGGGTTCAGGGAAACTGGCAGGCAGGACTTGAGTCCTGGAGATGGGAAGTACAGTGCCTGCACTCCGAAGGAGGGGTGTTAATGTTGCAGTTTAAAAACTGTAGTGGAAAGCACCCTTCTGGCAAGACAGTGATGGAGTGAATGATGGTGAAAGTTTTTCTTTTTCGGGCCACCCTGCCTTGGTGGGAATCAGCCAGTGAGATAATAAAAAAAAAATAAAAAATAATATACGTACTCATAAATTCTAGCGGCTTCAAATGAAGCAGGAGAAAGCTGGTAGGCCCACATGTGAGAGAATGGGTCTGTGTGGTCAGTGTGCACCATATAAAAAAAATCCTGGAGCACGCAGTGCATAATTAGAAAAAAAAAATCCGACCTTTTTTTTTTAATTAAAATGCCGACTTTGTGGTCTATTTTCGTATAGTATTTATGGTTGTATTCTCGTTTTCTTGATCTCATTTGATAGAATGGAAAACATATTATAGAAATAGAAGTGTTTCTGATTGGTTTTACTATGAAAAGAACCTTGAAATGGAGCTCAAAGTAGGGGAAATGTTTGATTTTTGCCGATGTTCAAAAGTTAACAAATGATGTCATTTTCCAATAAATGTCCAAGTAGCCATTCTAATATGCAGTCATGAATGGGTTGACATTATTTATACAATTATTACAATATTGCAGTAGTCTGCATAACAGTAAATCTTTTATTTTTTGTTTGAATAAAAATTCAGAATAGAAAGCAAGAGTAATATCAGAGGGGCCTGGAGATGTGACTGATGAACATAGAAAATGTTATTTTAGAGCCAGAAATGTCTGCATTGTTCATTCTGGACCCTATTTTGAAATTGTCATATTTTTTTAATTTTCATGAAATTGACCAAATTGCAAATTTCTGACCACGTTATTGGGTAGTTGAAATCGGTAAATGGGCAGTTTCTTGTACTCAATCGATAGAAAAAATGGAATTCTAAAGAAATAGCTATGAGTTTGGTCGACTGGAATAATGGAATTAGCCGAAAATAGGGCTCAAAGTGGGCAAAATCGCCAATTCATAAGTATTGCCGAGGTTGCTAACTTCACGAGAGCATAATTCCATCAATTTTCCATCAAATTTCATTCTTTTGGTGTCATTTCAATTTGGAAAAGATTCTCTGTCATTCCATAAGAGAAATCATCTTTTTTTGGCGACACCAGGAGTCACCTCAGGATTTGGGGTTGTGACAGTCAAGGGGTTAATTTGCGTGTATATCAAATAAATTTTCCTCATTTAAATTAATTGAAGTGCCATTTATTCGTTACAGCAGAATTCCTGCTCTCTGGAGGCAGAACAAAATACTTCAGTATGACACTAATATCACTCTATGGCTTATTTATCTATCACAATTCGTCTAATATGACATAAAAAATATAAATAGCATAGGAACTTGATATATACTCTAGAATAAATAAAATATGTCATTATGTGATGAGTGGCAGTAGTGGTGGCCATTGCCGCTCCCTCACTGACCATATCTTCCATGCTCTTATTATAAGAGAAAATGGAGTGTTTGTGGGGCTAACTGCACTAGATTACTAGATCACAATGTACAGTGGAACCTCGGATTATGAGTGCTCCACCATGCTAGTTTTTCAAGATACATGCAGTTGCTCGGTCAGTTTTTTGCTTCTGTATACGAGCGAAATTTCAGGATGCGAGCAGGCCTCAAGGGAGGTTCCTTGACACTGATGAGGGGCTCTTGCTCTTGATCTAGGGAATTGGATCTCGGTTGTTTGTTGGGCTATCTTATTGAAACTTGGGCAATGTATGATGGAAGTGGACCCTCCATTTTCATTGATCTCAGTTATTGCCGATTTTGGTTTGGGCCAACTTTTTTCATAAATTTTTGGGTTCCATTTTCGTCGATTATCTCCATTTTTATCAATCGTATGGAACCTGTCCAGTGCCCGGCGTGCACAAAACCGCCTCCCACAATCATTCTTAGCCAGTGTAGCGTTGTTTCTTGGTGAGTGAACATATCCTGCCAGGTCATACAAAACATTTCATAATAATCCATTTTTTTGCCACTTGTTTATTGTGTGACTGCTAAATAAGCGACCATGGCCCCAAAGAAAGCTCCTAGTGCCAGTGCTCTGGTAAAGAAAGTGAGGAACACCATAGAACTGAAAAAAGAAATCCTAAGAAAATATGATAGTGGCATACGCATTGCTGAACTTGGCAGGATGTACGGGAAGTCACCATCAACAATCAGCTCCACTGTGGCAAAGAGAAAAGAAATCGTGGAAGCTGATATTGCGAAAGGGGTGAATGCGATAACCAAACAGAGATCCCAAACAATTGAAGAAGTGGAGAAATTGTTGTTGGTGTGGATCAGAGAGAAAGAGTTAGCAATTAGTGTGATAGTGATAGTGTTCGCTTCAGAAGACGCCATGCAGCACAGTGTTGACAAGTTCTCTGATGCCTGCAACAACTTCGGGCTGACAGTCAGTACAATGAAGACTGAAGTGATGCACCAGCCTGCTCCGGGAAAGACGTATGTTGAGCCAAACATCACCATCAATGGGCAGCGACTGAACGCCGTAGACAAATTCACCTACCTCGGCAGTACCCTTTCCAGAAACGTCATCGATGATGAGGTGAATGCCAGACTTGCCAAAGCCAGTGCCACCTTCGGCAGGCTCCACAAGAATGTATGGAACCGAAGAGGCATCACCACAAGCACCAAGATCAAGGTGTACAGAGCTATAGTCCTCACCACACTTCTCTATGGCTGCGAAACCTGGACAGTTTACAAACATCACGCCAGAAAGTTGAACCACTTTCACACCACACAGCTCAGAAAAATTTTCGGCATCAAATGGCAAGATAAGATCCCAGACACAGAAGTGCTGACTACAGCTGGCCTGCCTAGCATCTACACCATCCTAATGCAGACACAGCTTTGCTGGGCTGGTCACGTTGCTTGCATGCCAGACCACCGGCTGCCAAAGAAACTCTTGTTTGGCGAACTGCAGCATGGAAAGCGCTCTCAAGGAGGCCAAAAGAAGCGCTATAAGGACACCCTTAAGTCTGCTCTGAAAGCTTTCAACATCAACCACACCATGTGGGAGCTGATAGCTCAGGACAGGAATGACTGGCGAGCAGTTGTCCAGAAAGGGGCAACATCCTGTGAGGCAAGCAGAATCTCACTAACTGAGCAGTGCAGGCAGGCGAGGAAGACCAGAGCCATCAGACCCCTCGATGCCGCCACCCCTCCCTGTCCACACTGCCAGAGAACGTTTCGTGCGCGGATTGGCCTGACAAGTCATCTGCGTACCCACCAACTTTGACCCCAGGATGACTAGATGGCCCTCATCGAATCGACGGACAAACAACAACAACAAATAATTTGTGACAAGGCAAGGCAGTTGCATGACGATCTCATAAAGAAACTGCCTGGAATAAGTGCTGATGTAGGTGAATTTAAGGCCAGCAAAGGCTGGTTCGAAAAATTCAAGAAGCAAAGTGGTATACACAGTGTCATAAGGCACGGTGAGGGTGCCAGTTGAAACAAACAAGCAGTTGAAAAATTTGTGTGAGAATTCAAATGTTATGTAGAGGCTGAAAAATTCCAACCCCAAGAAGTGTTCAGTTGTGATGAAACAGGCCTGTTTTGGAAGAAAATGTCAAAGAGGGCCTACATCACACAGGAGGAACAGGCACTCCCAGGACACAAGCCTATGAAAGACAGGCTAACTCTCTTTTTGTGTGGTAATGCTAGTAGGTATTTCAAAGTGAAGCCTTTACTGGTGTATCACTCTGAAAATCCCAGTGTTCAAGAAAAACAGTGTTGTCAAGAGCAAATTGTGTGTGATGTGGAAGGCTAACAGTAGGGCATGGGTCACTAGGGAAACTTTCCTGGAATGGTTCAATGAAGTGTTTGGCCCGAGTGTGAAGAAATACCCCCTGGATAATAAATTGCCACTCCAGTGCCTCCTGTTAATGGACAATGCTCCTGCTCATCCTCCAGACTTGGAAGACCAGTTGTCTAAGGAATTCAGTTTTGTAACAGTGAAGTTCTTGCCTCCTGACACCACTCCTCTCATCCAGCCCATGGACCATCAGATCATTGCAAACTTCAAAAAGCTGTACACCAAAGTAATGTTTCAGAGGTGCTTTGACATAACCTCGGACTCTGAATTGACCCTAAGAGAGTTCTGAAAAATCACTTCAATATCTTCTACTGCATAGGCCTTATAGATAAGGCTTGGCAGGGAGTGATTTCCAGGACGATGAACTCTGCTTGGGGAAAATTGTGGCCAGATTGTGTCCAAAAGAAAGATTTTGAAGGGTTTGAGGCTGACTCTGTCGACCCTACACTTGTTGTGCAATCAATTGTGACATTGGGGAATTCCATGGGGTTGGATGTGAGTGGCGACAATGTGGAAGAGTTGGTGGAGGACCACAATGAAGAACTAACCACTGATGAGCTGCAAGAGCTTCATCTGCAACAGCAACAGACCACAGTTGAGGAAGTTGCTTCAGAGGAGGAGGAAGAGAGATGGAAGATGGTGCCTTCTTCAAAAATTAAGGAGATTTGCGCAATGTGGACCAAAGTGCATTCCTTTCTGGAGGAACATCACCCTGAGAAAGCCGTTGCAATCCATGCTGGTGACTTATACAGTGACAGTTCCATGCCCCATTTGAGGCAAATCTTAAAGAGATGCCAGAAACAGAGCACTCTGGACAAATATTTTGTGTGACAGGGGTCCTTTGACTCTCAAGCTGGTCCTAATAGCATTAAAAAACAAAGGAGGGAAGTGACCCCAGATAAGGACTTGGTACCTACAGTCCTTATGGAGGGGGATTCCCCTTCCAAAGAATAACCTCTCTTCCCTCTCCCCTCCTCCCTGTCTTCCAGCAACAACAGCCTTCAATAAAGGTAAGTGTCATGTGTAATGTTCATTCATTTGTGTGTGTAAATCTATCTTGAAGGTAAAAAAAATTATTTTTGTTGATATTTCTGGGTGTCTAGAACAGATTAATTCCATTTACATTATTTCTCATGGGGAAAATGGTTTCGGTTTTGGCCAATTTCAGTTTTGGCCGATGGCCCTGGAACAGAGTAAACACAAAAACTTAGGGTCCACTGTAATGGAGTTCACTTCTCAGCCATTAGCTGCCCCTTAGCGGTATATTTTCATATGGTTTCTATGGTTATAGTCTTGTTTTTTGGTCTCATTTCATAGAATGGAAGATATACAGTAGACCGTCATTTAGCAAGAGTTTATTTGACACGATTTGGATATAGCACGATTGAAGAATTGCGGCACAATTTTATGATGAATTTAACACGGTTCAGTTTGCGGGAAGGGAAAGAACTTCCCTTTTCCTCAAGCGGCCGCCTTGCTGTGGTTCAGCGGGGGAGACCTCCCGCCGTCCCCAGCCACCCCCCGACACCATCCCAACATTTGGACTTCATACGTGCCTGGTCCAACTTCTCTGCTACAAGCTTGTGATTGTGAATTATGTTTTGATTTTGTATCTGCTAAGCAATCATGACACCCAGTAAGCATACCAGTGTTGCTCAAAATGGCAAGAAAAGGTGTAAGCATTTAAGTCTTAAAATTAACGAAGGAAACAAAGATATTAGACAAGACATCCTGTGGCCATAATGAAGCGTTACTTTGTACACAGAAAAAGAGGTAAACATAAGTTTGTGTGACTGACTTACTGACTTGACTGACTGACTGACTGAATGACTTCACTGACTTACTGAATGACTTGACTGCCTTACTGAATGACTTGACTGCCTTACTGAATGACTTGACTGACTTACTGAATGACTTGACTGACTTACTGAATGACTTGACTGACTTACTGAATGACTTGACTGACTTATTGAATGACTTGACTGACTTAGTGATTTGACTCAATGACTTGAGACTGAATTACTTGACTGACTGCATGACTTAAAAGTTAAACACTCCAGTACAAACATCAGCTTCAGTACCAGAACCTCTACCATCCACCTCAGCCCATTAGGGCCACAGCATAACTCCATTCTCTTCACAATCATCCACAAACACCAGCACCCACAATTTAAGGTAAGAAATATTGTTATTTCTGTTACTTTTGTAGTTTTAAGTAGTAAAAGCAACATAATGCATCATGACAATGAACTACAATTACATATTCACTTTTATTTTTGTAAGATGTGGAGGCCTAAAAAAGTTGTTTGGCTTTTTGGGGCTCTCAGGAATGTAACCCTATTTTTCCCCCTAAGTTCTTCAGTTCATCTAACACAGTTTTACCTAACACGGTGTTTTCAGAAACATAACTACTGTGTTAAATGGCAGTCTACTGTATTACAGAAATAGATACGATTTTGATTGGTTTCACGATGAAAAGTACCTTGAAATTGAGCTCAAGGTAGCAGAAATGTTCGATTCTTTGGCATTGTTCAAGAGCAAACAAATGACGTCACTCTCCAATACTTGTCCAACTAACCATCCAATACACAGTCATGAGTGGGTTGACATTATTTATACATACAATGATGCAATAGTCTGCGTAACAATAAATCTTTTATTTTTGAGTGAATAAAAATTCCAAACGGTAAGCAAGAGTATTATTATAAGAATACATACGTACCAGTATATAATAATAATAATAATAATAATAATAATAATAATAATAATAATAATAATAATACGTATAATATGCAGTGGAGCCCTGGATTAAGATGTAACGTTTTTGCGTTAAAATATTAGCTCATTAATAACACTGAACTCGGTTAAAGTCATTCGTCCTGAATGTGTCTGTGTGCAGTGAGCGGCCTGGAAACTCTATGTACAGTCAGTGTGCCATTGTTTACCAGCCAGTGAGGATGATTCCACGTGTACATGCAATACATTTTGTATTATTCCATTTTTAGTGCTTGTAACTGCTAAATAAGCCACCATGGGCCCAAAGAAAGCTTCTAGTGCCAGCCCTTTGGTAAAGAGGGTGAGAAACACTGTAGAATTCAAGAAAAAGTTTGTAGAAAGATACGAAAGTTGTGGTGGTAGAGGGTGGTAGTGATGGTGGTACACCAGCCAGAGTACTTCCCCACACACCAGCCAGGGTACTTCCCCACACATCAGCCAGGGTACTTCCCCACACACCAGCCAGGGTACTTCCCCACATACTAGCCAGGGTACTTCCCCACACTCCATCTAGGGTACTTCCCACATACCACCCAAAGTACTTACCCACACACTAGCCAGGGTATTTCCCCACATACCAGTCAGGGTACTTCCCCACACACCAGCCAGGGTACTTCCCCACATACCAGCCAGGGTACTTCCCCACATACCAGCCAGGATACTTCCCCACATACCAGCCAGGGTACTTCCCCACATACAAGCCAGGGTACTTCCCCACATACCAGCCAGGGTACTTCCCCACATACCAGCCAGGGTACTTCCCCACATACCAGCCAGGGTACTTCCCCACACACCAGCCAAGGTACTTCCCTACATACCAGCCAGGGTACTTCACCACACACCAGCCAGGATACTTCCCCACATACCAGCCAGGGTACTTCCCCACATACCAGCCAGGGTACTTCCCCACATACCAGCCAGGGTACTTCCCCACATACCAGCCAGGGTACTTCCCCACATACCAGCCAGGGTACTTCCCCACACACCAGCCAGGGTACTTCCCTACATACCAGCCAGGATACTTCCTCACATACCAGCCAGGGTACTTCCCCACACATCAGCCAGAGTATTTCCCCATATACCAGCCAGGGTACTTCCCCACACACACCAGCCAGGGCACTTCCCCACACACCACCCAGGGTACTTCCTCACATACCAGCCAGTTTACTTCCCCCGTAACAGCCAGGGTACTTCCTCACACACCAGCCAGGGTACTTCCCCATACACCAGCCAGGGTACTTCCCCACACACCAGCCAGGGTACTTCCCCACACATGCCAGCCAGGGTACTTCCCCACACACCAGCCAGGGTACTTCCCCATATACCAGCCAGGGTACTTCCCCACACATGCCAGCCAGGGTACTTCCCCACACACCAGCCAGGGTACTTCCCCACACACCAGCCAGGGTACTTCCCCACACACCAGCCAGGGTGTGCTGGCAACATCTACAATGACAATGTTGTGTCCCATTTTAGGGAAATTTTAAAGAGATGCCAGAAACAGAGCTCTCTGGACAGATATTTGGTGCCACAGGTGTGCAGTGACTCTCAAACTGGTCATAGTGGCATTAAAAAACAAAGAAGGGAAGTAATCCCAGAAAAGGACTTGGTACCTGAAGCCTTTATGGAAGGGGATTCTTCTTCCAAACAATAGTACACCTCCATCCTCTCCCCTCCTCCAGTCTCATCACTCATCAGTAAGTCTTCAATAAAGGTAAGTGTCATTTTAGTATTGTTTATTCTGCATGTCTCATTGTTTTCTGTGTAGGGAAACGTATATTTCATGTAAAAAAATTATTTTGTTTAATACTTTTGGGCGTCTGGAACGGATTAATTGGATTTCCATTATTTCTTATGCGGAAAATTAATTCAGATTAAGTCAGATTCAGTATAAGACACACTCTCAGGAATGGAGTAGTTGACTCACTACCAACCGTCTCTGCCTGAGTCACTGTCTGTTCATATTGTGCTGACCACAGCAGTATTCAAAGACCCCCTCACATATGGGTACTGTGGGCGGCCAGTCAGTCATACGAGAGTGAGCAAGGAGATAGGCAGGCTGTTGGGCTTGGGCTGATTCTATACAATGTCAAAGTACACAACAATTAAACATTATAACATACATAAGTAGAACATTGGAATGGAAGCTTACGAACCTGGGGTCCACTGTAGTAATATACGTAATGTAATAATATAAATTATTATAAGAATATGTACGTACTAATAAATAATAGTAATAATATATACGTATAATATAATAATTATATTATAATATACTTATTGCGAAAAAGATTTAGGAGTTATGGTTAGCAGTAATCTGAAACCAAGACAACAGTGCATAAGTGTTCATAAGAAAGCTAACAGAATCCTTGGCTTCATAGCAAGAAGTATAAACAATAGAAGTCCTCAGGTTGTTCTTCAACTCTATAGTATATCTTTGGTTAGGCCTCATTTAGATTATGGTGCGTAGTTTTGGTCACCATATTACAAAAGGATATAAATGCACTGGAAAACGTACAAAAGAGGATGACAAAGTTGATCCCATGTATCAGAAATCTTTCCTGTGAGGATAGACTGAGGGCCCTGAATCTGCACTCTTTACAAAGGCATAGAATTAGGGGGATATGATTGAGGTGCATAAATGGAAAACTGGAATTAATAAAGGGGATGTAAATAGTGTGCTAAAAATATGTAACATAGACAGAACTTGCAGCAATGGTTTTAAATTGGAAAAATTCAGATTCAGGAAGGATATAGGAAAGCACTGGTTTGGTAATAGAGTTGTGGATGAGTTGAACAAATTCCCAAGTACCGTCATAGAAGCTAAGACGTTGTGTAGTTTTGAAAATAGGTTGGATAAATACATGAGTGGGTGTGAGTTGGACCTGACTAGCTTGTGCTACTGAGTCGGATACCTCGCTCCTTCCTTAACCCCTAAACGGTCCAAACGTCTATATATGTTCTCTCGCCCAGTGCCCCAAATACAGGTACCATCCAACTTACGACCGAGTTCGGTTCCAACAAACCAATCGTAAGTTGAAATGGACATAAGTCGAACCTTGCTATTGAATATCAACATCACATTTTTGTAATGACTTTATTTTATTGTTTTATTTTGGTATTTCATTTTTTACTTTACTTTTTATGCTGTTAGTACTGTATTTTATACTGTAAGGTTTAGGATAAACACTGTGTACAACACAAACAGTTATTTCCCAGAAATTTGGCATAGAAAACACGGTCATAAGTCGAATGGTCGTATGTTGAGCAGGTCGTAAGTGGGATGGTAGGTGTATTTTGAAAAATATTTTTTTTTTTTCATTGAAATGAAGAGAAATTTTTTCTAAGTGTTATAGGATTAAAATAAAAAAATTAGGGTCAGTATTTACTGAGATATGAGGCTGCAAAGTTGGCACTTAATGCTTACCTGACGGCAACATCGAGCCCTGCCACTTGCAGAAGTGTTGCCGATATACCTTTTTTTCTCATTTTTGTATTATTTTATATAATTTTTATGTTCTGATAATTACAGTTTATTGTAGTTCTTGTCATTTCATAACCAATCTTTGTTCTGACACTAATATTAGGTATTGAAATTGTACTCAAATTGTCACAAACACATTGACAGGTGGACATTTACACCTGTCTTGGTAAATTACTATTGTCTAGGAGTATATACAAAGTATTTATAGGTCCCAGCAATGTTTTGGATACACGGGAGTATAGAAGAAGAAGGAAGAAGTTACCTAGAAGCAATGTGTAAGACAAGTGTCAGTGACAAGGGAGGGCAGTGATAAGATAAGGGATGACATTTGATAGGCACCAGCGAGGGAGCAGAGATAAGATAAGGGGTGACATTTGATGAGCTCGTATCTCTGTCTCTGATTATCTGCCTCGCCGTCTTTTCTCTCTGCCTGCTTGTCTCTCTCTCTGTCTCAGAGAGAGCCACTGTGAACCAACAAGTATTCTTATGCATTATATCTACAAGCACAGTATAACACTTCGGATTTTTTAGGTTATTCTAGGTAATTTACACTATGTATAATTGTATTTGTGTGTACCTGTGAGACAGATAAAAAGAGATAGAGACAGATAGACAGAGACAGATAGACAGACCCTAAACTTGGGGTTAACATCACTTTCCTCTTAAAAGGGGAGTATTAATATGACATTACATCAGTGAATCCTTGGTGTTCGCTGCACTGTTTGCTCTAGCTGGCGCTCCTACAAGGTACTAAGTGGTCCCAGATTTTTTTAATATGGTGCACACCAAGTGTTAAGACCCATTCTGTGCTGACCAGACATCTCAGGCCAATCATGCCAAATTTGGAGGCAGGAAAAATAAAACGTATATATATGTTTGGGGCGCTAGCGGTAAGAACATATATATACGTACTTTTGGACTGTTTAGGGGTTAAGTGACATGACTGACCTCACTAGGTCAAGGCATTGGCTTAAACTGGTGGGAGAATTGGACCTGCCTCGCTTAGGCCAGTAGGCCTGTTGCAGTATTCCTTCTTTATGTTCTTATATAATAATATAAATTATTATATAATAATACGTGTATCTGAGAGAGTTAGAGCAAAGGAAGGGGTAGCAGTAATGTTGAAGGATCAGTTATGGAAGGAGAAAAGAGAATATGAATGTGTAAATTCAAGAATTATGTGGATTAAAGTAAAGGTTGGATGCGAAAAGTGGGTCATAATAAGCGTGTATGCACTTGGAGAAGAGAGGAATGTAGAGGAGAGAGATTTTGGGAGATGTTAAGTGAATGTATAGGAGCCTTTGAACCAAGTGAGAGAGTAATTGTGGTAGGGGACCTGAATGCTAAAGTAGGAGAAACTTTTAGAGAGGATGTGGTAGGTAAGTTTGGGGTGCCAGGTGTAAATGATAATGGGAGCCCTTTGATTGAACTTTGTATAGAAAGGGGTTTAGTTACAGGTAATACATATTTTAAGAAAAAGAGGATAAATAAGTATACAAGATATGATGTAGGGCGAAATGACAGTAGTTTGTTGGATTATGTATTGGTAGATAAAAGACTGTTGAGTAGACTTCAGGATGTACATGTTTATAGAGGGGCCACAGGGCTAATGAGAGCATAGGCAATGGGGTCGAAGAGGTATGGCGTAGGTTTAAAAATGTAGTGTTAGAGTGTTCAGCAGAAGTTTGTGGTTACAGGAAAGTAGGTGCGGGAGGGAAGAGGAGCGATTGGTGGAATGATGATGTAAAGAGAGTAGTAAGGGAGAAAAAGTTAGCATATGAGAAGTTTTTACAAAGTACAAGTGATGCAAGGAGGGAAGAGTATATGGAGAAAAAGAGAGAGGTTAAGAGAGTGGTGAAGCAGTGTAAAAAGAGAGCAAATGAGAGAGTGGGTGAGATGTTATCAACAAATTTTCTTGAAAATAAGAAAAAGTTTTGGAATGAGATTAACAAGTTAAGGAAGCCTAGAGAACAAATGGATTTGTCAGTTAAAAATAGGAGAGGAGAGTTATTAAATGGAGAGTTAGAGGTATTGGGAAGATGGAGGGAATATTTTGAGGAATTGTTAAATGTGGATGAAGATAGGGAAGCTGTGATTTTGTGTATAGGGCAAGGAGGAATAACATCTTGTAGGTGTGAGGAAGAGCCAGTTGTGAGTGTGGGGGAAGTTCATGAGGCAGTAGGTAAAATGAAAGAGGGTAAGGCAGCCGGGATTGATGGGATAAAGATAGAAATGTTAAAAGCAGGTGGGGATATAGTTTTGGAGTGGTTGGTGCAGTTATTTAATAAATGTATGGAAGAGGGTAAGGTACCTAGGGATTGGCAGAGAGCATGCATAGTTCCTTTGTATAAAGGCAAAGGGGACAAAAGAGAGTGCAAAAATTATAGGGGGATAAGTCTGTTGAGTATACCTGGTAAAGTGTATGGTAGAGTTATTATTGAAAGAATTAAGAGTAAGACGGAGAATAGGATAGCAGATGAACAAGGAGGCTTTAGGAAAGGTAGGGGGTGTGTGGACCAGGTGTTTACAGTGAAACATATAAGTGAACAGTATTTAGATAAGGCTAAGGAGGTCTTTGTGGCATTTATGGATTTGGAAAAGGCATATGACAGGGTGGATAGGGGGGCAATGTGGCAGATGTTGCAGGTGTATGGTGTAGGAGGTAGGTTACTGAAAGCAGTGAAGAGTTTTTACGAGGATAGTGAGGCTCAAGTTAGAGTATGTAGGAAAGAGGAAAATTATTTCCCAGTAAAAGTAGGCCTTAGACAAGGATGCGTGATGTCACCGTGGTTGTTTAATATATTTATAGATGGGGTTGTAAGAGAAGTAAATGCGAGGGTCTTGACAAGAGGCGTGGAGTTAAAAGATAAAGAATCACACACAAAGTGGGAGTTGTCACAGCTGCTCTTTGCTGATGACACTGTGCTCTTGGGAGATTCTGAAGAGAAGTTGCAGAGATTGGTGGATGAATTTGGTAGGGTGTGCAAAAGAAGAAAATTAAAGGTGAATACAGGAAAGAGTAAGGTTATGAGGATAACAAAAAGAGTAGGTGATGAAAGATTGAATATCAGATTGGAGGGAGAGAGTATGGAGGAGGTGAATGTATTCAGATATTTGGGAGTGGACGTGTCAGCGGATGGGTCTATGAAAGATGAGGTGAATCATAGAATTGATGAGGGAAAAAGAGTGAGTGGTGCACTTAGGAGTCTGTGGAGACAAAGAACTTTGTCCTTGGAGGCAAAGAGGGGAATGTATGAGAGTATAGTTTTACCAACGCTCTTATATGGGTGTGAAGCATGGGTGATGAATGTTGCAGCGAGGAGAAGGCTGGAGGCAGTGGAGATGTCATGTCTGAGGGCAATGTGTGGTGTGAATATAATGCAGAGAATTCGTAGTTTGGAAGTTAGGAGGAGGTGCGGGATTACCAAAACTGTTGTCCAGAGGGCTGAGGAAGGGTTGTTGAGGTGGTTCGGACATGTAGAGAGAATGGAGCGAAACAGAATGACTTCAAGAGTGTATCAGTCTGTAGTGGAAGGAAGGCGGGGTAGGGGTCGGCCTAGGAAAGGTTGGAGAGAGGGGGTAAAGGAGGTTTTGTGTGCGAGGGGCTTGGACTTCCAGCAGGTATGCATGAGCGTGTTTGATAGGAGTGAATGGAGACAAATGGTTTTTAATACTTGACGTGCTGTTGGAGTGTGAGCAAAGTAACATTTATGAAGGGGTTCAGGGAAACCGGCAGGCCGGACTTGAGTCCTGGAGATGGGAAGTACAGTGCCTGCACTCTGAAGGACGGGTGTTAATGTTGCAGTTTAAAAACTGTAGTGTAAAGCACCCTTCTGGCAAGACAGTGATGGAGTGAATGATGGTGAAAGTTTTTCTTTTTCGGGCCACCCTGCCTTGGTGGGAATCGGCCAGTGTGATAATAAAAAAAAAAAAAAAATATTATTATTATTAATTTTTTTCTCTCAGTTGTTTGTTGGGCTATCTTAATGAAACTTGGGCAATGTATGATGGAAAGATGCTTCTTAATGTACACCAAAAATGAAAGAAATCGGACCATAAATAATAGAGTTCACTTCTCAGCCATTAGCGGCCCCATAGCGGTATGTTTTCGTTTGGTTTTTATGGTTGTATTCTCTTTTTTTTTTTTTTTGGTCTCATTTGATAGAATGGAAGATATTTTGCAGAAATAGATATGATTTTGATTGCTTTTGCAATGAAAAGTACAGTAGACCATCATTTAACACAGTTACATTCCTGAAAATGTCGTGCTAGGTAAAACCATATTAGATGAACTGAATAACTTATGGGAAAAATAAGGTTACGTTCCTGTGAGCCCCCAAAAAGCTAAACAACTTTTTTTTTTTTAGGCCTCCACCTCTTACAAAAATAAAAGTGAATATGCAATTATAGTTCATTGTTGTGATGTATTATGCTGTTTTTACTGCTTAAGACCACAAATATAACAGAAATAATAGTATTTCTTACCTTAAATTGTGGGTGCTGGTGCTTGTGGATGATTGTGAAAAGAGTGGAGTTATGCTGTGGCCGTACTGGGTTGAGGTGGATGGTAGAGGTTCTGGTACTGAAGTCAATAGTTGTACTGGAGTGTCTAACTTTAAGTCATTCAGTCAGTCAAGTCATTCAGTAAGTCAAATCATTCAGTCAAGTCAGTAAGTCAGTCAGGTCAATAAATCAGTAAGTTATTCAGTCAAATCAGTCATTTATGTCATTCATTAAGTCAAGTCATTCAGTCAGTCAAGTCATTCAGTCAGCCAAGTCATTAAGTCAAGTCATTCAGTCAGTTAGTAAGTCAAGTCATTCAGTCAAGTCAGTAAGTCAGTCAGTCAAGTCACTCAGTAAGTCAGTCAGGTCATTCAGTAAGTCAGTCAAATCATTCAGTAAGTCAGTTAAGTCATTCAGTAAGTCAGTCAAGTCATTCAGTAAGTCAGTCAAGTCATTCAGTAAGTCAGATCATTCAGTAAGTCAGTCAAGTCATTCAGTAAGTCAGTCAAGTCATTCAGTAAGTCAGTCAAGTCATTCAGTAAGTCAGTCAAGTCATTCAGTAAGTCAGTCAAGTGATTCAGTCAGTAAGTCAAGTCAGTAAGTTATTCAGTCAAATCAGTAAGCTATTCATTCAAGTCAGTCAGTCATTCAGTAAGTCAGTCAGTCACACAAACTCATGTTTACCTGTTTTTATGTGTACAAAGTAACACTTCATTATGCCACAGGTTGTCTCTTGTCTAATATCTTTGTTTTCTTTGTTAATTGCCACTTTCAGCAACACTGGTATGCCTACTGGGTGTCATGATTGCTTGGTAGATACAAGATATAGTAATAAAAAGATCAAAACACAATTCACGAACACAGCTAGCTTGTAGCAGAGAAGAAATACTGGACACATATGAAGGAATGCTGGGATAGTGGGGTGGTGTCGGGGGATGGCAGGGGATGGCAGGAGGTCTTCCCCGCTGATCCACAACAAGGCGGCTGCATGAGGGAAAGGGATTTTTTTTTTTTTGTTCCCGCAAACTGAACCGTGTTAAATTATGATGTGTTACATAAAATTGTGCCGCAGTTCTTCAGTCGTGCTATACCCGAATCGTGCCAAATAAACTCGTGCTAAATGACAATCTACTGTACCTTGAAACTGGGCTCACAGTAGTGGATATGTTCGATTCTTTAGCAATGTTCAACAGTAAACAAATGACGTCACTGTCTAATACATGTGCACCTGCCAGTCCAAATTCCAATACGCTGTCAAGAATGAGTTGACATTATTTATACAATTATTACAATAATGCAGTAGTCTGCATAACAGTAAATCTTCTATTTTTTGTGTGAATAAAAATTCTAAATGGTAAGCACGAGTAATATAAGAGGGACCTGGAGCCATGACTAATAAACAGAGAAAATGTTATTTTAGTGCCAGGAATGTCTTCATTGTTTATTCTGGATCCTATTTTGAAATTGACATCTGTTGAAATTTGTGTGAAATTGGACAAATTGCCAATTTCTGACCACTTTATTGGGTAGTTGAAATAGGTGAATGGGCAGTTTTTGTACTCGGTCGACAGAATAGAAGTACAGTGGACCCTTGTTTTTCGTAAGGCTCGAAAGGCGTAATTTTCAGAAATTGTAATGTTTTTTTCATCAAAACATTGACTCTAGAATTGTCGTTTGACTCGCAAAAAGTCGTTCGTCTTGGAAGTGTACACATGGCCCCATGCCGCCTCACACTCCATTCTCAGCCAGTGTGCCATTGTTTACCAGTGAGTGACCATCCCCTCATGTGTTCATACGAAATATTTCATAATATTCCATTCATTTTAGTGCTTACAACTGCTAAATAAGCTACCATGGCTCCAAAGAAAGCTCCTAGCACCATGCCTTTGGTAAAGAAGGTGAGAAATACAATTGAATTCAAGAAAAACATCATTGAACAATATGAAAGTGGTGTACTTGTGGCAGAACTGGCTGGGATGTATAAGAAACCCCATACAACCATAGCTTCCATCGTGACCAAGAAAAAGGAAATCAAGGAAGCTGTTGTTGCAAAGGGGGTAAATATGCTGACAAAAAATAAGATCGCCAGTACTCGAAGATGTTGAGAAGTTATTGTTGGTGTAGATCAACGAGAAACAATTACCAGGAAATAGTCTTATGCAGTCGATTATTTGTGAAAAAGTTAGGCAGTTGCATGACAATCTCGTAAAGAAATTGCTTGCAACTAGTACTAATATTTGTGAATTTAAGGCCAACAAAGGCTGGTTTGAGAGATTTAAGAACTGTAGTGGCATACACAGTGTGATAAGGCATGGTGAGGTTGCCAGTTCTGACAAAAATGCAGCTACAAAATTCATAAGTGAATTCAAGGAGTACATACAGACTGAACAATTAAAACCCCAACAAGTGTTCAGTTGTGATGAAACAGGCCTCTTTTGGAAGAAAATGCCAAAGAGGACCTACATTACTCAGGAGGAAAAGGGACTGCCAGGACACAAGCCTGTGAAAGACAGGCTAACTCTCATATTTTGTAGTAATGCTAGTGGGAATTTCAAAGTGAAGCTGTTCTAGTGTACCATTCTGAAAATCCCTGAGTGTTCAAGAAAAGCAATGTCATGAAGAGTAAATTGTGTGTGTTTTGGAAAGCTAATAATAAGGCATGGGTCACGAGGGACATTTTCCTTGGTTGGTTCCATGAAGTGTTTGGCCCCAGTGTGAAGAATTACCTCCTAGAAAATAAATTGGAACTCAAGTGCCTCCTGCTAATGGACAATGTACCTGCTCATCCTCTAAACTTGGATGACCTAATTCTGGAGGAGTTAAGGTTCATCACAGTGAAGTTCTTGCCCCCTAATACCACTCCTCTCCTCCAGCCCATGGAGGAGAGGAGTGGTATTAGATCATTTCAAATTTTGAAAAACTCTACACCAAAGCAATGTTTCAAAGGTGCTTTAATGTGACTACAGACACCCACTTGACCCTAGGAGAGTTTTGGAAAGATCACTTCAGTATCCTCCATTGCATAAGCCTTATAGGTAAGGCTTGGGAGGGAGTGACTACCAGGACTTTGAACTCTGCTTGGAGAAAAATGTGGCCAGATTGTGTCCACAAGAGGGATTTTGAAGGGTTTGGGGCTGAACTTGAGGAGCCTATGGCAGTTGTGGAATCTGTTGTGGCATTGGGGAATTCCATGGGGTTGAATGTGAGTTTGGAGGATGTGGAAGAGGTGGTGGAGGACCACAACAAAGAGCTAACCACTGAAGAGCTGCAAGAGCTTCAGCTGGAACAGCAAGAGACTGCAGCTCTGAATATTGCTTCAGAGGAGGAGGGAGAAAGATGGAAGAAGATGTCTTCCTCAGAAATTAAGGAGATTTTTGAAATGTGGAGTAGGATGGAAAGATTTATGGAGAAACATCACCCTGACAATGCTGTTGCAAGCTATGTTGGCAACATTACAGTGACAAAATCTTGGCCTATTTTAGGGAAGTTTTAGAGAGACGCCAGAGACAGAGCTCTCTGGACAAGTATTTAATGCCACAGGTGTGCAGTGACTCAAGCTGGTCCTAGGGACATTAAAAAACAAAGAAGGGAAGTAACCCCAGAAAAGGACTTGGTACCTGAAGTCTTTATGGAAGCGGATTCCCCTTCCAAACAGTAAAAAATCCAATCTCTCCCCTCCTCCAGTCTTCCATACACTAAGAAGAATCACCAATAAAGGTAAGTGTTATGCTGTTAATGTTTCATTCTTCATGTCTCATTGTTTTCTGTGTATGTACATCTATATTTCTTGTAAAAAAAAAATTGTTTTAATATTTTTGAATGTCTGGAATGGATTAATTGTATTTACATTATTTCTAATGGGAAAAATGGTTTCGCAAATCATCAATTTCGATAATAGTCACACTTTCTGGAATGGATTAATTACAAAAAACGAGGGTCCACTGTAAGTAAATAAGTAAGTTTATTCAGGTATACACAAATACAGTTACATAGATTATCATACATAGTAGTGTATGTATAGAGAGCCTGGGATAACCCAAAAAAGTCAAAGTGACTTATTTCCAGTACCTGGCTTCGGCTTGCCATATATGATTTTTGGTAAATATTTTTTTTCTCAGTTGTTTGTTGGACTATCTTATTGACTTCCTACAATAAATTCTGCTCACCTCTCATCTACATTAAGGCCAAAAATATTTTGAGGTAGGTAATGAATGTACTTTATATGCACTTTCCTTTTTTATTGTTTTTAGCCCTAATCTATTGCTAACTTAATGTATGATAGTGTAAACTTGTTATCAGACATTTATATGGATTTATAAGTGAAAAAAAGATGATTCGCTTTACAGCATAGCCTGGAGCCTAACCCGCCGTATAAGCGGAGTCCTCCTATATTTTATAATGCTGGAACAAAGGAAAATGTCAGTAAAATCTATGGGACTTTATTCTTTTAATGCTTGGGGAACTATAACTCATTCAGGTTCATGAAAGGTAGGTGAAATTTTGTCTATAATTATTTTCTTAATTTTTTTTTATCAAATGCCTTAATAATTTGTATATTTTTCCTGCATGTTTGATTTATTCATATATATTTTGTATACATTGGTCATGAACCATATATTTATATATTTATATTTATCTACTTATGACTAACATCCACTGGTAACACCTCCCAACGAAAGGGTCTGTGGCATACTGTTTATGTACTCAGTGTTCCGTCTGCTTAAGAGATAATCTTTGTCAGTACATAAAAATCTCTGTATACTCAGTGGGTAGTACTGTACTGTGTATGTCACTGGCTTGTTGACTTACATCTTGTGCCGCTCCTCCCAACCCTCCCCCTGCCCTGTTCTCCATGAACCAGTCTTGCTGCCATACTGGTGGTTCTCTGTAGATGCTAACCAGCCTCTTCTTCCTCCTTGCATTGTTCCTTCATGCAGTCGTGGCCAGCACCTCCAGGAGCTGTTAGCAAGCTTATTGGCACCTCATCGGCCTCAGAGCTGTCCCTCTACTGTGTAAGTAGGACTTAGTCATTCATGATTGATTTCACCTCCTACAGCATCTGACATCTCTGCTACCTTTATTTCTAGGATTTTGAAACCTTTATTTAAAAACCTCCTAAAACTTTCAAAGCATAAATTCAGTAATTAGTCCATCCTTCTCTCTATGTTGAATGCCACTATCTTGAAAAATATTTCATCAACAATTCTTCCTTCACTGAACACTAAATTTCATAAATAGTTTTTAATAAATAAACTCTCCAACTTCTAAAGGTTTTATTTTGACATTAAAGTATTCCAGTATTTTGCCCTTGTATTCTTTAACTTACAGAGCCTTGATCTAAATATTATCCAGTCTCTTCAGTCCTGCCATGTTAATGTGTGAAAAATTTGCTTACTTTCCTCTTGTCTTTGATCCTTCTGTTTCTTGTGTTACCTTGATTCTTCTGTTTCTTGTGTTTACTCTCTTTAATCCTTCTGCTTTTTGTGTTACTCTGATGCTTCTGCTTTTTGTGATCTTTCTTTTGGGAACTTCTACTTCCAGTGATCTTGTCTTCAGTACCTTGTGCATGTAGTGATCTTGTCTTTGATACCTTCTGCGTGTAGTGATCTTGACTTCACTACCTTCTACATATAGTGATCTTGT
Organism: Cherax quadricarinatus; assembly: GCF_038502225.1. Lineage (NCBI taxonomy): Eukaryota > Metazoa > Arthropoda > Malacostraca > Decapoda > Parastacidae > Cherax > Cherax quadricarinatus. The sequence continues at coordinate 26,807,223 of NC_091304.1, forward strand.
CTTTGATACCTTCTGCATGTAGTGATCTTGTTTTTGATTATTGTTCTTATATTGACCCTCTAACTGTCCAAACGTAGATCTACGTTTGCTCGCGAAGCGCTCCGAATATAGATCTACATTTTTTTACATTCTTTCTTGTGGAGAAAATCAAGGTCGGAGCACTACGCTCGCAAACATAGATCTACGTTTGGACAGTTCAAGGGTTAAATGGAGGTTCTTAACTTGACTAAGTCACTTACCAGTGATGAAGGGAAGAGGTCAAAGTGTTGAGGGTAGGGAAGACACTTAACCCTTTGAGGGTCGACAGGCCCTCTCCGAAACTCGTTCTCAGGGTCGGCCAAATTTAAAAAAAAAAAAATTATTTTCTCTTATGAAAAGATAGAGAATCTTTTCCCGATCATAAAGACACCAAAAGTTTGAAATTTGATAGAAAACTTACGGAATTATGCTCTCGCAAAGTTAGCGGTCTCGGCGATGTTTACGCATCGGCGATTTTGCCCACTTTGAGCCCCATTTTCGGCCAATTTCACTGTACTAGTCGACAAAAAACATGAATATTTCGCTAGAACTCCATTTTTTCTATCGAATGGATGCAAGAAACCACTCATTTATGAAATTCAACTATCCAGTACAGTGGTCAGAATTTAACAATTTTGCCAATTTCACACAAATTTCAAAAGATGCCAATTTCCGAATAGGGTCCAGAATAAACAAGAAAGACATTCCTGGCACTAAAATGACATTTCCTCTAGTCATTAGTCATGTCTCAAGGCCCCTCTTATATTCTTTTGCTTTCCACTTTGAATTTTTATTTTCACAAAAAATATAAGATTTACTGTTATGCAGACTACTGCATTAGTGTAAAAAATGGTATAAATATTATTGGTGCACTTGTGAAAGAATATTAGACTCACCAGTTGACGTGTATTGCACGCTTGGCACGATTTGTTTACTTTTAAAGTTTGGTAAAAATCGAACATTTCTGCTACTTTGAGCTCAATTTCAAGGCACCTTTCTTTGTAAAACCAGTCAAAATCATCTCAATTTCTGTAATATGTCTTCCATTCTATAAAATGAGACCAAGAAAACTAGAATACAACAATAAATACCATACGAAAATACACTGCAAAGTCGCTGATTTATTAAAAAAAAATGGTCAAAGTTTCTTTTTTCTCATTATGCACTGTGTGCTGCAGGATTTTTTTTAGACTGTGCACACTGACCACATAGACCCATTCTTTCATATGAAGGCCTACCAGCTTTCTCCCACTAGATTTGAGGCCGCTAGAATTTATGAGTACTAGTACGTCAAAAAACCCTACGCGTAAGACGTACTAGTACGACGAAAACCCTCAAAGGGTTAATGGTCTGAGGGGTAGTGGAAAGTTACATGCCTGCACTGTAACTATCAAGAGGGCAGTTGCATAACCAGAAGGGTGTGTGCTAGCAGATGCTCTGCTTAATGCTAGCCAAGTATGCTACTTTCTTCACAGACTGTAGACCAAGTGCCACCACACTTGCTCCTTGCTACTCAATATCTCAGTTTTTAGGAGCCCACAGTCCACAAACTAACTGCTTGGGCAGCAAATGTGCAAGTGAGCAAGCACCCAGCCCTCTAGCAAATTGTGATGGGTCTTTTTATGACAAGTCAATCAATTCAGTGGGGGTCCAGCACTAAACTTTTCATTTTATACTTCTGTCATCTCACCAAAAGAAGAATACTTCCCACCAGTGGGCCACAGTTCCAGAAAGAGGCTCAGCTTTCAGGCGAGTGGAAATGAGGAGTATGTGGAAGCAGTGCTTATTGAGACTCCGTGACCCAATGTATCAGTGAAGACTATAATCACCACCAGAAACAAAAAATGTCTGCTCTTAGATAACCCTTGTCTGTTAGCACTTCCAGTTCCTATGATTTTGTCTTAGCCTTCCTTCTTGTAATTTTTGTCATCTTCTACACCCTGTGAATTTTGTTTTATCTTCTATGTCCTGTGATTTTTGTCTTATCTTCTCTATTTCCTGTGATTTTATTTGTGAATGAAGTTGGTCAGAAGCTTTGATCTCTGAACTGTTTATAACTGTCATTCTAGTATACAGGTCTCCCTCAACATTCACATTTTCAACTTTTGCGGGCTTCACACATTCGCGAATTACCAACCGCCAAATTCCCAGCCTCCAAATTCCCAGCCGCAAAATCATATTTAAGTTTCCCGCCACCTGCGAGTCCCTACTACCCTCCCTCTGACCCCCCCCGCAACTGGCAGCCAGCCCTCCCACCAGTGTGGCGAGTGTTTTGTTTGTTCATTATTTGCTATTAAACTACAGTATAAATAATGTAAACCCATTCATAATTGCATATTGGAATGACTATTCGGACAGGTATTGGACGGTGACATCATGTGTTGACTATTGAACACAGCAAAGAATCAAACATTTCTGCTACTGCTAATAATAACAATAGTAGTAGTAATAATAATAATAATAATAATAATAATAATAATAATAATAATACAGTGGACCCCCGCATAACGATATTAATCCGTTCCTGAGAGCTCATTGTTATGCGAAATTATCGTTATGCGAATGAATTTTCCCCATAAGAAATAATGGAAATCAAATTAATCCGTGCAAGACACCCAAAAGTATGAAAAAAAAAATTTTACCACATGAAATATACATTTTCCTACAAAGAGAAGGATACATGCACAATAGTAGAGTAGTACATGCACAATATATATTGTGCATGTACTACTCTACTAAATGAAGAATAAATGACACTCACCTTTATGAAGATGCAGCAATGACTGATGAGACACTGTGTCCTGGGAGTGCCTTTTCCTCCTGAGTACTAGATAAGATAAGATAAGATTTCGTTCGGATTTTTAACCCCGGAGGGTTAGCCACCCAGGATAACCCAAGAAAGTCAGTGCGTCATCGAGGACTGTCTAACTTATTTCCGTTGGGGTCCTTAATCTTGTCCCCCAGGATGCGACCCACACCAGTCGACTAACACCCAGGTACCTATTTGCTGCTAGGTGAACAGGACAATAGGTGTAAGGAAACGTGTCGGAATTTCCACCCGCCGGGAATCGAACCCGGGCCCTCCGTGTGTGAAGCGGGAGTTTTAGCCACCAGACCACCGGGCCACCGTGGTCCTGTTTTGCATTTTCTTCCAGAACAGGCCTTATCACACTGTGTATGCCACTACAATTCTTAAATCTCTCAAACCAACCTTTGCTGGCTTTAAATTCACCAATATGAGCACTAGTTCCAGGCGTTTTTCCCTGTTCACCTGGGTGTTAGTCGACTGGTGTGGGTTGCATCCTGGGAGACAAGATTAAGGACCTCACTGGAAATAAGTTAGACAGTCTTCGATGACACTGACATTTTTGGGTTATCCTGGGTGGCTAACCCTCTGGGGTTAATTGTTTCTTGGTATTCTCAATAAGCCACACCAAGAACGGTGCTACAGCAGCAGCAGCTGACAGTGCTACAGCAGCAGCAGACGATGCTACAGCAGCAGCAGACGATGCTACAGCAGCAGCAGACGGTACTACAGCAGCAACAGCAGCAGCAGACAGTACTACAGCAGCAGCAGCAGCTGACAGTGGTACAGCAGCAGCAGCAGCTGACAGTGCTACAGCAGCAGCAGCAGCTGACAGTGCTACAGCAGCAGCAGCAGCAGCTGACAGTGCAGTAGCATCAGCAGCAGCAGCAGCTGACAGTGCAGCAGCAGCAGCAGCAGCTGACAGTGCTACAGCAGCAGCAGACGATGCTACAGCAGCAGCAGACGATGCTACAGCAGCAGCAGACGGTACTACAGCAGCAGCAGACGGTACTACAGCAGCAACAGCAGCAGCAGACAGTACTACAGCAGCAGTAGCAGCTGACAGTGGTACAGCAGCAGCAGCAGCAGCTGACAGTGCTACAGCAGCAGCAGCAGCTGACAGTGCTACAGCAGCAGCAGCAGCAGCTGACAGTGCAGTAGCATCAGCAGCAGCAGCAGCTGACAGTGCAGCAGCAGCAGCAGCAGCTGACAGTGCTACAGCAGCAGCAGACGATGCTACAGCAGCAGCAGATGGTACTACAGCAGCAGCAGCAGCAGACAGTACTACAGCAGCAGCAGCAGCTGACTGTGGTACAGCAGCAGCAGCAGCAGCTGACGGTGCTACAGCAGCAGCAGCAGCTGACAGTGCTACAGCAGCAGCAGCATCAGCAGTTGACCATGGTACCACAGTATTTCGATAATATTTCTCACCCTTTTTACCACAGGGTTGGCACTAGAAGCTTTCTTGGGGCCCATGGTCATTTATTTTGCAGATAAAATCACCAAAAACACTGTAATAATACAAAATGTTACGATTGTATGCTTGGATGTTACCGCGGAGGCTGGCTTGTAAACAGTGCCACCGGCAGAACATGTGAGGCTGGCTCAGGCCGCACGTTAGACGTGTCTCGGACGAATAGTGTTGAGCGGGTTTTTTAGCGGTATGCGAGGCAAAATCTTAGCGATAAAATGTATCGGTATGTGGATTTAACGTTATGTGATGCCAACGGTATGCGGGGGTCCACTGCCTCATGCACTGCCTCTACCATTGCCTCAACCACTGCCTCACCCACTGCCTCACCCACTGCCTCAACCACTGCCTCTACCATTGCCTCAACTGCTGACTCAACCACTGCCTCACGCACTGCCTCTACCATTGCCTCAACCACTGCCTCACCCACTGCCTCAACCACTGCCTCACCCAATGCCTCAACCGCTTCCCCAACCACTGCCTCTACCACTCCAGTCACACTCAATCTACAAGCACAATTGTTGTGAAATGTTTAGAAGAGCACGGAGACTAATGCTCACTCCAGCATAAACAAAGCCACACTGAAGATGTGCCAACCACTCCTTCGTATTTTTGTACAATTTCCTTCTTCAATTCTGTCGTATTTATTATTATTATAATTTATTATTATTAGTAGTAGTATTATTACTACTACTACTATTGTTATTATTAGCAGTAGCAGAAATGTTTGATCCTTTGCTGTGTTCAAGAGTCAACACATGATGTCACCGTCCAATACCTGTCCGAATAGTCATTCCAATATGCAGTCATGAATGCGTTTACATTATTTATACTGTAGTTTAATAGTAAATAATGAACAAACAAAACTCTCACCACACTGGTAGGAGGGCTGGCTGCCAGTTGGGGGGGTTGGAGGGAGGGTAGTAGGGACTCGCAGTGGTCGAGGAAGTGGAGGCAGTGGTGGAGTCTGTGGTATTTAATAACATACCTGTTATTAAACCATAACATGTATGTATTTAGTACAATTTACGACGTTTTCATGTATTTTATGATTGTTCATAGTTCAACAAGTTAAGGAAGAAGTATTGTATTATATTTCCCTACAATATATTGGGGCACCAAACATTCGCGATTTTTCAACATTCGCAAGGCTCTTGATCCCCTAACACTTGCGAATGTTGAGGGGGACCTGTATACTTAAGCAAACAGTGTGGCTTGTGTTTGTACTGTACTACAGTTTATGTATTGTACTATTAATCATAATTTGTGACTACTCTTTTATGGTGTTTGACCTGGGCTGCTGCTGCTGCCCAGGTCAATTTTGTGACCTCTCTTCATCACTGAAGTATGGTTCGTAACTAACCTGCAATACTGAAATAGAAACTTGGTGATGCTTTTCATTCTGTTTTGAACTATTATTGCATTGCAAGTAACTTGATGATGGTCCTGGACAAACTGAACGGTCACTTAATTTCCATTTCCAGTTTATTTTTCCAACCACAACATTGTCGCTTATTTTTCACTGAAGCTTGCTACATCTGATTTATTTTCCATGTCTGTATATTATTGCCCAGAACTCTTATTGTTTACATTTTTATACTAAATTCTTGACCTTCAGTGGCACTTTAGTATCTTAGTTTCTTGCGATTCCTGCTGCTCATGTCAATCCTTTGATTGTCGCACTCCCCTTTCTGAAAAATTTTTGGAAAAAAAAAATTATTTTTCTTGTGAAATAATAGAGAATCTTTTCCCAATAGTAATGACACCAAAAGTACGAAATTTTATTGAAAACTTACGGAATTACGCTCCTGCAAAGTTAGCGATCTTGGTGATGTATACACATTGGCGATTTTGCCGACTTTGAGCCCTATTTTCGGCCAATTCCATTATTCCAGTCGACCAAACTCAGCTATTTCTTTAGAAGTCCATTTTATCTATCAACTGAGTACAAGAAACAGCCCATTTACCAATTTCAACTACCCAATAAAGTGGTCAGAAATTGGCAGTTTGGCCAATTTCACACAAATTTCAAAAGATGCCAGTTTCAAAATAGGGTCCAGAATAAACAATGTAGACATTCTTGGCACTAAAATAACATATCCTCTGTTCAATAGTCATGTCTCCAGGCCCCTCTTATATTACTCTTGCTTTCTATTTTGATTTTTTATTCACACAAAAAAACAGAAGATTTAATGTTATGCAGACTACTGCATTATTGTAAAAATGGTATAAATAATATCAGTGCACTAGTGAAAGAATATTAGATTCCCCAGTTGACATGTATTGGACGTGTGGTGTGATTTGCTTACTCTTGAACATTGGTAAAAATCGAACATTTCCACTACTTTGAGCTCAATTTCAAGGTTGTTTTCATTGTGAAACTAATCATATTTCTGTAATATGTTCTCCATTCTATCAAATGAGACCAAGAAAATGAGAATACAACATAAATACAATACGAAAATACACCTCAAAGTCAGCGTTTTAATCCAAAAACACAGTTGGAGTTTTTTTTTCTCATTATGCAATGTGTGCTGCAGGATTTTTTTATACAGTGCACACTGACCACACAGACCCATTCTCTCACATGTGGGCCTAACAGCTTTATCCTGCTTGATTTGAAGCCGCTAGAATTATTGAGTATATATACAGTAGGGCCCCACTTATATGGCAGGTTAGGTTCCAGGCTACCGCCGTAAAGCGGAAATCACCGTAAAGTGGAACACCCTTTTTTTAACTTATAAATGCATACAAATACTAAATAACAAGTTTACACTAACATATAGTAAGTTAGCAATAGAACTAGGCGTCAAAAAACAAAGTACAATGCACACATAGTGCACTCATTACTTACCTTAGAATATTTATAGTCTTAATCTAGGGTGAGACAAGTAGTATTTATTGTAAGAAATCAAGTGTGGTATGTATGGTAGTCAGCCAGGCTACCATACCAGGCCATTCCACCCACACATAATATTTTATGATATTTAACCCTTTGAGGGTTTCGGCCGTACTAGTACGGCTTACGACCCAGGGTTTTTGACGTACTAGTACATGCCTAAATTCTAGCACCCTCAAATCTAGTGGGAGGAAGCTGGTAGGCATACATATGAAAGAATGGGTCTATGTGGTCAGTGTGCGCAGTATAAAAAAAATCCTGCAGCACACAGTGCATGATGAGAAAAAAAAAAAACTTTGACCGTGTTTTTGGAATAAAACAGCGACTTTGCACTGTATTTTCGTATGGTATTTATTGTTGTATTCTAGTTTTCTTGGTCTCATTTTATAGAATTGAAGACATATTACAGAAATTGAGATGATTTTGACTGGTTTTACAATGAAAAGTACCTTGAAATTGAGCTCAAAGTAGCAGAAATGTTCGATTTTTAACAAAGTTCAAAAGTAAACAAATCATGCCAAGCGTCCAATACACGTCAACTGGTGAGTCTAATATTCTTTCACAAGTGCGCTGATATTATTTATACCATTTCTACACTAATGCAGCAGTCTGCATAACAGTAAATCTTCTATTTTTTGTAAGAATAAAAATTGAAAGTGGAAAACCAAAGAAATATAAGAGGGGCCTGTGGATGTGACTAACGAACAGAGGAAATGTTATTTTAGTGCCAGGAATGTCTTTCTTGTTTATTCTGGACCCTATTTGGAAATTGGCATCTTTTGAAATTTGTGTGAAATTGGCAAAATTGCTAAATTCTGACCAATGTATTGGATAGTTGAAATCAGTAAATGGGTGGTTTCTTGTACTCATTCAATAGAAAAAATAGAGTTTTAGAGAAATAGTTATGATTTTTGTCGACTAGTACACTGGAATTGGCCGAAAATAGGGCTCAAAGTGGGCAAAATCGCCGATGCGTAAACATCGTCGAGACCGCTAACTTCGCGAGAGCATTATTCCGTACGTTTTCCATCAAATTTCATACTTTTGGTGTCAATATGATCGGGAAAAGATTCTCTATCTTTTCATAAGAAAAAATAATTTTTTTTTTTTTAAATTTGGCCGACCCTGAGAACGAGTCTTGGAGAGGGCCTACCGACCCTCAAAGGGTTAAGCAGCCCAGAGCGATAAAATGCATATACAGTGGACCCTCGACCAACGATATTAATCCGTTCCTGAGAGCTCATCGTTAATCGAAATTATCGTTAGTCGAGTTAATTTTCCCCATAAGAAATACAGTGGAACCTCAAATATCAAACTTTCTTTGGTCCAGAAGGCTGTTCGAGTGCCTTTACCGAATGAATTTATTCCCATCAGGAATAATGTAAATTAGATTAGTCCATTTCAGACCCTCAAAAATACACTTATAAAAGCACTTACAAAAATACATTTACATAATTGGTCGTGTTGGGAGCAGTTCGATTTCTGAGGTTCCACTGTAATGGAAATCAAATTAATCCGTGCAAGACACCCAAAAGTATTGAAAAAAAATTTTTACCACATGAAATATTAATTTTAATACACACAAACTGAAGAAGACATGTACAATTACATGACACTTACCTTTATTGAAGATCTGGTGATGATTGATGGGATGGAAGGAGGGGAGACTGTGGATGGTGTTAGTGTTTAGAAGGGGAATTCCCTTCCGTTAGGACTTGAGGTGTCAAGGCCTTTTCCAGGGTTACTTCCCTTCTTCTTTTAATGCCACTAGGACCAGTAATGAAAGGGGGTAAGGCAGCCGGGATTGATGGGATAAAGATAGAAATGTTAAAAGCAGGTGGGGATATAGTTTTGGAGCGGTTGGTGCAATTATTTAATAAATGTATGGAAGAGGGTAAGGTACCTAGGGATTGGCAGAGAGCATGCATAGTTCCTTTGTATAAAGGCAAAGGGGACAAAAGAGAGTGCAAAAATTATAGGGGGATAAGTCTGTTGAGTATACCTGGTAAAGTGTATGGTAGAGTTATTATTGAAAGAATTAAGAGTAAGATGGAGAATAGGATAGCAGATGAACAAGGAGGCTTTAGGAAAGGTAGGGGGTGTGTGGACCAGGTGTTTACAGTGAAACATATAAGTGAACAGTATTTAGATAAGGCTAAAGAGGTCTTTGTGGCATTTATAGATTTGGAAAAGGCGTATGACAGGGTGGATAGGGGGGCAATGTGGCAGATGTTGCAGGTGGATGGTGTAAGAGGTAGGTTACTGAAAGCAGTGAAGAGTTTTTACGAGGATAGTGAGGCTCAAGTTAGAGTATGTAGGAAAGAGGGAAATTATTTCCCAGTAAAAGTAGGCCTTAGACAAGGATGTGTGATGTCACCGTGGTTGTTTAATATATTTATAGATGGGGTTGTAAGAGAAGTAAATGCGAGGGTCTTGGCAAGAGGCATGGAGTTAAAAGATGAAGAATCACACATAAAGTGGGAGTTGTCACAGTTGCTCTTTGCTGATGACACTGTGCTCTTGGGAGATTCTGAAGAGAAGTTGCAGAGATTGGTGGATGAATTTGGTAGGGTGTGCAAAAGAAGAAAATTAAAAGTGAATACAGGAAAGAGTAAGGTTATGAGGATAACAAAAAGATTAGGTGATGAAAGATTGGATATCAGATTGGAGGGAGAGAGTATGGAGGAGGTGAATGTATTCATATATTTGGGAGTGGATGTGTCAGCGGATGGGTCTATGAAAGATGAGGTGAATCATAGAATTGATGAGGGGAAAAGGGTGAGTGGTGCACTTAGGAGTCTGTGGAGACAAAGAACTTTGTCCTTGGAGGCAAAGAGGGGAATGTATGAGAGTATAGTTTTACCAATGCTCTTATATGGGTGTGAAGCATGGGTGATGAATGTTGCAGCGAGGAGAAGGCTGGAGGCAGTGGAGATGTCATGTCTGAGAGCAATGTGTGGTGTGAATATAATGCAGAGAATTCATAGTTTGGAAGTTAGGAGGAGGTGCGGGATTACCAAAACTGTTGTCCAGAGGGCTGAGGAAGGGTTGTTGAGGTGGTTCGGACATGTAGAGAGAATGAAGCGAAACAGAGTGACTTCAAGCGAGTATCAGTCTGTAGTGGAAGGAAGGCGGGGTAGGGGTCGGCCTAGGAAAGGTTGGAGGGAGGGGGTAAAGGAGGTTTTGTGTGCGAGGGGCTTGGACTTCCAGCAGGCATGCGTGAGCGTGTTTGATAGGATTGAATGGAGACAAATGGTTTTTAATACTTGACGTGCTGTTGGAGTGTGAGCAAAGTAACATTTATGAAGGGGTTCAGGGAAACCGGCAGGCCGGACTTGAGTCCTGGAGATGGGAAGTACAGTGCCTGCACTCTGAAGGAGGGGTGTTAATGTTGCAGTTTAAAAACTGTAGTGTAAAGCACCCTTCTGGCAGGACAGTGATGGAGTGAATGATGGTGAAAGTTTTTCTTTTTTGGGCCACTCTGCCTTGGTGGGAATCAGCCAGTGTGATAAAAAAAATAATAAAATAAGGACCAGCTTGAGAGTCACTGGACCTCTGTCGCACAACATATCTGTCCATAGACACCTGTACCTCCCGTTCCTTTATGACATTCCTAAAGTGTTTCACAACATTGTCAGTGTCACAATTAAACACTTGTTCAGGTTTCAATTCTTCACTGTCTATGTACTCCTTGAATTCCTGCACATATTTTTCAGCTGCTTTTTGGTCCGAACTGGCAGCCTCACCATGCCTTATCACACTATGTATGCCACTACGATTCTTAAATCTCTCAAACCAACCTTTGCTGGCCTTAAATTCACTCACATCACCACTAGTTGCAGGCATTTATCTAATTAAATCCTCATGCAACTTCCTAGCCTTTTCACATATGATCGCTTGAGAGATGCTATTTCCTGCTATCTGTTTTTCATTTATCTACACCAATAACAGTCTCTCAACATCTTCTATCACTTGCGATCTCAGTTTCGAAAACATAGTTGCACCTTTGGCAAGAACAGCTTCCTTGATTGCCGTTTTCTTGGCCACAATAGCAGCGATGGTTCATTGGGGTTTTGTGTACAACCTGGCCAGCTCGGAGACACACACTCCACTTTCATACTTAGCAATGATCTCTTTCTTCATATCCATAGTAATTCTCACCCTTTTTGCTGTAGGGTTGGCACTAGAAGCTTTCTTGGGGCCCATGGTGACTTATTTTGCAGGTGCAATCACTAAAAACGCTGTGATAATATGAAATGTTCCGATTGTATGTTTGGATGGGACCGCGGTGGCTGGCTGGCTTGTAAACACTGGACACAAGTGGACGCGTCTCAGACGGAACGAATTGTGTTGGTCGAGTTTTTTAGCATTAGTCGAGGCAAAATTTTTGCGTTAAAATGTACCGCTAGTCGGACTTAACGTTAGACGATGCCATCGTTGGTCGAGGGTCCACTGTACAGTCCACTCATTACTTACCTTAAAATATTTGTAGTCTTAATGTAGGGTCAGGGGTGATTAAATGAGATAAAACGAATAAGTGAGAGAGAGAGAATGAGTACATGAGGGAGGACAGGTGCAGTGTTATGTAAACAAACCAGGCAAACGTAAGTTTTGTAAACAAACAAAGTGTACACATCTGGTTTTTCTACAAGTTACATTGTGTACAAGTTGTCTCTACATTGATACGGTAGAATATATAAAGAAGAACACTCTCATTCTCATGTAACACCATTTTTAGAAGAAATGACGCTCTGAGTGAAGACAATGGAAATAAGTCACTCTGACTTTTTTAGGTTATCCTAGGTTCTCTACACATATGCTGCTATGTAACTGTATTTGTGTATACCTGAATAAACTTACATACGAAAGGAATAATTTTCTACAGTTACCCCCAGTAACACATTTTCTCTTATGTCAGACTAGAGAAAATGTTATTCTTGCCATCGCTTGTACAAGTTATCTGGCTACGACCTCTCATATTTATGTTTATTTATTCTATTGTGAGGTGTATTTATCATCTTTATATGTTATGTATCATGTTTATTATATAATTTTGAAAAAAATGTCATGGATGGATTAATGAAAATGTGCATATTAACGTAATATACGACATTTAATGAGACTCGGTGATCATTATTATTATTATTATTATTATTTTTTTTTTTTTTTTTTTTTTTTTTTTTATCTGGCCGATTCCCACCAAGGCAGGGTGGCCCGAAAAAGAAAAACTTTCACCATCATTCACTCCATCACTGTCTTGCCAGAAGGGTGCTTTACACTACAGTTTTAAAACTGCAACATTAACACCCCTCCTTCAGAGTGCAGGCACTGTACTTCCCATCTCCAGGACTCAAGTCCGGCCTGCCGGTTTCAATGAACCCCTTCATAAATGTTACTTTGCTCACACTCCAACAGCACGTCAAGTATTAAAAACCATTTGTCTCCATTCACTCCTATCAAACACGCTCACGCATGCCTGCTGGAAGTCCAAACCCCTCGCACACAAAACCTCCTTTACCCCCTCCCTCCAACCTTTCCTAGGCCGACCCCTACCCCGCCTTCCTTCCACTACAGACTGATACACTCTTGAAGTTATTCTGTTTCGCTCCATTCTCTCCACATGTCCGAACCACCTCAACAACCCTTCCTCAGCCCTCTGGACAACAGTTTTGGTAATCCCGCACCTCCTCCTAACTTCCAAACTACGAATTCTCTGCATTATATTCACACCACACATTGTTCTCAGACATGACATCTCCACTGCCTCCAGCCTTCTCCTCGCTGCAACATTCATCACCCATGCTTCACACCCATATAAGAGCGTTGGTAAAACTATACTCTCATACATTCCCCTCTTTGCCTCCAAGGACAAAGTTCTTTGTCTCCACAGACTCCTAAGTGCACCACTCACCCTTTTCCCCTCATCAATTCTATGATTCACCTCATCTTTCATAGACCCATCCGCTGACACGTCCACTCCCAAATATCTGAATACATTCACCTCCTCCATACTCTCTCCCTCCAATCTGATATCCAATCTTTCATCACCTAATCTTTTTATCCTCATAACCTTACTCTTTCCTGTATTCACTTTCAATTTTCTTCTTTTGCACACCCTACCAAATTCATCCACCAATCTCTGCAACTTCTCTTCAGAATCTCCCAAGAGCACAGTGTCATCAGCAAAGAGCAACTGTGACAACTCCCACTTTATGTGTGATTCTTTATCTTTTAACTCCACGCCTCTTGCCAAGACCCTCGCATTTACTTCTCTTACAACCCCATCTATAAATATATTAAACAACCACGGTGACATCACACATCCTTGTCTAAGGCCTACTTTTACTGGGAAATAATTTCCCTCTTTCCTACATACTCTAACTTGAGCCTCACTATCCTCGTAAAAACTCTTCACTGCTTTCAGTAACCTACCTCCTACACCATACACCTGCAACATATCCCACATTATCCCCCTATCCACCCTGTCATACGCCTTTTCCAAATCCATAAATGCCACAAAGACCTCTTTAGCCTTATCTAAATACTGTTCACTTATATGTTTCACTGTAAACACCTGGTCCACACACCCCCTACCTTTCCTAAAGCCTCCTTGTTCATCTGCTATCCTATTCTCCGTCTTACTCTTAATTCTTTCAATAATAACTCTACCATACACTTTGCCAGGTATACTCAACAGACTTATCCCCCTATAATTTTTGCACTCTCTTTTATCCCCTTTGCCTTTATACAAAGAAACTATGCATGCTCTCTGCCAATCCCTAGGTACCTTACCCCCTTCCATACATTTATTAAATAATTGCACCAACCACTCCAAAACTATATCCCCACCTGCTTTTAGCATTTCTATCTTTATCCCATCAATCCCGGCTGCCTTACCCCTTTTCATTATACCTACTGCCTCACGAACTTCCCCCACACTCACAACTGGCTCTTCCTCACTCCTACAAGATGTTGTTCCTCCTTGCCCTATACACGAAATCACAGCTTCCCTATCTTCATCAACATTTAACAATTCCTCAAAATATTCCCTCCGTCTTCCCAATACCTCTAACTCTCCATTTAATAACTCTCCTCTCCTATTTTTAACTGACAAATCCATTTGTTCTCTAGGCTTTCTTAACTTGTTAATCTCACTCCAAAACTTTTTCTTATTTTCAACAAAATTTGTTGATAACATCTCACCCACTCTCTCATGTGCTCTCTTTTTACATTGCTTCACCACTCTCTTAACCTCTCTCTTTTTGTCCATATACTCTTCCCTCCTTTCATCACTTCTACCTTGTAAAAACTTCTCATATGCTAACTTTTTCTCCCTTACTACTCTCTTCACATCATCGTTCCACCAATCGCTCCTCTTCCCTCCCGCACCCACTTTCCTGTAACCACAAACTTCTGCTGAACACTCTAACACTACATTTTTAAACCTACCCCATACCTCTTCGACCCCATTGCCTATGCTCTCATTAGCCCATCTATCCTCCAATAGCTGTTTATATCTTACCCTAACTGCCTCCTCTTTTAGTTTATAAACCTTCACCTCTCTCTTTCCTGATGCTTCTATTCTCCTTGTATCCCATCTACCTTTTACTCTCAGTGTAGGTACAACTAGAAAGTGATCTGATATATCTGTGGCCCCTCTATAAACATGTACATCCTGAAGTCTACTCAACAGTCTTTTATCTACCAATACATAATCCAACAAACTACTGTCATTTCGCCCTACATCATATCTTGTATACTTATTTATCCTCTTTTTCTTAAAATATGTATTACCTATAACTAAACCCCTTTCTATACAAAGTTCAATCAAAGGGCTCCCATTATCGTTTACACCTGGCACCCCAAACTTACCTACCACACCCTCTCTAAAAGTTTCTCCTACTTTAGCATTCAGATCCCCTACCACAATTACTCTCTCACTTGGTTCAAAGGCTCCTATACATTCACTTAACATCTCCCAAAATCTCTCTCTCTCCTCTGCATTCCTCTCTTCTCCAGCTGCATACACTCTTATTATGACCCACTTCTCACATCCAACTTTTACTTTAATCCACATAATTCTTGAATTTACACATTCATATTATCTTTTCTCCTTCCATAACTGATCATTCAACATTACTGCTACCCCTTCCTTTGCTCTAACTCTCTCAGATACTCCAGATTTAATCCCATTTATTTCCCCCCACCGAAACTCTCCTACCCCCTTCAGCTTTGTTTCGCTTAGGGCCAGGACATCCAACTTCTTTTCATTCATAACATCAGCAATCATCTGTTTCTTGTCATCCGCACTACATCCACGCACATTTAAGCATCCCAGTTTTATAAAGTTTTTCTTCTTCTCTTTTTTAGTAAATGTCTACAGGAGAAGGGGTTACTAGCCCATTGCTCCCGGCATTTTAGTCGCCTCATACGACACGCATGGCTTACGGAGGAAAGATTCTTTTCCACTTCCCCATAGACAATAGAAGAAATAAAGAGGAACAAGAGCTATTTAGAAAAAGGAGAAAAACCTAGATGTATGTATATATATATGCATGTGCGTGTCTGTGAAGTGTGACCAAAGTGTAAGTAGGAGTAGCAAGATATCCCTGTTATCTAGCATGTTTATGAGACAGAAAAAAGAAACCAGCAATCCTACCATCATGCAAAACAGTTACAGGTTTCTGTTTCACAGTCATCTGGCAGGACGGTAGTACTTCCCTGGGTAGTTGCTGTCTACCAACCTACTATTATTATTATTATTATCATTTTTAATATGGCGTCATTTGTGCAAGTCGTCTGGCTACCACATCTCATATTTATTCAATTCAATTCAATTCAAGTTTATTCTCTATAATGGTTACAATGTGGAGTTTACAGGTTTTGGGTATTGTGTTGTGTACATGTTATAAAATACTAATTACAGAGGGGGCCGCTAGGACACCTAGCATGGCTAGGCATTTCGAGCAGACTTAGATTAATTCTTAATATTAAGTCCTTACAGAGTATAGTATTAAGGCTAAGTGACTACATCATAATTTTGAGTTTAGCAATGTGAATGCTTTTGTTTTGGCACAATACAAGGTGTCTATATTTGAGTAACATAGGCAAACTTATGACTAGTTAGGATTTATTATTTTAAGATTAAGATTAGTATTTCTGGGTTTATAGTCAGTGGGTGAGTGAGTGTAATTTTGAACCACCAGGTGGTTATCGTGTAGTTAGTTGTCAGGGTGGATCAGGGAGATAAGATGTTTTCTAACTGTAGTTTTGAAAGTGATGAATGTGTCTGCAGTTCTAGAGTTTTCAGGTAGGGTGTTCCAGATTTTAGGTCCTTTGAAATACATTGAATTTTTGTAAAGATTTAGTCGAACACGGGGAATGTCATAGAGATGTTTGTGTCTGGTGTTATGCCTGTGGATCCTGTCACAACTATCAAGAAAGTGTTTTAGGTCAAGGTTAATATTGGAATTTAAGGTCCTTTAGATACAGATTGCACAGTAGTAAGTGTGGATGTTCTGAACAGGGAGTAAGTTTAGATCTATGAAGAGTGGGGGGGTGTGTTGCCAGGGATGGGATTTAGCAATTATTCTTACTGCGGCTTTTTGTTGGGTTATTATTGGCTTTAGGTGTGTTGCTGCAGTTGAATCCCAAGCACAGATAGCATAGGTAAGGTATGGATATATAAGTGAATGGTATAGTGTGAGAAGGGCAGTTTGCGGCACGTAGTATCGTATCTTGGAGAGGATCCCCACCGTTTTGGATACTTTTTTTGTTATGTGTTGAATATGGGTGCTGAAATTTAGGTTGTTGTCGAGGTATAGGCCAAGGAATTTACCCTCATTATGTTTGGTAATTAGAGTGTTGTCGATCTTAATGTTAAGTTGCGCAACACCTGCTCTGCTGCCAAACATAATATAGTAGGTTTTGCCAGTGTTAAGTGTAAGTTTATTGGCTGTCATCCAAGTCGATATATTGAGCAGCTCCCCGTTAACAATGGTATTGAGGGTGGCAAGATTAGGGTGGGAGATGACATAAGTCGTGCCGTCAGCAAAGAGAATGGGTTTCAGGTGTTGGGATATGTTTGGAAGATCATTGATGTAAATGAGGAAGAGCAGGGGGTCCAAGGACACTTCCCTGTGGAACTCCAGTATCAAGTGGCTGTATTGATGAGGCTGTCTTTAATGGTGACATACTGATACCTATTAGAAAGGTAGGATTTAAAATATGCAAGCGCATGGCCTCTTTTACCATAGTGGTCAAGTTTGTGGAGTAGGATGCTGTGGTCTACTGTGTCAAACGCTTTTCTTAGGTCAATAAAAATTCCTAGCAGATATTCCTTATTTTCCAATGCTTTGTAAAGCAGGTCTAGTATTTTCATAATTGCATCATTAGTGCTTTTATTTTTCCTGAATCCAAATTGGCAGGGGCTGAGTATGTTTTGTGACGTTATAAATGAATATAGTCTCCTGTGCACGAGTTTCTCGAAGATTTTGGATAGCAATGGTAAGTTTGATATTGGCCTATAGTTGTTTAAATCTGTAGGGTCACCACCTTTATGTATTGGTGTAACCCTTGCTGTCTTGAGTAGTGTCGAGAAAGTGCTAGTTTCTAGTGACTTGTTAAAAAGTAATGTAATAGCACGTGAAAGGACATGGGCCGCTCGCTTGTACAATAATGGTGGGACGTGAGACAGATTCCCCGAGTTATTTTTAAGTGACTTTATGATCGCAGTGACTTCCGTGGGCTCAGTTGGTACAAGATAGAAGGAATTTGGGAAATTCCCATCTAGGTAGTCCCCAGCACGGGCATTGGTACGTGGGATTTTACTGGCGAGATTAGATCCTATGTTTGAGAAGAAGTCGTTTATCTTGTTAGCTGTGTCAGTGGGATGCAGTGGTGTTTCATGAGGTTTAGTTAGAACAATATTCTTGGTTTTCTTCAGTTTGTGGGTCCTCAGAATCTGGGAAAGTGTTTTCCAGGTCTTTTTTATATCTCCTCTTGTGTCAGTGAATCTGCTGGAGTAGTACAGTTGTTTGGCTTTCTTTATTAATTTGGTGAGAACTGTTGAATATTGTTTAAGAATATCTTTGTGTATTAAGCCCTGTCTATATTGCTTTTTATATTGGTGTTTCTTATCAATGGATTTCAGATTGCTGCTGGTTAGCCATGGGCAACCAAGCCATTTATTCGTGATCTGTTTCATTTTTATAGGGCAATGTTTGTTGTATAGTCTAAGTATTTTGTTAAGAAAAATGCCTGTCCAGTCGTCAATACCATTGGCATTGGAGAATTCTGTAGGCCAGTCAACAGTCTCTAGGTCTGCTGTGAAATTCCTTATTGAGGCCTCGTCATGGAGTCTAAATGAAACTTTGTTGTATTCGAGTGGTGGCTTACTAATGTTTGTTAAGAGGAAGGTTGGGTAGTGGTCAGTAGTGCTGTCTGTGATTATCCCTGATTTAAGGGGGGCTAGTATATTGGTCCATATGTGGTCTATTATGGTTGCACTTGTCTCAGTCAGCCTGGTTGGTTTAGTTATTGTTGGAATGAGAAGTGCATTGTTCATATTGTTGATGAAATCAGTTACAGTCTGATCATCTGGTAGGCCAAGGTTGATATTGAAGTCTCCAGCTAAGAGAAGGTGGTGCTTGTTCATTTGTCTGTTTGTTATTAGTGACTTTAGATTCTCACTGAAGTTTGGGATGTTTGTGTGGGGTATCCGGTATATGGCACCGACTGTTATAGGCGTCTTGAGGTTTTTTACAGTAAAATTAGCAAAAATGTATTCCCCATACTCATCACTAAAGCAATTAGTGCTAATACAAGATAGTTGGTTAGAGTAATAGATTGCAGTACCACCCCCAACTTGGTATGGTCTGCAGTTGTGGATTGCTGTGTATCCTGGTAGTGGGTAGATATCAATTGTGTCCTGCTTAAGCCAGGTCTCAGTAAGAATAATGCAGGAGAAGGGTGTCTTTAGTGACTCAAGGAGTGCCAGGAGGTCATCATAGTGTTTGCTTAAGGACCTGATGTTGTAGTTAAGAACTGATAGACTTTGAGCAGTGTTCAGGATAGTGCTGGCTTGTGATGCTGTGTAATGAAGGCAGTTACTTTCCAATAAGTTTTGATTGTGTGTTAGATTATGGAGGTTTAGATCAGGGTCAACGTGATCATTCATCTTTTAGGTTTAAATAGTGGTTGTTTATATCCTGTATTATGTGGTGAGTTCTAATGCTGATTTCTGTAGTGGTGGGAGGTTTGGATCAGTATACCGCTAAAGCACTTTGGTCATATAGAGTATAGTCACTAATAAACATAATGAAATTTATATTGTCTGTGTGTTGTGCTAGAATGAGCTAAAGTACAACTAGGTATAAACTAATACTAAAAAAAAAAAAAAAAAAAAATACAAGTGGCACCAGACTCACTCTTGTAATTGCACTAAGGTCTAATACAATGAATTTATTGTTGTCTATGTATTGAGCTAGAATGAGCTAAAGTACAACTAGGTATAGTTAGTTTAGGTGTTGTCTAAGTATTGAGCTAGAATGAGCTAAAGTACAACTAGGTATAAACTTATAATATAAAAATACAAATTAAAATGGTGCTTGCAATTGCACTAGGGTCTGATATAGGTTGTCAACAAGATCAAGAGTATAACTAGATTTAAATTGACAAAATAAAATTCACAAATTAAAGTACCAAAAGTAAAAAATAACAATGGTTATAATATGATAGTAAGATGGCAGACAGGTACACAGGTACACAAGTACACAGGTACACAGGTACACAGGTACACAGGTACAAAGGATAATATAAAGGTTGGAATTGAATATACAAACTTGAAAATTTGGCAACAAAATGTTATGAAAAGTATAAAATAATGATTAATGTACAAAAGTAAAATTGACTGGTAGTAAATATGGTGTTTAATAAAATTTTAGTAAGTAATAATGATTACTTGAGTCCTGGAGATGGGAAGTACAGTGCCTGCACTCTGAAGGAGGGGTGTTAATGTTGCAGTTTAAAAACTGTAGTGTAAAGCACCCTTCTGGCAAGACAGTGATGGAGTGAATGATGGTGAAAGTTTTTCTTTTTCGGGCCACCCTGCCTTGGTGGGAATCGGCCAGTGTGATAATAATAATAAAAAATAATGATTACAAAAAAAGATTAATTAGCAAAAAAAAAAAAAGTGAAAAAGTAATGTTTATTTCAAGTATTAAATTTTAAGAACAGTTAATTGGATTCAATATTGCACTGGTAGTTATACTAGAGGTTATTTGGCAGTACAAGGTAATTAGGAGTGCTCTAAGATAGTAAATGTGGTATTAAAACAGGTTATGGTAATTAGACAAATAATGGTAATTAAATGATGTCAAAAATGTTAAGAGTAAATTGTATTGATAGTAAAAATAGTAATTATTAATTTTAGTAAGTAATATCAATTAATAGTATTTAAAAAAATATGAGGTAGTAATATGAACAGAGAAAGTATCAATTCAGCTAATATTTAAGCAAACAATAGTAAATAAGAAAATTACATAAGGTGACTTATGCTCACTAGTAAAATCACATAATGAGGTAGTTGATTATTTAATTACTAAGAGATTGTACTATGAAATTTGAACAATAATAGAGCAAAACATTCACTACACTACATAGGCTTTTAAGTTGGACATTGTTTAGTTATTCTCTGTAAGATTAGTATTCCTGAGAAATCGTGATAGATCATTCTCATTCGTGATTGTGTACAGTTGAACTCCATTCGTTTTCCTAACTAGAATTTTCCCATCCCGTGTGAAGCATTGGTGTATTGTGTCATTATTCTCCCGCTTAAGTTTTCTGACTCTATACAGGAGGTTCTGACGTTTTTTGGTAAGACACTCGTTTATGTATACCTCTTTCTTTACTTTAATAGATGCAATTATTAAGTCTTTTTTCCTGTCATGTGAGTGGAATCTAAGCATAACACTTTTTCTACCATGGGATCCTAGTAACCTGGCTTTCTTTATTTCTGACTCTGGTACTGTAACTTTTGCTTGGTCCTTTATGATCTGGAGAGTAATTTCTTTACTGTTTGTTTGGTTCATATCACTGGGAAAAAGTGGACTGTTAACTATTACTGCGTCCGATAGTTTATCTTGTTCAATTTTATCTTCTTGGAGTGCAAAGTAGTCACTGAACTGGTTATCGAAGTTGTTCTTCCATTCGTTTACTGCTTCTTCAACCTTTGTATTAAGAGATATTATTTGTTCTGCATTGCTATCTATGACTGTTTGGATGGTCTTGCCACAGTTAGTCATTCCTGGTGTTGATAACTTTTGTTCAAGACTGAGGATTTTGTTCTCGAGTTGTGTCATCCTGGTGTCTTGTTTTGTTAGCGTCTCTCGAAGATTCATATTTTCAATAACTAAGGTGGAGATGCATGACTTTAGGGTATCTGGATCGTTGGTCATACCTGAGAGACTACTTGGTAGGTTGAATCCGGGGAAGAGAGGGGTGGATGAGCTGGTGGCAGCCATGTTTGTTGTTATTGTTGTGGTGTCGCCCTGAGCGGTGGTGAGAGGGGTGGTAGCTGGGCCGGCGTCCTCCTGGCTACACTTGTTGAATAGTTGATTTTTTGGTGTTTTCTTGCTGGCCTTGGTGCTGTTTCCTCTGAGATTGCGCCTCATAATACTACAGGAATTGTTGTAGTTAAGAAGTTGTAGTTATACAAAGCTTAGGGTTACGTTGTTCGGCTGGCAGTGGGGTGTTGCTTTGGGTTTGATCTCTATTATTTTCGATTTGCAGGTTTCACTGTTGGTAATCTTTGGTCATTTTGCGTGCTACGTTGGGTAGTGCAGTTTTGCTTGTAACTAGGTCATCATAGGAGCATTGGTGGCTCTGATAGTTGGAGAAAAGTACGGAGCTTGGAGGTCGCTGCTGTTGCTGCCACTGGGTGAAGTTTATTTATTCTACTGTGGGGTGTATTTATCATCTTTATACATTATGCATCTTGTTTATTATATAATTTTGAAAAAACATCATAGACGGACTAATGAAAATGTGTATATTAACTTAATATACGACATTTAAATGAGACTCAGTGATTATTATTATCATTACTAATATGATGTCTCTAGATATAAGACACTCTTATTGATTTTAATGTGTACCTGCATGCCAGCACAGTGTGTAAGTTTATTTAGGTACAGGTATACACAAGTATAATTATCAGAGTATATATAAAATATGAAATAACTTTTAAAAACACTTGAAATTTTGGAGTTTCCAGACATAATGAAGAGACTTAGTGCTTATGGATCTCACAGAGAATGTAAACAAACTGGGTTGGGCGCGGTGACCGTATTCGAAAGTCAGGTGGGGGGAGCCGTATAACGAGTTTTGGTCATAATTTGAAATGACTGTATTAGTGGAACGCCGTAAAGCGGGGCCCTACTGCACGTCCGAAACACTGGCTTGTAAGACGTATATATACGATCGAAACAGTCAAAGGGTTAATATTGCAAAATTAACTGATGGTTTTTGTTATACCGTGTCTCATTTTCATATAAGATTCGTCATCCTGACTGGTCAAAGACCAGGTCATAGTTAGTGAATGGAGGGAGGAACTTCCACCACCCCCTTTATGCTGAGGGTCCCACATGAGTTTAGCATTTTATAAGATACAGTCAGTCATTGTCTTATACTGTAGAGTACTGTACTGTATTTTCTTCTAAAGTTTCCACAACTCTGTATGAATATAAGTGATTTTGTGATACATGGTGTAGCAACTACGGTCCACTTGTTACTTGAAGTCACTACTAGTGTTGGCTCCCTTAATATTATTCTCTTTCTCACTTTTTACTTTTTTTCATATGGTTCAGATATTCTGTTTTGTTAAGTAATTTGGCCCAAGTTGTAATATATGTAACTCCAGATTAATGGTTTTTTTTTTTTCATGTATGGGTCTTATGTCCTCTTAGCACTCATTAACATTGTAATGTTCTATCACTCTGTCAACTACATCTGTAGTTTAATACTAGACAGATGTAGAAAAAATTATGTTAATTGAAGAGCTTGCAATGTGAATTTCAGAATTCATATGCTTACAAAAATTTTTGGGGAGTACAGTGGACCCCCGGTTAACGATATTTTTTCACTCCATAAGTATGTTCAGGTGCCAGTACTGACCGAATTTATTTCCATAAGGAATATTGTGAAGTAGATTAGTCCATTTCAGACCCCCAAACATACACGTACAAACGCACTTACATAAATACACTAACATAATTGGTCGCATTCGGAGGTAATCGTTATGCGGGGGTCCACTGTATTAGTAAGACAGGAGTGACTGTTGCAGCTCATTAGTGGCTGTTTTGAAACCTCATTCATTCACTGATAATTTATTAAGTTTTCATAATCTATGTACAGGTTGTGCATTATATTTCATACACATGTATCTTGGTCCCAGCTTTGAGCTGGATAGTTTCACATAGTACAGTTTGGACTATTCTTCCCAAGCTTGATTTTAAACATAAGATAGTTTTTAATTTTTCTCTTATGTACTAACATGTAAGATGATACTAAGTGCAGGGAGCAGGGACGACTTTATTATTACAATGTTCCATCTTGGTGGAAGCTGTAGCAAGTACAGTGGTACCCTGAGTTTTGGCCATATTTCGTTCCAGAAGGCTGTTAGAGTGCAGTTGCCAAAAGAATTTGTTCCCATAAGGAATAATGTAAATTAGATTAGTCCATTTCAGACCCCTAAAAGTACACTTAGAATAATACACTTACATAATTGTTTGAGTTGGGAGCTGTACAAAACTCGGGGGTACCACTGTACACAGAAAACATGAGAACGATATTTCTTTATAGATGAGATAGGTGCAACAGTTTGGTATCTTTATTGATGGAACATTTACTCACCATCTTAGTACCCTCAGTAATCATCTTACCATCTTAGTACCTTCAGTAATCATCTTACTCACCATCTTAGTACCATCACCCTGGGCACATCTTTTACCTACCATACTGTCCCTCACTCGCTAATATTATTATATTTAAGAAAACACTCAATCCATATTGGTCATACAGTTCCTGGAGGAATGGAAAGCAGTCAGATTTGATCCAAGGAAAGTAAGAACAGATCCAGTTCCTGGCATCAAGAGCCTCACCCCCCTAACCTCCCCTCACCTGCCCTCACTTCTATGCACCATCTCATTCACTATTTTTTCTTCATTACCTCATATACGTACTTATTAAAATTATTCCTCTCTTCTCTTACCTTCTCATTCTACATTTTATCTCATGTTTTTATCCTCGTTGCTGCATTCCTCCACTGACATAAATCTCTTGTTTTTTCCACTGTGCTTTAGTTTGTCCGAAATGCTCTGCATAATTATGGGTTTTCTGCATGCACAACTAAATGTCACCCATCTCTGTACAAACATTGTATCATGCTGAAATAAAATTATTAGAATTATTATTATTATTATATAATCTCACTCCACTGGCTGGTGCATGAGCTAACATACCTTGCACGGCTCTCCCTGGCAGGCAGGACCTGGAGGTGGACACAAGCAGCAGTGTGTTCGAGGGCAGTGAGTGTTCATCGTCACTGCCCCGCTCTCCAACTGACGCCACTCACCACCATGACTTTGATCGGTCAGTTATATGGTAAAATTTTGACACTTTTTTATTCTAGGCTATACCATTATTTACAGTGGACCCCCGCCTTATGATATTAATCTGTTCCTGAGAGCCGAAATTACCGTTAGCCGAATTAATTTTCCCACTAAGAAGTAATGGAAATCAAATTAATCCGTTCCTGACACCCCAAAGTATGAAAAAAAAAAATTTTACCACATGAAATATTAATTTTAATACACACAAACTGAAGAAGACATGCACAATTACTATTCTACTAAGAATAGAATACATGACACTTACCTTTATTGAAGATCTGATGATGATTGATGGGATGGGAGGAGGGGAGAGTGTGGAAGTTATTGTTTAGAAGGGAATCCCCTTCCATTAGGACTTGAGGTAGCAAGTCCTTTTCCGGGGTTACTTCCCTTCTTCTTTTAATGCCACTAGGACCAGCTTGAGAGTCACTGGACCTCTGCCGCACAACAAATTTGTCCATAGAGCTCTGTACCTCCTGTTCCTTTAAGATGTTCCTAAAATGGGCCATAACACTGTCATTGTACAGGTTGCCAACACGGCTTGCAGTAGCTGTGTCAGGGTGATTTTCATCTGTAAAGGTTTGCAGTTCAACCCACTTTCCACACATTTCCTTAATCTCTTTTTTCAATTCCATACTATTTCTCACCCTTTTTACCACAGGGATGGCACTAGAAGCTTTCTTGGGGTCCATGGTGACTTATTTTGCAGTTACAAGCAGTAAAAACACTGCGATAATGTGAAATGTACCGAATGTATGCGTAGATGCGACCGCACTGGCTGGCTTGTAAACACTGGCGCTGAGGCCACACATGGGACGCATCCCAGATGAATCATGTAAGGCGAGTTCTTTATCGTGAGGCGAGGCAAAATTTTTGCTTTCAAATGCTTCGTATGGCGGATTTAACGTAACGCGATGCGTTCGTAAGGTGGGGGTCCACTGTATTTACTGATACAGATTTTAATTCCCCAATTATTTTTTAATTTAAATCTTTTAAAATTTCTTGTTTTTAAATATGGAAGTCAAATATAAATTACAGTATTAGATTTGAAATCTTTATCCAAAAACATTGTAAATTATGTTATGCATAATTTTGAGAATATGTCGGAAAATTGTAGATATGCAGTACAGTGGTACCTCGAGTTTCGTACAGCTCCCAACTCCAACAATTATTTAAGTGTATTATTGTAAATGCTTTTGTAAGTGTATTTTTGGGGTTTGAAACAGACTAATGTAATTTACATTATTCATTATGGGAACAAATTCGTTCGGTAACGACACTCGAACAGCCTTATGGAACGAATTATAGCCGAAACTTTGGGTACCACTGTAAACTGTTACAAAGACACATCTTCTTTCAACAAACCGGCTGTATCCCACTGAGGAAGGGTAGCCCAAAAGGAAAAACAAAAGCTTCTCCTTTTAAATTTAGTAATACAGTGGACCCTCAGTTAACGCCTGCATCGTATAGCACCAGAATCAGATAGCGCCTCACTTTCGCGTAAAAAAATTGGCTCGGATAACACCTAAAAACTCGGTTAGGAGCTTTTGTCCCGAACATGTCTGCACGGTGCCCTGAGCGGGCCTGGCCAGTCACCCCGTGTACCAGCCAGTGTGCCATTGTTTACAAGCCACTGAGGACAGTTCCATGCATACATGCGATATATTTTGTATTCATTGTTTTTAGTGCTTGTAACTGCTAAATAAGCCACCAGGGGCCCAAAGAAAGCTTCTAGTGCCAACCCTGTGGTAAAAAGGGTGAGGTGTACTATTGAATTGAAAAAGGAGATAATAGAAAAGTATGAGAGTGGAGTGCGTATCTCGGAGTTGGAAAAGTTATACAACAAACCCCATTCAACCATCACTACTATCTTGCGCAACAAAAAGGCAATCAAGGAAGCTGTTGTTGCAAAAGGTGCAAGTGTGATTACAAAACAGAGATTGCAATTACTCGAAGATGTGGAGAGACTGTTGTTGGTGTGGATAAACAAGAAATAATTATCAGGAGATAGTGTTTCACAGTCAGTCATATGTGAAAAGGCAAGGCAGTTGCATGAGGATCTCATTAAGAAAATGGTTCCAAATAGTGCTGCTGTTGATGAATTTAAGGCCAGCAAAGGCTGGTTTGAGAGATTTAAGAATCGTAGTGGCATACACAGTGTGATAGGGCATGGTGAGGCTGCCAGTTCTAACAAAAAAGTGGCTGAAAAATATGTGCAGGACTTTAAGGAGTACATAGACACTGAAAAATTAAAACCCCAGCAAGTGTTTAATTGTGACAAAACAGGCCTGTTTTGGAAGAAAATGCCAAACAGGACCTACACTACTCAGGAGGAAGAGGCACTCCCAGGATACAAGCCTATGAAAGACAGGCTAACTCTAATGTTGTGTAGTAATGCTAGTGGGGATTGCAAAGTGAAGCCTTTACTCATGTATCACTCTGAAACTCCCAGAGTGTTCAAGAAAAACAGTATCATCAAGACTAAATTGTGTGTGATGTGGAGAGCAAACAGTAAGGCATGGGTCACTAAATACATGTTTATTGACTGGTTCTATGACGTGTTTGGCCCCACTGTGAAGCAGTACCTCCTGGAAAATGAATTGGAACTCAAGTGCCTCCTGGTAATGGACAATGCTCCTGCTCATCCTCATGACTTGCAAGAGCAAATTGCGAGGGAGTTGAGCTTCATCAAAGTGAGGTTCTTGCCTCCTAATACCGCTCCTCTCCTCCAGTCCATGGACCAGCAGGTCATTTCAAATTTCAAAAAACTGTACACCAAAGCAGTGTTTCAAAAGTGCTTTGAAGTGACGCCAGACACTGAATTGACCCTAAGAGAGTTCTGGAAAGATCACTTGCATAAGCCATATAGGTTAGGCTTGGGAGGGAGTAACTAACAGGACCTTGAACTCTGCTTGGAGAAAACTGTGGCCACAGTGTGTACAAGAGAGGGATTTTGAAGGGTTTGGGGCTGACCCTAAGGGGCCTATGCCAGTTGTGGAATCTATTGTGGCATTGGGGTTGGAGGTTAGTGATGAGGATGTGGAAGCAACAGCAACAGACCAAAGCTCAGGGATTTCCTTCAGAGGAGGAGGAAGAGAGACTGAGGAAGTTGCCTTCGTCAAAGATTAACCCTTAAACGGTCCAAACGTATATATACGTTTTTTCAACATCTGAAAGTATGTAAAAAATGTAGATCTTTTTTGGTTTACATTTGAAAACGTGTAAAAAAAACTTTTATCTACATTATTTTTTTGTTATATTTGAAAATATTTAAAAAAAAGTAGATCTACTTTTGTAGCACTATGAATTTGAACGTCGATCTGTTTGGACCGTTTAAGGGTTAAGGAAATGTGTACAATGTTTACAAAAGTGCAAGCATTTATGGATGAATATTATACTGACACAGCTGTTGCAAGCTGTATTGGCAACTTGTACAATGACACTCTTGTGGCCCATTTTAAGGAAATCTTAAAAAGGGATGCTAGAAACAGAGCTCTCTGGACAGATATTTTGCGCGACAGGGGTCCAGTGACTCTCAAGCTGGACCTAGTGGCATTAAAAATCCAAGAAGGGAGGTAACCCCAGAAAAGGACTTGTTACCTGAAGTCTTTATGGAAGGGGATTCCCCTTCCAAACAATAGAACACCTGCATCATCTGCCCTCCTACTGTCTCATCACTCATCAACAATGCCACAGTAAAGGTAAGTGTCATTTCAGCTATGTTTATTGTGCATGTAACATTGTTTTCTGTGTAGGGAAATGTATATCTCATGTAAAAAAAAATTATTTTGTTAAATACTTTTTGCTGTTTGGAATGGATTAATTGGATTTCCATTATTTCTTATGGGGAAAATTAATTCGGTTAAAAGCTAAATCAGTTAAAGTCTAGCTCTCTGGAACGGATTGAAGGCATTAACTGAGGGTCCACTATATATACAGGGGAAAGGATTACTAGCCCCTTGCTCCCAGCATTTTAGTCGCCTCTCACGACACGCTTGGGCAAAGACATATATCATCTATTTTTTTAAATATTTTCCATGTAGGAACTTGCCTAAAAGAGTTGCTTGTTTGTCTTACTCATTCTGGCAACAGTTTTTGTCCCTCCCACCTCCTTCCCTTCCTCCCTCATCCTCTGGTGTGCACGTCAACTCACACACTGAAGGACCAGTGTTTGATCCTTGGATGAGGATTAAAGCTTTGTTTGGTCATGTTTCTTTACACCTGTTGCTCGTTTCCTGGGTATTAGTTGACTGGTGAGGATTGCATCCTGGGGGGGGGGCAATATTGAGGTAGCTCAGAGGAAATAAGCCAGACAGTTTAATGACAGTGGCTTTACTGGGTTACTAATGTTACCTCTGGGTTTATAATTTGAACAGAATCTTTTACAGCAATGATTGAAAAAATATCTAGGCACATTAATTTCAGATTTCATTTGTTGTATTGGTGTAGGGTACCTGTGATATACCAATGACCACTTTCAAGGACTCTTCTACCCCTGCAGTCCTGCCTGATACCAGGCTTCCCTCTTGACCACCTGGTCACTCAGACTGTTTGTGTTAGCTTCCAACAGGCCCACATGGCCATCGCAACCTTCGTAACTCAGTACTTGTTGCAGATGTCTGTCTTCTGCTTGAAAACTTCTATCCTCCTTCCAACAGTATCTCAAGATATTTGTTGGTAATATGCTGCAAAACCTCGCATCATGAATGTTGACACTGTCAGCATGTTTTTTTTTTTATTTGTCAGTTTTTCAATTCATACTATTAAGGAAAGTGATTAATTTTTCCTAAAATGTTTGCAAATAAGACACATGAGCAACACATGATGTCTAATTTATCAACTTGTCAGGTCTCAGAACCATTTATCTACACAAAATGTTTACATTTTAATGGTGGTTATGTGACACTGGTGCAGTACAGCCAGGTTTTGACACAGCTAGTTTGTTCAGGTGAGTGTGGCAGTGTTTTCACTTAACACCCATGAACATTAAAGTGAATTGCTTCATATTTAGTATGCTGCCTTCACAAATAAGAGTGGTGGAACAGTTGAATAGATTAAGAGATGAGGTAGTTCTACAGTCATCAGAAATGGATCAAATATATGATGGATTGATACCAAATATTTAACTACACATTGTGCTGGTCACTAAATCATGTTAGTGACTGTTACGACTGCTTAATTTTGTATTAAATATGCACTAAATCCTATGCTATATACAAAGGCTTTATTATGAATTTGCTATATGATCCTTCAGGTTTACCACTTAACTTTATGATGATAATAATAATAATAATAATTATAATGAATTGGTCACTACAGGTTGCGCATGAGCATGGAGGAGAATGAGGGTCTACAAATGCGACGGCGAGAGGAAGTGGTCCATGAGGGAGCTGCTGTCGTTGTTGTTGAGCAGTCCAGTAGAAGGTGAATAACCGTTGAAGATGTTGGTGGTGGTGGCAGCTGCGGCAGTGGGGGTGGTGGTGGCGGTGGCAGCAGTGATGATGGTGGTAGCAGCAGTGGTGATGGTGGTGGCAGTAGTGATGGTGGTGATGGTTTTAAGGATAGATGTGGTAATGCCAAAGATCACATGAATCTAGGTTGTTGTTTGTGATGGTAATAGTTGTTGGTCAGATGGTACTATATGTCAGTTGCAGGTAGTAATTGTGGTGATAATGAGTTCTAGTGGTGCTAGCAATTAGCAGTGATTATAGGTGGTTGTGGTAGTTGTCTTTTCTTTTTTACTTTCATGTACAAAGTTATTTTTAATCTAGTCAAATATTTGCAATTGAAATATATGCAGTACATTATATAGTCTAGCTTAAAAAAAGTTAATTGCCCCTCACTGCAACTCTCAGTTAACACAATTACTATTACTAATATTTTGCATTTTGTAAGTTTTTAACAATTTGAGTAAAGGATAGAAGAATAATGAGAGATAAATGTCTGAGGCCTTTACAGACAGCGCACTGATGAAGAGGAGGATGGCAGGGGTGCCTGGCATGACAAGGCTCTCGGGGAGGCACCTGCAACTTCGGGCAGCGAGGAGCGAGGCTGGTTCAGAAAACGTGATAAGAGCTCTTCACGTGAGCGGGACCGCACTAGTGAAGAGCGCCAATCAGAAAAATCTCGGTGGTTCAGGAAGAGAGATAAGAGTTCACCTCGAGGCTCTGAAGACAGGAATGTCCGACGTGAAGAGTGTGAGCGGCGACAGCGCGAAAAGGCAAAAAGCAGAGAAGCTTTAGCTACAGTAGCTGATAGAAGACGAGAAGGGGACACATTAGGAAAAGGTGGAATAGTATCAGTGGAGAAAGGGGAGAAAGTGGGGCCAGGAGTGTCAAGGGAGGGGGAAGATGACTGGGTGGAACACTGCACAAATGAACACACAAGTACTCAGGAACAATTACGTGTTCCTGAACCCACAGTGCGCAGGTTATCATCGCCAGAAATTGACAATTCTGGAGTGATAACTGCTTCTTTACGTATCCCAGTTCCCTTAGGTCAAGGGGGTCCTTTATCCTTCACACAAGACACTGAAATTCCATATATTGAAGATGAAGACAAAAAAAATCGCCATAGATCTTCTCCATATAAAGCGAGTAGATCTCCACGTAGCGACGTAACTCGTCAACGATCGGGCAGCAGTGACTCTTACCTTGGGCAGCCCATCACTGGCACTATGAGCTTCCAGCCTCTCACCAAGAAGAGCGGGGATAAACAGAGCCATGACTCTGTGCTTTCATCATCCTCTGCTGATGTATTCACGTTGTCACCATCTCCTCGTAACACTCCACTTTCTGATCTTTATGCTTCAGGCACATCGTCTCCACTAAGTAGACCAGGCTCACCCCCTCATTGGCTCAGTCCAGATTCTGGAACACCAGGTCTCTCCCCTCCAAACTCTCCACCTCTACAACCAAAACGTAGAGGTGATATGCGGAACAATCCTCTCTCACATTCAGTCACTCATACCTTTGGCTCAAAACCTCCAGCCACACCATCAAAAACCAAAATTTCCCCAGTGGTTGCTTCACAAGGTCTTTTTCCAATAGGACGCTCTAAAACAGCAGACAGCATTAAAGTGGAACTTAGCCAGAGCGTCACAAGAGTTATCAGCCCTGATTCTGGTGAAAGTGGGGCAGGTAGTCGGCGGAGTAGTCGAGGGGAAGAGGCATCTCGTGAGAGCAGGGCACAAAAAGAGCCTGGAGGTCGTCGCTACATTCGCCGAAGATATACAGGAGAGCGTCACGTGACTGGTCATCTGCCTGACCTGAGTAGTGCAACTGCGATTGATGCTCAACCTTCTGGGGAAGGTCAGACTCAGCTCTGGAAGCGTTGGGAAATCATTGCATCTGACCCAACAGAGCCAGAAACATTTGTATAGCCATGGTGAATCCCTATGGCTTGTAGAGGTACATAAAACTCACAGGTAATGCATCACTGCCTATGCCACCCATAGATATTACTCAGCTGATGAATCCTCATTACCATCTAGTCATATATGAGTACATTTTCCAGGGTGATGGCGAGATAAATCTTTGCAGAAAAAAATGGAAAATGCACATGGGGAAACAAAACATATAGAATTACCAATATTCTACACATAATGTGCAGAACTTCCAGTGTTCTACACATAACAGACATCCAGGAACTGATCTAGTCATAAATTTAGTGTGTGGAAAGTGAGTGTTGGCAGACTCTCATGCAAATCATACTACTAGTAACATCTGTGAGGGTCAGTGTATATACTGTATGTGAGGATATTGTAGCCATGTGCAGATACAGTACTATATATGTGCAAATACTGTACTTATGTGCCTACACTGTACTGCAGTGCACTTACTGTAATTGTGTAAAAGTTTAATATTACATTGTGAGAAGTGTCAAGTGACATTAATTGTCAGCTGTGATGTTTGTCAAGAAAGTTGTCAAGTATGTAAGTAACTTTTGTGAGAACTTTTATATAAAACAAATGTACAATACAAAGAACAATAATATATTTCTGATGGTAAGATTGTTTCAATTACCCATGAGCTACATATATCAAAATACAAGACAGTTCCATAGTCCTTGAGAGAAGACTGGTTTGTGAATGACATTGACACGCCAACCAATGTTGACACACCAACCAATGTTGACACACCAACTAATGTTGACACACCAAACAACGTTGACACACCAACCAATGTTGACACACCAACCACTGTTGACACACCAACCATTGTTGACACACCAACATGCACCTCTCAGTACCTAACACTAAAACTCATCACCTAATACTGTACAACTCATCACCTAACAATACGCAACTCATCACCTAACATGTACAACTCATCACCTAATACTGTACAACTCATTACCTAACACTGTACAACCCATCACCTAATACTGTACAACTCATCACCTAATACAGTGGACCTCCGACGTACAATGTCCCCAACCTACGTTAAAACTGACCTACGATGCTTTTCAGCGTTAAAATTCGACCCCGACGTACATTGAAAAACTCGACCTACAGCATTCGTCCAGTACGTGTCCACTTGTCTGTCCGCCTGAGCGCGCCTCAGATGGCCTGCCTTCAGTTAGTGTGCCAATGTTTACAAGCCAAAGCGGTCGCTCCCAAGCATACATTCAGAATATTTTGTATTATTCCATTGTTTTAGTCTTCTAACTGCTAAATAAGCCACCATGAGCCCAAAGAAAGCTTCTAGTGCCAACCTTGTGGTAAAAAGGGGGAAGAAATACATGTATTATCGAAATACTATCGTACCATGGTCAGCTGCTGCTGCTGCTGCTGTTGCTGCTGCTGTAGCACCATTGTAGGTGTGGCTTATCGAGAATACCAAGAAATAATTAACCCCAGAGGGTTAACCGCCCAGGATAACCCAAGAAAGTCGGTGTGTCATCGAGGACTGTCTAACTTATTTCCATTGGTGTCCTTAATCTTGTCTCCCAGGATGCAACCCACACCAATCGACTAACACTGACATGAACAGGAAAAAATGCCTGGAACTAGTGCTCATATTGGTGAATTTAAGGTCAGCAAAGGTTGGTTTGAGAGATTTAAGAATCGTAGTGGCATACACAGTGTGATAAGGCCTGTTCTGGAAGAAAATGCCAAACAGGACCTGCATTACTCAGGAGGAAAAGGCACTCCCAGGACACTGTGTCTCATCGGTCATTGCTCCAGCTTCAATAAAGGTAAGTGTCATTTATTCTTCATTTAGTAGAGTAGTACATGTGGTAAACGTAATGTGGTAAAAAAAATTTTTCATGCTTTTGGGTGTCTTGCACGGATTCATTTGTTTTCCATTATTTCTTATGGGGAAAATTAATTCAAGCTACGATCATTTCATCATACAATGAGCTCTCAGGAACGGATTAATATCATAAGTCGGGGGTCCACTGTACTGCGCAACTCATCACCTAACACTGTACAACTCATCACCTAACACTACAACTCATCATCTAACACTGTACAACTCATCATCAAACACTATTCAACACATGAGGGGAAGGTGTCAACGCTACTCAATGGGCTTTTAATCTGTAGACCTACAACTACCTTCATTTTCCTTGGATCAAACATGATTACTTTTCATACCCAACATACTGTAGCATACAGTGTTACCACCGTCACCACCACTATAACAGTATTAGCACCGCTACCACCACTATAACAGTGTTAACACCGTCACCACCACTATAACAGTGTTAACACCGTCACCACCACTATAACAGTATTAGCACCATCACCACCACTATAACAATGTTAACACTGTCACCACCACTATAACAGTGTTAACACCGTCACCACCACTATAACTGTTAACACCGTCACCACCACTATAACAGCATTAACACCGTCACCACCACTGTAACAGTGTTAACACCATCACCACCACTATAACAGTGTTAACACCGTCATCACCACTATAACTGTTAACACCATCACCAGCACTATAACAGCATTAACACCATCACCACCACTATAACAGTGTTACCACCATCATCACCACTATAACAGTGTTACCACTGTCATCACCACTATAACAGTGTTACCACCGTCACCACCACTATAACAGTGTTAACACCGTCACCACCACTATAACAGTGTTACCACCGTCACCACCACTGTAACAGTGTTAGCACCGTCACAATCACTATAACAGTGTTAACACTGTCACCACCACTATAACAATATTAACATCGTCACCACCAATATAACAATGTTAACATCGTCACCACCACTATAAGAATATTAACATCGTCACCACCAATATAACAATGTTAACATCGTCACCTCCAATATAACAATGTTAACATCATCACCACCACTATAACAGTGTTAACATCATCACCACCACTATAACAATGTTAACATCGTCACCACCAATATAACAATGTTAACATCGTCACCTCCAATATAACAATGTTAACATCATCACCACCACTATAACAGTGTTAACATCATCACCACCACTATAACAATGTTAACATCGTCACCACCAATATAACAATGTTAACATTGTCACCACCAATATAACAATGTTAACACTTCAGCTTCAGTTATCTATAACACGACTCATCTATCCAGTGCACCAGTGAGTTCTAAACCCACATGGGGCGTCCAACAAAAGTGTCTGACCTGCACAGGTTATTCTACAAGTCTTCAGGTCACTTTTCTCTCTCAGGTAAATTATATAAGACTTTAACAACCTCTAATTTAATTAAACAAATTACAACTTTTTAACAAAATGTATAAATATTAACATATAAGAACTATCTTTAACGCACATAACTGTAACATCGTCAAACATCCATATGTGTATGTATATATGTATGTGTGTATGTATGTATGTGTGTATGTATGTATGTATGTGTGAATGTATGTATGTGTGTATGTATGTATGTATGTATGTACGTATGTTTGTGTGTATGTACGTACGTATGTATGTACGTATGTATGTATGTACGTACGTATATGTATGTATGTACGTACGTATGTATGTATGTATGTACGTACGTATGTATGTACGTACGTATGTATGTATGTACGTACGTATGTATGTATGTACGTACATATGTATATATGTATGTATGTACGTACGTATGTATGTACGTACGTATGTATGTATGTACGTATGTATGTATGTACGTACGTATGTATGTATGTATGTATGTATGTAAGTACGTATGCATGTACGTACGTATGTATGTACGTACGTATGTATGTACGTACGTATGTATGTATGTACGTACATATGTATGTACGTACGTACATATGTATGTACGTACGTATGTATGTATGTACGTACGTATGTATGTATGTACGTACGTATGTATGTATGTACGTACGTATGTATGTATGTACGTACGTATGTATGTACGTACGTATGTATGTACGTACGTATGTATGTATGTACGTACATATGTATGTACGTACATATGTATGTATGTATGTACGTACGTATGTATGTATGTATGTTTAGAAAGACACGTAAGCAAACACTATAACATATTTATTAGAAAACGTTTCGGTCCTGGGACCTTGATCACTTCTAACATACAGAGGTAGAAAGACATTATATATAGGCGGAGAGTGAGATGTGACGCACGTGACCTGAGGAATGTCATAAGAACATAAGAATGGAGGAACACTGTAGAAGGCCTACTGGCCCATGCGAGGCAGGTCCTTATCAAAAACCTCTGCCTATGATGAGGACGGGTAGACGATGAAATCATGTGACTCCTGTGTTGTTGGGTTGATGCTGCTTAAGTATCATGTATGCCAATGTTTTTGAAATTTTGTAGTTTCCAGTGTTGCGTTCTATAGTGTCGGTGATGGTGATTAGTGAGGCTTCTAGGCACCGTCGGCGTCTGAGGTCTGGTTTGGTGAGAACGAGTTGTGCCTCATTCCAGTTCATCAAATGCCCCGTGGAGTCTCTGTGGAGGACACATGCGTACCTTACATCGTCTCTGTTAGAGGCATTTCGATGCTCATTCAGGCGGACTGCAAGATCTCTGCCTGTCTCGCCTACATATTTCTTGGGACAGAACCCACAGGGGATAGTGTAGATGCCTGCTGTAGAAGTTAGGGTTGTGGGGCTGTGTTTCATAGTGAGGTCTTTGATAGATGATGTGTTTATGGTGGAAACGTTGATGTTACTCGTAGCAAGTGCCCTGCGAGTATTCGTGGCAACATCGCCACATGGGAGTACTATGAACTGTTTAGGGGGCTGTTCCATGGGCGGTTTGTTGAGGATAGCTTGTGCCTTGAGTCTGCAATCTCGGATGAAGAAAGATGGGAACTGAAGACGTGTAAAGGCTTGTGTTATGTAAGTGCATTCTTCTTCTAGAAAACAAGGGCTGGAGATGCGAAGAGCTCTCAAGAAGAAGCCAATTAGGACTACTCTCTTAGTGCGGGTGTCTTGGTGTGAATAAAAGTGTATAAGATCGTCCTTGTTGGTAGGTTTCCTATACACTTTGAAGAGAAGTTTGTCACTGTCGGGAGATCTGCACAGTAGAACGTCGAGGAAAGGAAGTTTGCCATCATTTTCGAGTTCAAGTGTAAACTTTATTGATGGTTCAACTGCATTGATCTTGTTGAGAAGGGCCTGGATATTCAGACGTCTCGGATAGAAAACCAATATATCATCAACGTATCTTAGCCAGGTAACGGTGTTGGGAATGAGGGTGCTGAATTTCTCTGTCTCCAGGTTTTCCATGAAGAGGTTGGCAAGCACAGCACTGAGGAATTTCTTGCCTTTGTTTCAATCCGTCGTTCCCAAGTTCTTCAAGATGGATTGTCATTTTCAGAGGTTCGTTGTCTTGGACGAGAAGAAGAGCATCATTCGAATGTCGAAGAAAAAGCTAAATGCTATGGAAGATTATGAAATTTGCCTTGAAAGATATGTACTAATTAGAAATACTCTCAGGAAAGTTATATTTGCAGAAAACAATTGCACTTCTGCTAACGTTTTCCACAAATCTTCAACTTTGGCAGAAAGTCTTCGAGATGTGGCACAAACACAATTCACAATATTTATGGATTCTTGATTGATGCTTCATCATTCTCCATATAAAATACAGAAACAATGATAACTAACTTCATTTTCATAAAGTATACAGAGTGTGAAACCAGAAATTTTTTGGACTTCTTTGCTTGGTATAAGCCCTTAACTTAATCAATGTATGTTAGAAGTGATCAAGGTCCCAGGACCGAAACGTTTTCTAATGAATATGTTATAGTGTTTGCTTACGTGTCTTTCTAAACCAACTTGTCGGTATTTATTACCAAGGTTTATACCATGTATGTACGTACATATGTATGTACGTATGTGTCGTACTAAGACAAATTTGCCTAACAGGTCCAACTCCCCTAAAAATTAAACTGTTTCAATTTTTCTTTATTTTTTTTTTTTACAGACTGATAGCTATTTTTTTCATTAACAATGATATAATTATTTTTTTTTTTTGGGGGGGGGAACAAAATTTAGACCCCTGACCTGACCTCCGTAAAACTAACACAATGTGTATCACTGAACAACTTAAATATATTTAATATTACATTAAATCTATGATATACATTTTTTTTTCGTTATGCTCAGATCGATTTCAGCCGATTTATGGCAAAAATAAATTTTAATTCTGCTTATTCGGCAAAATGAACCTTTGTTAAATATATCAGACTGGTCGATTCAGCTTATTAGACACGACATACATACATACATACATACATACATACATACATACATACATATATATATATATATATATATATATATATATATATATATATATATATATATATATATATATATATATATATATATATATATATATATATATATATATACAGTGGACCCCCGCATACCGTACGCATCGCATACCATACAATCCGCATACCGCTCGCTTTTATCGCAAAAATTTTGCCTCGCATACCGCCCAAAAACCCGCTCACCGCTCTTCGTCCGAGACGCGTCCAATGTGCGCCCTCAGCCAGCCTCACATGTGCCGCCGGTGGCATTGTTTACCAGCCAGCCTCCGCGGTAACATCCAAGCATACAATCGGAATATTTTGTATTATTACAGAGTTTTCGGTGCTTTATCTGGAAAATAAGTGACCATGGGCCCCAAGAAAGCTTCTAGTGCCAACCCTACAGCAATAAGGGTGAGAATTCCAATAGAGATGAAGAAAGAGATCATTGATAAGTATGAAAGTGGAGTGCGTGTCGCCGACCTGGTCAGGTTGTACAAGAAACCCAAATCAACCATCGCTACTATTGTGGGCAACAGAAAGGCAATCAAGGAAGCTGTTCTTGCCAAAGGTTTAACTGTGTTTTCGAAACAGAGATCGCAAGTGATGGAAGATGTTGAGAGACTCTTATTGGTGTGGATAAATGAAAAACAGCTAGCAGGAGATAGCGTCTCTCAAGCGATCATAAGCGAAAAGGCTAGGAAGTTGCATGAGGATTTAATTAAAAAAATGCCTGCAACTAGTGATGATGTGAGTGAATTTAAGGCCAGCAAAGGTTGGTTTGAGAGATTTAAGAAGCGTAGTGGCATACATAGTGTGATAAGGCATGGTGAGGCTGCCAGTTTGGACCACAAAGCAGCTGAAAAATATGTGCAGGAATTCAAGAAGTACATAGACAGTGAAGGACTGAAACCTGAACAAGTGTTTAATTGTGATGAAACAGGCCTGTTTTGGAAGAAAATGCCAAGCAGGACCTACATTACTCAGGAGGAAAAGGCACTCCCAGGACATAAGCCTATGAAAGACAGGCTTACTTTGTTGATGTGTTCCAATGCTACTGGTGATTGCAAAGTGAAGCCTTTATTAGTGTATCACTCTGAAACTCCCAGACCGTTCAGGCAAAAGAATGTCCTCAAGGAGAATTTGTGTGTGCTGTGGAGGGCAAACAGTAAGGCATGGGTCACTAGGGACTTTTTCTATGACTGGTTACACCATGCATTTGCCCCCAATGTGAAAGATTACCTAACTGAAAAGAAATTAGAACTTAAGTGCCTCCTGGTGTTAGACAATGCCCCTGGTCATCCTACAGACGTGGCAGAGCGACTTTATGGGGACATGAAATTCATTAAGGTGAAGTTTTTGCCTCCTAATACCACTCCTCTCCTGCAGCCCATGGACCAGCAGGTTATTGCAAACTTCAAAAAACTGTACACAAAAGCTCTGTTTGAAAGGTGCTTTGTAGTGACCTCAGAAACTCAACTGACTCTAAGAGAGTTTTGGAGAGATCACTTTAATATCCTCAATTGTGTAAACCTTATAGGTAAGGCTTAGGAGGGAGTGACTAAGAAGACCTTGAACTCTGCTTGGAAGAAACTGTGGCCAGAATGTGTAGACAAAAGGGATTTTGAAGGGTTTGAGGCTATCCCTGAGAGGATTATGCCAGTTGAGGAATCCATTGTGGCATTGGGAAAGTCCTTAGGGTTGGAGGTTAGTGGGGATGATGTGGAAGAGTTGGTGGAGGAGGACAATGAAGAACTAACCACTGATGAGCT
This sequence comes from Cherax quadricarinatus, assembly GCF_038502225.1. Lineage (NCBI taxonomy): Eukaryota > Metazoa > Arthropoda > Malacostraca > Decapoda > Parastacidae > Cherax > Cherax quadricarinatus. The sequence continues at coordinate 26,847,614 of NC_091304.1, forward strand.
GATAGATCAACTTCAACAGCAAGAGGCCAGACCTGAGGAAACTGGTTCAGAGGAGGGGAGAGAGAAATTGAAGAAGTTGCCTACTACAAAGATTAAGGAAATCTGTGCAAAGTGGCTTGAAGTGCAAACCTTCATGGATGAAAATCACCCTCACACAGCTATTGCAAGCCGTGCTGGTGATTATTACACTGACAATGTTGTGAAACACTTTAGGGAAGTCATAAAGGAACGAGAGGTACAGGCCACTATCGACAGATATGTTGTGCGAAAGAAGTCCAGTGACTCTGAAGCTGGTCCTAGTGGCATTAAAAGAAGAAGGGAAGTAACCCCAGAAAAGGACTCGACACCTCAAGTCTTAATGGAAGGGGATTCCCCTTCTAAACACTAACACTCTCTCTCCCCTCCTCCCATCCCATCAATCATCACCAGATCTTCAATAAAAGTAAGTGTCATGTAATTGTGCATGCCTTTTTCAGTTTGTGTGTATTAAAATTAACATTTCATGTGGTAAAAAATTTTCTTTTTCATACTTTTGGGTGTCTTGCACGGATTAATTTGATTTCCATTATTTCTTATGGGGAAAATTCATTCGCATACCGAACATTTCGCATAACAACCAGCCCTCTTGCATGGATTAAAGTCGCTATGCGGGGGTCCACTGTATATATATATATATATATATATATATATATATATATATATATGTTATGCCGAATAGGTAAAATTGGTCAATTAGCAAAGACTCATTTAAAATTAGGTCTTTTCTGAAATTTTATCTTATACATTTAAAGATATACCTTTTCACTTATATTAGTGTAAAAAATTAATAATTTTGTACCAAGAGAACCATAGAAAACTGACCTAACAAAGCGCAATTTAATTTAGCCTAATTCAACTAAATATATTTTAGATAGGTTTACAGTAATTTAATAACAAACAAATATAATGAAATATATTTTTTTCGTTAGATTCAGAATGATTTTTTGCGAAATTATTGAACACACAAAATTTTGCTTGTCTTATTCGGCAAGAAGAGCATTGCTATTTAACCCAAAAGTGCAAATTTTACATATTCGGCACTATATATATATATATATATATATATATATATATATATATATATATATATATATATATATATATATATATATATATATATACACACAATTACAAAATAAGTTAAAATATATTTATAAATAATAAACATTTCCTGAATATGGCAGACCAAGGGAGATTCAATGATGGTAGTACACACACACACACACACACACACACACACACACACACACACACACACACACACACACACACACACACACACACACACACACAAAACATCAACATGTTAAATTTTCAACAATGACAGTAAATAAAGTCCACCATCTTGATCTCCCACTGAGCCGAAGTTGTGTCACATCTGGAAAAGAAAAAAAATATTAGAGAGAATACTGTGTGAGGTTAGTGCACTAGTTAACCACAGTGATGAGTGTGGCTATATGTGTATATCTCTAATATTAACTTTGCCATTTACTATCAGAGAGCAGGACATTAACTGTAGGAGAGAGGTTAGGTGTAATGTCTACCCTGAGGTCTGTGTCTATGCTTGAATATGTCTCATGGCACTTTTTCATTTCCCTTCTTCATTGCTTTTTCATTACATGACTTTTCCTGGAATGGGATGAGCTCTTGCTCATGTTACATCTACTCCTGAAGCCGTGTTTGTCATGCTTGTACCTTCTCTTAAAAACATAAGAATTAAGCAATACAGCAGTAGTCGTATTGGCCCATGCTAGGCACCTCGAAGTCACTCCCACTCACATTCCCCTTCACTTGTATTTAATTACCCGATCTTCTCGCGTTCACTTTGCCGCCCGGAACTTTTTTCCATCCTTCTGCAACTCTAGTACCTAACTAGCACTTTCCTATATTCTTTCTAAATCCAAATTCGTCCAGTTTTAATCCACTGTTGAGTCTTGTCTCCGCTAGATGCTCTCAACACGTTATATTTCCTTTATTTATTCCTGTTTTCAATTTGTACACTTCAATCATATCTCCCGTACTTCTACTCATTTCTAAAGTGTACAAGTTCAGTGTTTTCAGTCTGTTATCATTGGAAAGTTATATCGTAAATGGAATCAGCTTGATTATCTTTATATATTTTCGAGAACCTATATGTCCATCCTGTAATATGGAGACCAGAACTGTGCATCATAATCTAAGCGACGTCTAACTAAACATACATAAAGTTTAAGTGCGTATAATCTTAGGACTTCTTTTGTTTATACTTCTTGAAAAGAAGCCAAGAATTCTATTAGCTTCATTGCGAACATTTATGCAATGATCTCATGGCTTTAATTTTCTGCTGCCCTCAACTCTTAAATCTTTATTACATTAGCTTCAACTAATATTTCCATTATTTAGTTTAGAAATGTCAGTGTTATTTTCTTTTCCAGGAGTGACTGCAACATCAGATCACCCAGGTCATCTTACACTTCTCTAGCGACTTATCACAAATTATCTGACAACCTGTTTTAACCTCAACTGCAAACTTATTTGTAGATGAGAGAATTAATGACATGTGCATGTAGACTATGAGCAACAAGGGTCCCAGTACTGACCCTTGTGGCACCACACTTGTAACCGGTTTCCATTCTGATTTCTCCCCATTGATTCCACAACGTTGTCTCTCTGTCGTATCATGTAGTGCTACTTTCTTCATCCATCCATTATGTGGAACTTAATCAACAGTCTTATTCGGGTATATTATGCATAAAATCTTATTCTTCATTCGTCCAGTGTGTGTGTGTGTGTGTGTGTGTGTGTACTAAATTGTGGTTGCAGGGGTCGATACTCGGCTCCTGGCCCCGCCTCTTCACTGATCGCTACTAGGTCATCTCTCTCTGCTTTGTCATACCTCGTCTTACGCTATGTATGGTTCCTGCCTCCATTACGTCACTTGCTAGGTTATTCCACTTCCTGACAACTCTATGACTGAAAAAATGCTTCCTAACATCCCTGTGACTCGTCTGAGTCTTCAGTTTCTAATTGTGACCCCTAGTTTCAGTGTCCCCTCTCTGGAACATCCTGTCTCTGTCCACCTTATCTATTCCACGCAATATTTTGTATGTCCTTATCATGTCTTCCCTGAACCTCCTGTCTTCCAGTGTCGTCAGGCCGATTTCCCTCAACCTTTCTTTGTAGGACATTCCCCTGAGCTCCGGAACTAACCTTGTTACAAATCTTTGCACTTTCTCTAATTTCTTGATGTGCTTGACCAGGTGTAGGTTCCAAAATGGTGCTGTATACTCCTGTTGCAACCCCTGAATGGGTTGCAATGATTATTATGTATATATATAATTATTACCTTTTCATTTAATTTTATATTGCTTATATTTGCGATAATAGCTAAATCGTAAATGTATTGCTTTATATTGTTATTTGACGTAGCTTCCTTTGTTAGGTAGGATGTAACATATTATGTGCTCAGTTCAAGTCTTGATTGTCTAACTACTCTAATTATCGCTCTTTGCTTGTTTCCCTACCGGCTTCTTGTTGGGCAGCGACTGCAACCCACGGAGCTATCACGTGATCGAGGGGGGGGGTGTCCTCACCTCGCCAGAAGTATTCAGTCTGCTCTAGACTCGCTTGGTGGTTGGACAAATTGTCTGTCTCATTATTCTTGTTAGTTCTGTAGAACTCTGTTCACAGAACATTGTATAGACTTAGTGATTTTTGACGTTGTACTGAGGTTGTGTGTCTCATAGACACTCTGAGTAACTCAGGTCCTGAACTATAGCTTATGACCTAATTTGTACTGGTTTCTGTGTATTATCACAGTCGGGGATTTTCTTATGCTGAACTTAGATTCAGTAGTATGGGAGTTTTGTAACTTTTGTGGAGGATCTGCTGATGGTCCCTACTTAGTGTCGTTATATTATCTCCTTTTTCCTGATTCTGTGTCGCAGTTGCTTGTTGTATTGCTATTGGGCTTTAGCATTCTTTTTGTTGTTCAAGCAGACTGTTCTGGTTGCCAGTCGGTCAAGAAGTTAGTTTATTTGAGGACTTTGTCAGTCACTTGCTTAAGTCTAGTCGAGTCGTGAGACAGAGAACTACTTAGAGCACTTACACACATACATACTTACTTGTACATATTTGTAATATCTTATTAAATGTTAATGTACCAGACGGTACTTAAGAATTATAAATGTGATATGTGCTTTCAGCACAATAATATTGAACTCGAGAGATGTGATATTATTTTGATTACAGTGATTAATTAAATTTAATTTAATTTGATAATATACCTCTAGACTTAATAAATTTATTAAATTTTAATTTCTCTAGTTAGTAGCCTACCAGTTGTAATCCTGAAGCACTATTGAATAATACTGAATTCTAATGGGTAATTGGACAAGGATACTGACTACTTGTTAGGAAAACCCAGTAACAGGCTGGATGCTAGAAGGTCAGTCCTTTCTAGTATTCACTGGAGATCTCTAAGCTTTTAGAATCGCGTTTTTTGTAACAAATGGGGGCCTGTCCGGGATGCTCTTGATCCAAGGTGTTGGAGAAATTGTCCAGTTTGACATACTAGTAACTCTATGATCAAACACTTTGAGTACTTTCCTAATCTGAAGACTTTGAGTTTTTGTCTTGTACAACATACCAGGTGGATGTATGTACCTGACTGAGTCTCTTGATCCAAGGAGATGGAAATACTGTTTATGAGCTCTAACTCTAAGACAACCAACACTAAAATTCCTATCAGGATTATAATTTCCCATAATCACTCTCTCGTAGTACATTTATTTTCGTGATGTATGCCAAAGTGAAACAGTTAATTGATACTCTGACTTTGTCTGAGTTGAGTACATTAAAACTTCAGACGTGTTGGCGAGTAGCCAAATATCTCGGTGTGACGTATAACAGGAATTACACCGCAGAAACTGTCAGAGGGTTAATTAAAGATATATTGTTTCCTGCTCATACAGAGATGTCTGATTATGATTCAGATTCAGAAAGCCTAATGTCACAATTAGAAAGTATGACTAAGCCTCACGCTAGTACAGTGTATGCTACACCTGTATCTACTTATCCTAGACCAGATCTAGACTCTCTAGAGATGGCTGGACGAAGTGTCCGACCTAAGGACTGTCCAGACCACGTTAATTTCCCTACTCCTCCATTACCCACTGGTCCTATCTCTCAGGAACAGTTTGAAAGGTTGGAACGCCTCATTATGTTGCAGACTGCACAAATAGAGGCACAGAGGAAATTGAACGAAGAAGATTTCCAAAGAGAAAATGTTCGTCTGGGAAGACAACAGACTTGATAGATCACAGGACACATTTAATGTGCAGAAAGCTGCATCAATGGTTCCTAAGTTTTTTGAAAGTGACTTAGACACCTATTTTGATGTGTTTGAGAACCAGGCTCGTGCTATGAACTGGCCACGTAAGCACTGGGCAACTTTGTTGCACACAGCTTTGACAGGAAGAGCTCAAACTTGTACTGCTGCTTTACCATTTGCCAAGTACATTAGTTATGACGCTGTCAAGCAAACTATTCTAGAGACATATAACTTGTTGCCTGTAGGTTATCAAAGAGCATTTCGTACGTTACAACGACGACAAGATCAAACTTATGTAGAGTTTGCTCGTGAGAAAAAAGTTGCATTTGAGAAGTGGTCTAAAGCTGCTAAATGTAACAACTACAACAGCCTTGTTCAGTTGTTACTACACGAAGAGTTTAACAACTGTATGCCTGCTGACATACAAGAATATCTGATCGATCATACTACCTCGGATATTCTGGAAACTGCAGCATTAGCAGACAATTACGAGATTTCTCACAAACTTGTACGTACTAAAACACAAAGAAACAAGGTAACTAAAGATTGTCCTGGAAGTTGGCAACCTAAATCAGCTGCTCATTGCCGGCCTGATGTATCTGCTACTGTAACTTCTCGTACCTTTACCAGGAAAACTCACAATCCTGAATCTGTCTCTGTGGCTAGACAGAAATCTGATATCGAGAAGAAGAAAGTTAAATGTACATATTGTAACAGAAAAGGACATGCTAGAGAGTATTGCTATAAGTTAGAAAGAGATACGAGAAGCAGTCGTGCGGCTGGCGCCCCCACTCAAGTCGTATCTTCTTCCGAGCAACAAAGACACCAAAATCCTAGTAATACCTCTGATCCTACTGTTTTAGATAATGTTACTCAGGATAGATGACTAGCGTCAGAAAGTGTATCTGACGAAAAGATTCATTCAGCGATGAGTCCTTACTTTTCAAGAGGTAGAATAGGATTTGACGAATCACATCTGACTGAGATAATTACTTTCAGAGACACTGGCAGTTATCTCACGTTATTAAGAGAAGATGTACTGCCCATAACTGATGATACCTATTGCAAGATAGATGTATTGTTAGAAGCCTATGGAGGGGCTGTTATAAAAGTGCCTCTGCACAAAGTTTATATTCAAACAAGCTATTATACAGGCTATATTTCACTGGGTATATCCAGTGGTGTATTTCCCATCAGGTCAGTGGACTTGTTGATAGGGAACGATATCCTTCATGCTGGTATATGTAAAGAACCACTTGTGATTGATAATAACACTGATGATAATTATGCCATTGAAGCTTGTAGAGAGAAACCTATTTTATTTCCTCTCAGCGCAATTACTAGAGCTATGTCAAAGATACAACAACCATCCCTGTCTCCTGTTGAGTTAGTGGATGACAATGATTTGGGCTTGAATATGTTGTTTAGTGACGCTCTGCGCCCAGGGTCATTAACATTAACTTCCCCATGTCATCAACCTAGTCAGGACACACCTGACGTTAAAATTCTAACTCATGATGATTTAATCAAGGATCAGTTTGTTGATCAGTCACTGGAAAGACTGAGAGATATAGCAGTTACTGAGAGTGAAGCAAAGGTTCTCGATAATTGTTACTATTATAGTAACGGTGTACTGATGGAGAAAAATACATGTAAGTTGTCAGCTGATAGCGTTTCCACCACAGTCAAGCATCTCGTTGTGTTACCAGTTACATTTCGTGAACAAGCCATTGATTTTGCTCACAATAGTCCTATAGGAGGACATTTGGGTGTCAAGAAGACACTTGGTAAACTGGCAAAACATTTTACTTGGCCAAAGATGAAGGAAACAGTTGCTGATCATGTGCGACGTTGCCACGTGTGTCAAGTGACAGGCAAGCTAGCACACACACCTCCACCTACACCTCTCACTGTGTTCTCTAGTAGCAAAGTTCAGTTCACCTGGACTAGAGATTGTTCAGACTTGTTCAAAAGGTTGAAGTGCTTGCTATCCTCTGCTCCTGTGTTGAAGAGTCCTAATTTCAATCTTCCCTTCTTTTTACATATAGATGCGAGTTGCTATGCAGTGGGTGCTGTGCTGCTCCAACAGTCAACATCCACTGATATTCTCCATCCTATATGTTACTATTCATCTAAGCTTAAACGACACCAGAAAAATTATGCCACTATTGAGAAAGAGGCTCTAGCTCTTGTGGTGTCCTTGGAACATTTTGACGTGTATTTGGGCACTTCCCCATTTAAAATTAACGTTTTTTCAGACCACAATCCACTCACTTATATTAACACTATGAAAAGTAAAATTGCTAGGATCATGAGGTGGGCACTCAGAATCCAACCTTATTCTATTAGTATAAAACACATAAGTGGTCATTGTAATGTAATTGCTGACGCTCTGTCACGTCCTTAATAATTATCAGTTACATTAAATTAACGTAATTTTAATGCCCAAATACCTTTTGTTACTTGCTATGTCAAATTCAGTAAAGTAACTTAATCCCTCCAGCCCATATTAACTATGTATACTCATGTCTAATTATTATATTTATATATTCACAGTATTGTTGTGTGTAAGGAGACATAAGCTGAGTGTTGAGTGGGTAGTGTCATGTGGGCGATGTACTGCATGACGCAACACTGTCCTGCCGCAGACCCCCCCCTCACTACACACCTTAAGCTGTTAATACTCAGATGTCCATACTGCATAGCATTCCACAACCACTACTTAAGAGTGGAATGCAGTCTCCTCTACTATGTTCGAGCCTCAACGTGCCCTACTCATCTGCGCTATCCTGTCTCTACACTGATGTACATAACCACGAGTATGCAGAGATACGATACTGTGTACTGCCCTAGTACTAGGGGCATATCCTAGTGACAGACGCTGTGAAATGATAGAAGTGCTTGGCACAAGAGAGAGACTGATTAATATTTATATTAAATTGTATTGATATGAGTAATCAGTAATAATGTGAAAGACATTAATGCTACTCCTAGTGCGACCGTCTGTCGTGTTGGGGGGGTGTTGCAACCCCTGAATGGGTTGCAATGATTATTATGTATATATATAATTATTACCTTTTCATTTAATTTTATATTGCTTATATTTGTGATAATAGCTAAATCGTAAATGTATTGCTTTATATTGTTATTTGACGTAGCTTCCTTTGTTAGGTAGGATGTAACATATTATGTGCTCAGTTCAAGTCTTGATTGTCTAACTACTGTAATTATCGCTCTTTGCTTGTTTCCCTGCCGGCTTCTTGTTGGGCAGCGACTGCAACCCACGGAGCTATCACGTGATCGAGGGGGGGGGTGTCCTCACCTCGCCAGAAGTATTCAGTCTGCTCTAGACTCGCTTGGTGGTTGGACAGATTGTCTGTCTCATTATTCTTGTTAGTTCTGTAGAACTCTGTTCACAGAACATTGTATAGACTTAGTGATTTTCGACGTTGTACTGAGGTTGTGTGACACATAGACACTCTGAGTAACTCAGGTCCTGAACTATAGCTTATGACCTAATTTGTACTGGTTTCTGTGTATTATCACAGTCGGGGATTTTCTTATGCTGAACTTAGATTCAGTAGTATGGGAGTTTTGTAACTTTTGTGGAGGATCTGCTGATGGTCCCTACTTAGTGTCGTTATATTATCTCCTTTTTCCTGATTCTGTGCCGCAGTTGCTTGTTGTATTGCTATTGGGCTTTAGCATTCTTTTTGTTGTTCAAGCAGACTGTTCTGGTTGCCAGTCGGTCAAGAAGTTAGTTTATTTGAGGACTTTGTCAGTCACTTGTTTAAGTCTAGTCGAGTCGTGAGACAGAGAACTACTTAGAGCACTTACACACATACATACTTACTTGTACATATTTGTAATATCTTATTAAATGTTAATGTACCAGACGGTACTTAAGAATTATAAATGTGATATGTGCTTTCAGCACAATAATATTGAACTCGAGAGATGTGATATTATTTTGATTACAGTGATTAATTTAATTTAATTTAATTTGATAATATACCTCTAGACTTAATAAATTTATTAAATTTTAATTTCTCTAGTTAGTAGCCTACCAGTTGTAATCCTGAAGCACTATTGAATAATACTGAATTCTAATGGATAATTGGACAAGGATACTGACTACTTGTTACGAAAACCCAGTAACAGGCTGGATGCTAGAAGATCAGTCCTTTCTAGTATTCACTGGAGATCTCTAAGCTTTTAGAATCGCGTTTTTTGTAACAACTCCAGTATGGGCCTGACGTACACAGTGTACAGTGTCTTGAACGATTCTTTACTAAGGTATCGGAATGCTATTCCCAGGTTTGCCAGGCGCCCATATGCTGCAGCAGTTATCTGGTTGATGTGTGCTTCCAGAGACGTGTTCGGTGTTATGGTCATCCCAGGATTTTTCTCCTTGAGTGAGGTTTACAGTCTTTGGCCACCTAGCCTATACTCTGTCTGTGGCCTTCTTTGCCTTTCCTCAGTCTTCATGACTTTGCATTTGGCAGGGTTGAATTCGAGAAGCCAGTTGCTTAACCACATGTTCAGCCTGTCCAGGCCTATTTGTAGTCCTGCCTGACCCTCGTCTGATTTGAATCTCCTCAAATAGGTGTGTGTGTGTGTGTGTGTGTAATCACCTAGTTGTGGTTGCAGGAGTCGAGTCACAGCTCCTGGCCCCCGCATCTTCACTGGCCGCTACTGGGTCACTCTTCGAGCACCATGAGCTTTATCATACCTCTTCCTAAAGCTATGAATGGATCCTGTCTCCACTACATCGCTTCCCAAACTATTCCACTTCCTGACTACTCTGTGACTGACGAAATACTTCCTAACATCTCTGTGATTCATCTGAGTCTTCAACTTCCAACTGTGTCCCCTTGTTGCTGTGTCTCATCTCTGGAACATTCAGTCTCTGTCCACTTTGTCAATTCCTCTCAGTATTTTATATGTCGTTATCATGTCCCCCTATCTCTCCTGTCCTCCAGTGTCGTCAGGTCGATTTCCTTTAACCTCTCCTCATAAGACATACCCCTTAGCTCTGGGACTAGTCTTGTTGCAAGCCTTTGAACTTTCTCTAGTTTCTTTATGTGCTTGGCTAGGTGTGGGTTCCAAACTGGTGCTGCATACTCCAATATGGGCCTAACGTACACAGTGTACAGGGTACTGAATGATTCCTTATTAAGATGTCGGAATGCTGTTCTGAGGTTTGCTAGGCGCCAATATACTGCAGCAGTTATTTGGTTGATGTGTGCCTCAGGAGATGTGTCTGGTGTTATACTCACCCCAAGATCTTTTTCCTTGAGTGAGGTTTGTAGTCTCTGGCCCCCTAGACTGTACTCTGTCTGCGATCTTCTTTGCCCTTCCCAAATCTTCATGACTTTGCACTTGGTGGGGTTGAACTCCAGAAGCCAATTGCTGGACCAGGTCTGCAGCCTGTCCACATCCCTTTGTAGTTTTGCCTGGTCCTCGTCCGATTGAATTTTTCTCATCAACTTCACATCATCTGCAAACAGGGACACTTCGGAGTCTATCCCTTCCATCATGTTTCCAAATACCAGAAACAGCACCGGTCCTAGGACTGACCCCTGTGGAACCTCACTCGCCACAGGTGCCCACTCTGACGCCTCATCACGTACCATGACTCGTTGTTGCCTCCCTGTCAGGTATTCTCTCATCCATTGCAGTGCCTTTCCTGTTATATGTGCCTGATCCTCTAGCTTTTGTGCTAATATCTTGTGAGGAACTGTGATGAAGGCCTTCTTGCAGTCCAAAAAATTGCAGTCTACCCACCCCCCTCTCTCTCTCATGTCTTACTTCCATTACCTTGTCATAAAACTGGATTAGGTTTGTGACACAGGATTTCCCTTCCCAGAAACCGTGCTGGCTGTCGTGAATAAGCTTGTTCCTTTGTAGGTGCTCCACCACTCTCCTCATAATCTTGTCCTTTGCATACTATACACGTCAGTGACACTGGTCTGTACTTTAATGCCTTGTGTCTGTCTCCTTTCTTGAAAATTAAGACTACCTCAAGTAGTTGTCCATTTTCGATGGATGTGTCGATGATTGTTTTTAGTGGCACACACAGCATCTTTGCTCATTCTCTAAGGATCCACAGAGAAATGTTGAGGTATCAAGTTCATGTAGGAGCTTCTTCACCTCCTCAGTTGTGTGTATTTCACTCAGCACTTGTTGGTGTACCTCCCTATTCTGATTCTCCGGAGTCCTTTCTGTCTCCACTGTAAATACTTATTTTTAAATATGTTGAGCTCCTCACATACTTCTTGGTTGTTTCATCTGAACTCCACCACCTTCCTTCCTCAACCTGATTACCCGGTCTTTGACTGTTGTTTTCCTACTGATGTGGCTATGCAACAGCTTCGAGTCAGACTTGACTTTCAGTGCTGTGTCATTTTTGTATTACCTCTGCGCCTCTCTCCTTGTCTGTACTCACCTAGTTGAGGTTGCAAGGGTCGAGTCCTAGCTCCTGACCCCGCTACTAGGTCGCTACTAGGTCGCTACTAGGTCACTCTCCGTGAACCGTGAGCTTTATCATACCTCTGCTTAAAGCTATGTATAGATCCTGCCTTCACTACATCGCTTCCCAAACTATTCCACTTCCTGACTACTCTGTGGCTGAAGAAATACTTCCTAACATCCCTGTGATTCATCTGTGTCTTCAGCTTCCAACTGTGTCCCATTGTTGCTGTGTCCCATCTCTGGAACATCCTGTCTTTGCCCACCTTGTCAATTCCTCTCAGTATTTTGTATGTTGTTATCATGTCCCCCCTATCTCTCCTGTCCTCCAGTGTCGTCAGGTCGATTTCCCTTAACCTCTCCTCGTAGGACAGACCCTTAGCTCTGGGACTAGTCTTGTTGCAAACCTTTGCACTTTCTCTAAATTCTTTACGTGCTTGGCTAGCTGTGGGCTCCAAACTGGTGCTGCATACTCCAATATGGGCCTAACGTACATGGTGTACAGGGTCCTGAACGATTCCTTATTAAAATGCTAGGTGCCCATATGCTGCGGCAGTTATTTGGTTGATGTGCACTTCAGATGTGCCTGGTGTTATCCTCACCCCAATATCTTTTTCCCTGAGTGAGGTTTGTAGTCTCTGGCCCCCTAGACTGTACTCTGTCTGCGGTCTTCTTTGCCCTTCCCCAACCTTCATGACTTTGCACTTGGTGGGGTTGAACTCCAGGAGCCAATTGCTGGACCAGATCTGCAGCCTGTCCACATCCCTTTGTAGTTCTGCCTGATCTTCGATCGAATGAATTCTTCTCATCAACTTCACGTCATCTGCAAACAGGGATACTTTGGAGTCTATTCCTTCCGTCATGTTCACAAATACCAGAAACAGCACTGGTCCTAGGACAGACCCCTGTGGGACCCCGCTGGTCACAGGTGCCCACTCTGACACCTCGCCACGTACCATGACTCGCTGCTGTCTTCCTGACAAGTATTCCCTGATCCATTGTAGTGCCTTCCCTGTTATCCCTGCTTGGTCCTCCAGTTTTTGCACTAATCTCTTGTGTGGAACTGTGTCAAATGCCTTCTTGCAGTCCACGAAAATGCAATCCACCCACCCCTCTCTCTCTTGTCTTACTGCTGTCATAATGTCATAGAACTTCAGTAGGATTTCCCATTCCTGAAACCATGTTAGCAGCTGTTGATGAGATCATTCCTTTTTGGTGTTCCACCACTCTTCTGATAATCTTCTCATTGACTTTGCATACTGTACATGTCAATGATGCTAGTCTGTAGTTTAGTGCTTCATGTCTGTTAACTTTTTTAAAGACTTGGGCTACATTTGTTGTCTTCCATGCCTCAGGTAATCTCCCTGTTTCGACAGATGTATTGAATATTGTTGTTAGGGGTACACATAGCGCCTCTGCTCCCTCTCTCAGGGCCCATGGAGAGATGTTAACTGGACCCATTGCCTTTGAGTTATCTAGCTCACTCAGAAGCCTCTTCACTTCTTCGGTTGTGTGAACTGTGTCCAGCACTTGGTGGTGGTGTACCCCACCTCTCCGTCTTTCTGGAGCCCCTTCTGTCTCCTCTGTGAACACTTCTTTGAATCTCTTGTTGAGTTCCTCACATACTTCATTTCTTGTTGTCTCTCCTCCTTCCTTCCTTAGCCTGATTTCCTTTTCCTTGACTGTTGTTTTCCTCCTGATGTGGCTGTATAACAGCTTCGTGTCAGATTTGGCTTTCGCTACTATGTCGTTTTCATATTGTTGTTCGGCCTCCCTTCTTATCTCTGTATATTCATTTCTGACTCTATGACTGCTCTCCTTATTCTCCTGTACTTCTCCTGTACTTCTCTGTACTTCTTCCATTCCCTAGCACACTTGGTTTTTGCCTCCCTGCACCTTCGGGTGAACCATGGGCTCATCCTGGCTTTTTCATTATTCCTGTTACCCTTGGGTACAAACCTCTCCTCAGCCTCCTTGCACATTGTTGTAACATATTCCATCATCTCATTAACTGGCTTTCCTGCCAGTTCTCTGTCCCACTGAACCCCATTCAGGAAGTTCCTCATTCCCCTGTAGTCCCCTTTCTTGCAGTTTGGCTTCATTCGCCCTGGCCTTCCTGCTTCCCCCTCTACTTGTAGCTCTACTATGTATTCAAAGCTTAAAACCACATGATCGCTGGCCCCAAGGGTTCTTTCATATGTGATGTCCTCAATATCTGCACTACTCAAGGTGAATACTAGGTCAAGTCTTGGTTCATCTTCTCCTCTCTTTATTGTAGAGTCCCTTACGTGTTGGTACATGAAGTTTTCCAGTACCACCTCCATCATCTTAGCCCTCCATGTGTCTTGGCCCCATGTGGCTCCAAGTTCTCCCAATCAATTTCCTTGTGGTTAAAGCCACCCATGATCAGGAGCTTTGCCCTGCATGCATGAGCTCTTCTGGCCACTGTAGCCAGTGTGTCAATCATCGCTCTATTGCTGTCATCATACTCTTGCCTTGGCCTCCTGCTGTTCTGTGGTGAGTTATACATCACTGCAATTACCACTTTGGGACCTCCAGAGTGAAGCATTCCTGCTATGTAATCGCTTGCTTCTCCGCTGTCTCCTCTCTCCAGTTCATCAAAATTTCATCGGTTTTTGATCAGCAGTGCCACTCCTCCACCCCCCCCTGTTCCCTCTGTCTTTCCTCAGGATCTGGTATCCCATTGGAAAGATGGCATCTGTTATCATACATGTAAGCTTGGTTTCTGTGAGAGCTATGATGTCCGGTGATGCCTCTTTGACTCTTTTGTGCCACTTCTCCCACTAATTTGTTATTCCATCAGCATTTGTGTACCATACCTTCAGTTTCCTCTCCAACACTGTGGTTTGGGGGGCCTGGGAGGGTGGGAGACCTCGTAGCGTACTGTGAGATTCTATAGCTGGGTGTTTGGTGGAAGCTGTGAGTATGGACTGTAGTTTGTGTTGGGATGGTGTGATAGGTTGTGGGGTTCTGGGGATGGTTCTGTGTGTGCTTGCCCTTGCTGCTCTGTCCTGCTCTGATTGACCTCTGCTGGTTCCATCCTTGTCTCCCTTCCTAGCTCCTTTCCGTTTTTTGTCCTCTCCCTCAGCTGCTGTCGTTCTGTTTGTGTTCTGTCTCTGTCTAGGAACACCCTCTTGTACTCTGCCGAGTACTTCAACTGTAGTTTCTCTTGGAGGATCCTGTTCTGCACTGTTTCTGTCCAGAAAATCAGCTTGATCAGTCATTTTCTCCCCTTCAAGTACCCCCCTATTCTCTGAAAATTTACAATCTCATCCATGTCTTCTTCACCGATTTCTGTGATGATGTTCTCAATCTCCTTTCTTTCTGCCTGCCATCTTTCAGTGTGTGTCCTTTCCTCTCTCTCCTGAAGCCCATGGATAAACACTGATTTTGCCCTTTCCTTCTCTCATTGCCTTTCCCTCTGTGACTGGTTCCTGTCTGTATGTGGTCATTTTCTCCCTTGTTTTTTTCCAGTGGCTCTTGGTAGCATGGTTGTGCCTCTGCATTTGACCTATGACCATCTCCATCTGCACCCAGCTGCTCTCCCCTTTCACTCCTTGGCCCTTCTTGGCAGGCTGATATGACCTGTGCATACTTGTTTCTGGCTCTTCAACTAATCTCTTTATTTTCCTGGATCCTTTGACTTCTGTACTTTTTCCATTCTCTAGCACACATAGTTTTTGCCTCCCTACACCTTTGAGTGAACCAAGGGCTCATTCTGGACTTTCCATTATTTCTGTTAGCCTTTGGAACAATCTTTTCCTTTGCCTCCTTGCATTTTGTTGTCACATAGTCCATCATTTCGTTCACTGATTTTCCTACCAATTCTCTTTCCCACTGAACCTCTTGCAGGAAGTTCCTCATGCTTGTTTAATCCCCCCTCCCCTTTGTAGTTTAGTTTTTCCCATCCTTCTGTTACCCTCTCAACTTGTAACTCCATGTATTCAAAGCTCAGAACCACAGATCACTAGCTCTGAGGGGCCTTTTCTGTGTGATGTTCTCGATGTGTGAAGTACTCAAGGTGAATACAATTTCCAGTCTTGCTGGTTCATCCTCACCTCTTTCTCTCTCTCTGGTAGTGTCCCTAACATGTTGATGCATGAGGTTTTCTGGTACCACCTCCATCATCTTGGCTCTCCATGTTTTGGGACCCCTTGTGGCTCCAGGCTTCCCCAGTCAATCTTCTTGTGACTGAAATCACCCATAACTAGAAATTTTGCTCTACCTGTGTGAACTCGTCTGGCCATCTCAGCTAGTGTGTCTACCATTGCTTTGCTGCTCTCTTCATATTCTTTTCTTGACCTCCTGCAGTTCTTTGCTGGGTTATACATTGCTGCAATTACCACCTTAGGGTCCCCAGAATGAATTGTTCCTACTACGTATTCCCTTTCGCCCATTATATATATTCCTTCCATTTCATCAAATCCCCACCAGTTTTTAATGATCAGTGCAACTCTTACCCCCCCCCCTCTGCTCCCTCTATCTTTCCTCAGGATCTGATATCCAGGTGAAAAGATTACATCTGTTATTATCCCAGTGTGTTTCGTTTCTGTGAGTGCTATGATGCCTGGGGACATCTTGATTCTTTCATGCTACTCCTAACATTTATTTGTTATTCCATCTGTATTTGTATACCAAACCTTCAACTTCTTTTCTAAAACTGTGGCACGGGGAGTGCGTTGGAGTTGGGAAGTGGGAGACCTGGCAAGGGGACTATGGGGGGGGGTTGCTGTGAAGGTGAAGTTTGTGATGAAGGGGGGTGGGGGCAGTGTGTCCGGTGTGTGGATTTTGGGTTAAATTGTTTGGCTGCATTGAGGTTGTCGGAGTTGAGGGCCTTCTGTAGGTGGTTCTGAGGGAGTTTGTATTTGCTCTTTCTCTTGGGTCTGGGTTCTCCTGCCCATCTCTGTCTTGCCTCTCTTTCCTCCTTGCTCTTTGTACTCTCTCTTTTAGATTCTGCCTTTATTCCCATTCTCAGTCAAGGTACACCTTCCAGTAGGCCGATATGTCCCTTAGTCGTGTTTTCTCCTACAGGATCCTGTTTCAAGCCAATTCTGCCTTGAAAATCACTTTGACTGGCTGTTTTTTTTTTCCTCTTGCAAACCTCCCTATTCTCAGAAAATTTGTCAGCTGGATCATGTCGTCCTTTCCTACTGCTTTAAATGATACTTTCAATCGTTTTTTTCCCTGACTTCTTGCTTCATAGGTTTCCCTTTCAGTTTCCTAGAGCCCATAAACAAAGATTGGTCTCTCTCTTTCATCTTCCCACTGCATTTCCCTTTGCATCTCCTGAGTCGATTTAGTTGCCTGCATCACAGCTTTCCTTTCTTCAATCCCTTCTCTATCTGATGTCCCTGTGCCCCGTGGTCTGTCATTTTCCCTTCTCAGCTTTTTCTGGGCACTGCTATGGTCTGTTAGGGACTCTGTGTATAGCTTTGCTCTTTCATTTTCTTCAGCCCCCTTATTTGTTCCTGGTGTACTCCTCTTTTCCAGGCTCCACAGTGGTCTGATAGGGCCTCTGCATACAGTTTAACTCCTTTGTTCCCTACAGTACCCTCGTTTGTGAATGATATAGCAGTTCCTGATGTCATGTCCATAGTGTTCTTTGGTTCTTTAGACTGTTTCAGAATTTTTAGTTCTTCTAATCTTTGTATCTTGGCCTCTGCTGTGGTGGCTGTAGCTCCCATTTTCTGCTCTCTGCAGCTATCCTCTCCTCCATCTTCTTGCTAAGCTCTTCTAGCTTCCTTCTCCACTCTTGTTTCCTTTTCATGAGCTCTGCCACCCAATCTTCCTTCCCAGACTTATCCTCCAGTCCCCTGGTTTTCCATCCTGTTCACTGGTAATCCATTTTTTTCTCACCACAGAATGAAAAACCTATGTGTTTTTGGGTGGTTGTTTGTGATGTGCATGTGTGTGTGTGTGTGTGTGTGTGTGTGTGTGTGTGTGTGTGTGTGTGTGTGTGTGTATGTGTGTGTGTGTATGTGTGTACTCACCTAGTTGTACTCACCTAGTTGAGGTTGCGGGGGTCGAGTCTGAGCTCCTGGCCCCGCCTCTTCACTGATCGCTACTAGGTCACTCTCCCTGAGCCGTGAGCTTTATCATACCTCTGCTTAAAGCTATGTATGGATCCTGCCTCCACTACATCGCTTCCCAAACTATTCCACTTACTGACTACTCTGTGGCTGAAGAAATACTTCCTAACATCCCTGTGATTCATCTGTGTCTTCAGCTTCCAACTGTGTCCCCTTGTTACTGTGTCCAATCTCTGGAACATCCTGTCTTTGTCCACCTTGTCAATTCCTCTCAGTATTTTGTATGTCGTTATCATGTCCCCCCTATCCCTCCTGTCCTCCAGTGTCGTCAGGTTGATTTCCCTTAACCTCTCCTCGTAGGACATACCTCTTAGCTCTGGGACTAGTCTTGTTGCAAACCTTTGCACTTTCTCTAGTTTCTTCACGTGCTTGGCTAGGTGTGGGTTCCAAACTGGTGCCGCATACTCCAATATGGGCCTAACATACACGGTGTACAGGGTCCTGAATGATTCCTTATTAAGATGTCGGAATGCTGTTCTGAGGTTTGCTAGGCGCCCATATGCTGCAGCAGTTATTTGGTTGATGTGCACTTCAGGAGATGTGCCTGGTGTTATACTCACCCCAAGATCTTTTTCCTTGAGTGAGGTTTGTAGTCTCTGACCCCCTAGACTGTACTCCGTCTGCGGCCTTCTTTGCCCTTCCCCAATCTTCATGACTTTGCACTTGGTGGGATTGAACTCCAGGAGCCAATTGCTGGACCAGGTCTGCAGCCTGTCTAGATCCCTTTGTAGTTCTGCCTGGTCTTCGATCGAGTGAATTCTTCTCATCAACTTCACGTCATCTGCAAACAGGGACACCTCAGAGTCTATTCCTTCCGTCATGTCGTTCACAAATACCAGAAACAGCACTGGTCCTAGGACTGACCCCTGTGGGACCCTGCTGGTCACAGGTGCCCACTCTGACACCTCGCCACGTACCATGACTCGCTGCTGTCTTCCTGTCTTCCTGTGTGTGTGTGTGTGCTTGTGTACTCACCTAATTGTACTACCCTAATTGTGGTTTCAGGGGTCGAGACTCAGCTCCTGGCCCCACCTCTTCACTGAGTGCTACTGGGTCCTCTCTCTTCCTGCTCCATGAGCTTTATCACACCTCATCTTAAAGCTATGTAGGGTTCTTCCCTCCACTACCTCACTTGCTAGGCTATTCCACTTCCTGACTACTTTATGACTGAAGAAATACTTCCTAACATCCCCTTGACTCATCTGGGACTTCAATTTCCAATTGTGACCCCTTGTTTCTGTGTGCCATCTCTGGAACATCCTGTCTCTGTCCACCTTGTCCATTCTGCACAGTATTTTGTCTGTCGTTATCATGTCTCCTCTAACCCTCCTGTGTATGTGTGAGCGTGTGTAATCACCTATTTGTACTCACCTGTTTGTGGTTGCAGGGGTCGAGACTCAGCTCCTGGCCCTGCCTCTTGACTGACCGCTACTGAGTCCTCCCTCTCCCTGCTCCATGAGTTTTAACATACCTCGTCTTAAAACTCTGTATGGTTCCTGCCTCTGCTACATCACTTGCCAGACTATTCCACTTTATAACAACTCTGTGGCTGAAGAAATACTTCCTAACATCCCTTTGATTCAACCGAGTCTTCAGCTTCTAATTGTGACCCCTTGTTTATGTGTCCCATCTCTGAAACATCCTGCCTCTGTCCACCTTATCTATTCCATGCAGTATTTTGTATGTCGTCATCATATCTCCCCTGACCCTCCTGTCTTCCAGTGTCATCAGGCCGATTTCCCTTAACCTATCTTTGTAGGACATTCCCCTTAGCTTTGGAACGAGCCTTGTTGCAAACTTTTGCACTTTCACTAATTTCTTTATGTGCTTGACTAGGTGTGGGTTACAAACTGGTGCTACATACTCCAGTATGAGCCTGACGTACACGGTGTACAGAGTGCTGAACGATTCCTTACTGAGGTTTCAGAACGTTATTCTCAGGAATGCCAGGCGCCCACATGCCGCAGCATTTATGTGTGCTTCCGGCGACGTGGTCGGTATTATACTCACCCCTAGATCTTTCTCCTTGAGTGAGGTTTGCAGTCTTTGTCCACCTAGCCTATACTCTGTCTGCAGTTTTCTTTGCTCTTCCCCCTATCTTCATGACTTTGCATTTGCTGGGTTAAATTCCAGGAGCCAGTTGCTGGACCACACGTCCAGCCTGTCCAGGTCTCTTTGTAGTCCTCCCTGATCTGCATCTGATTTAATTCTCCTCATTAACTTTGCATCATCTGCAAACAGGGACAATTCTAAGTCTATCCCTTCTGTCATGTCATTCACATATACCAAAAATAGCACTGGTCCCAGGACTGACCCCTGTGAGACCCCACTCGGCACAGGCACCCATTGTGATACCGCATCATACTTGCTGTTGCTTCCCTGTCAGGTATTCTCTGATCCATTGCAGTGCGCTTCTTGTTATACGTGCCCTATCCTCTAGCTTCTGCACTTAATCTCTTGTGAGGAGCTGTGTCGAAGGCCTTCCTGCAGTCCAAGAAAATGAAATCAACCCATTACTCCCTATCATGTCTTACTTCAGTTACCTTGTCATAAAACTCCAGAAGGTTTGTGACACAGGATTTGCCTTCCATGAATCCGTGCTGGCTGTCGTTTATAATCTTGTTCCGTTCCAGGTGCTCCACCTCTTTCCTCCTGGTAATCTTCTCCATGACTTTGCATAGTATACACGTCAGTGACACTGATCTATAGTTTAGTGCCTCATTTCTGTCTCCTTTCTTGAAGATGGGAACTATATTTTCCGTCTTCCATACTTCAGGTAGTTGCCCAGTTTCAAGAAATATGTTGAATATTGTAGTTAGTGGCATACACAGTGTCTCTGCTCCCTCTCTAAAGACCCATGGAGAGATGTCCGGTCCCACCACCTTTGAGGTATCAAGGTCACTTAGGAGCTTCTTCGCCTCCTCGATTGTGTATTTCATCCAACGCTTGTTAGTTTATCCCTTGTTGGTGTACCCCTCTGTTTTGTCTTCCCAGTGTTCCTTCTGCCTCCACTGTAAATACTTCCTTAAATCTCGTATTGAGCTCCTCACATACTTCTTGGTCGTTTCTTGTGAGCTCCCCGCCTTCTTTCCCCAACCTGATTACCTGGTCCTTGACTGTTGTCTTCCTCCTGATGTGGCTATAAAGCAGTTTCAGGTCAGACTTGACTTTCGATACTGTTTTCATATTGCCGCTGGGTCTCCCTCCTTATCTGTGCCTGCCCGTTTCTGGCTCGTCGAATTATCTCCTTATTTTCCTGGGTCCTTTGCCTTCTGTACTTTTTCCGTTCTCTAGTGCACTTAGTTTTTGCCTCCCTACACCTTCAGGTAAACCAAAGGCTCATTCTGGTCTTCCATCATTTCTGGTACCCTTAGAAACAAACCTCTTCTCTGCCTCCTTTCATTTTGTTGTTATGTAGTCCATCATTTCGTCTACTGACTCTCCTACCAACTCTCTTTCCCACTGAACCTGCAGGAAGGTCCTCATGCCTGTGTAGTGTCCCCTTTTATAGTTTGGCTTTTCCCTTTCTGCTTCTGTTACCCTCTCCACTTCTTGCCCTATGATGTATTCAAAGTTCAGAACCATGTGGTCATTAGATCCAAGGGGCCTATCATATATGATTCTCTCAATGTCTGAGCTACTCAGGGTGAACACAAGGTCCAGTCTTGCTGGTTCATCCTCCCCTCTCTCTCTGGTAGTATCCCTAACATGTTGGTGCATAAGGTTTCCCATCATCATGGCTCTCCGTGTTTCAGGACCCCCATGTGGTTCCAGGTTTTCCCAATCAATCTCCCTGTGTTGAAATCGCCCATAACCAGTAACCTTGATCTACTCAAGTGAGCTCTTCTGGCCACCTTAGCTAGTGTGTCTACCATTGTTCTGCTGCTCTCATCATATTCTTCTCTTGGCCTCCTGCAGTTCTGTGGCGGGTTAGACATCACTCCAATGAGTCAGTTCCCCTGACTGAATTGTACCTACTATGTAATCTCTTAATACAATCTCGTCCATTCCTTCCATTTTGTGATATCCCCATCGGTTTTTAATGAGCAGTGCAACCCTTCCTCATGCCACTCCTCACAGTTATTCCTTATTCCATCTGCGTTCGTGTATCAAACCTTCAACTTCTTTTCTAAAACTGTGGTCCGAGGAGAATGGGGGAACAGGTGCCCTGGCAGGGGCCTGTGGGGTGGAGTTTGTCGTGTGGAGGATGGGGTTTGTGATGTGGGGGGTGGGGCAGAGGGTACAGTGTGTGGGTTACTGTGGGAATGGGGTTTATGATAAGGGGCATGGGGGCAGAGGGTACAGTGTGTGGGTTACTGTGAGTTACTGTGGGGGTGGGGTTTATGGTGAGAGGGATGGGAGCAGAGGGTACAGTGTGTGGGTTTTGAATTTGGTTGTTTGGTTGCATTGAGGTTGCCATGGTTGCATCCCTTCTGTGCATGGTCCTGGAGTAGGTTGTGTTTGCCCTTCTTGCACCTGGGTCTGGTTTCTCCCGCTCCCCTCCTTCTTTGCCTCCCATTCCTCCTTGCGATGTTGCACCCTCTCTTTCAGTATCTTCTTCTCGTTTTATGTTCTGTCTAGGTCGAGGTACACACTCCGGTACTCCGGTTTGTCCCTTAGACGTGCTGTCTCCTGCAGGATCCAGTTTCCAGCTGACGCTGCTTTGAAGATCACTTTGACTGGACGCTTTTTTTCCTCTCGCAAACCACCCAATTCTGTGAAAATTTGTCATCTGGGTCATGTCGTCCTCTCCTATTGCTTTCATGATGCTTTCAATCTTTTTTTTTTTTTTAATTCTGTTTTCTTGCTTCGTAAGTTTCCCCTTTAACTTTCTGGAGCCCATAGACAAAAACTGCCCTCTCCCTTTCGTCCTCCCACTGTACTTCCCTGAGCATCCTCTGGGGCGAATTAGTTCCCGTCGTTCAAGTGTTCCTTCCTTCTGTCTCTTCCCTATCCAGTGTCCCTGTGTTTAGCTGTTCCTGGATACGGCAGTTGTCTGTTAGAGCCTCTGTGTGTGTGTGTGTGTGTGTGTGTGTGTGTGTGTGTGTGTGTGTGTGTGTGTGTGTGTGTGTGTGTGTGTGTGTGTGCATGTGTGTGTGTATGTGTGCATGTATGTGTACTCACCTATTTGTACTCACCTATTTGTGGTTGCAGGGGTCGATTCATAGCTCCTGGCCCCGCCTCTTCGCTGGTTGCTACTAGGTCCTCTCTCTCCCTGCCCCATGAGCTTTATCATACCTCGCATTAAAACTATGTATGGTTCCCGCCTCCACTACGTGTGTGTGTGTTTGTGTGTTTATGTGTGTGTGTGTGTGTGTGTGTGTCAGGCCCATACTCCAGTCTGGGCCTGACGTACACAGTGTACGGTTTCTTGAACGATTCCTTACTAAGGCATCGGAATGCTATTCTCAGGATTGCCAGGTGCCCATATGCTGCAGCAGTTATTTGGTTGATGTGTGCTTCTGGAGATGTGCTCGGTGTTATGGTCACCCCAAGATCTTTCTTCTTGAGTGAGGTTTGCAGTCTTTGTCCACCTAACCTATACTCTGTCTGCAGTCTTCTTTGCCCATCCCCAGACTTCATGACTTTGCATTTGGCAGAGTTGAATTCGAGAAGCCAGTTGCTGGACCAGGTGTCCAGCCTGCCCAGGTCTCTTTGTAGTCCTGCCGGATCCTCATCTGATTTAATTCCTCTCATTAACTTCACATCATCTGCGAACAGGGACACTTCAGAGTCTATCCCTTCCATCATGTCATTCACATATATCAGAAATAGCACTGGTCCTAGGACTGACCCCTGTGGGACCCCACTCGTCACAGGCGCCCACTGTGATACCTCTTCACGTACCATGACTCATTGTTACCCCCTGTCAGGTATTACCTGATCCATTGCAGTGCCCTTCCTATTATACATACCTGATCCTTCAGCTTCTGCACTAATCTCTTGTGAGGAGCTGTGTCGAAGGCCTTCCTGCTGTCCAGGAAAATGCAATCAACCCACCTCTCTCTCTCATGTCTTATTTCTGTTACCGTGTCATAAAACTCCAGAATCCATGAATCCATGCGGGTAATCATTTATAATCTTGTTCTGTTCCAGGTGCTCCACCACTCTCCTCCTGATAATCTTTTCTACGACTTTGCATACTATACACGTCAGAGACACTGGTCTGTAGTTTAGTGCCTCGTTTGTCTCCTTCCTTAGAAATGGGTACTACATTTGTTGTCTTCCATACCTCAGGTAGTTGCCCAGTTTCAAGGGATGTATTGAAGATTGTGGTTAGTGGCATGAACAGCGTTTCTGCTCCTCCTCCTCTAAGGACCCATGGGGAGATGTCCGGTCCCATCGCCTTTGAGGTATCAAGGTCACTTAGCAGCTTCTTTACCTCCTCCTCCATTGTTTGTATATCATCCAACACTTGTTGGTGTGTGTGTGTGTGTGTGTGTGTGTGTGTGTGTGTGTGTGTGTATGTGTGTGTGTGTGTGTGTGTGTGTACTCACCTAGTTGTACTCACCTAGTTGAGGTTGCAAGGGTCGAGTCCAAGTTCCTGGCCCCGTCTCTTCACTGGTTGCTACTAGGTCACTCTCCATGAACTGTGAGCTTTACCATACCTCTGCTTAAAGCTATGTATGGATCCTGCCTCTACTACATCGCTTCCCAAACTATTCCACTTCCTGACTACTCTGTGGCTGAAGAAATATTTCCTAACATCCTTGTGATTCATCTGTGTCTTCAACTTCCAACTGTGTCCCCTTGTTGCTGTGTCTCATCTCTGGAACATCCTGTCTTTGTCCACCTTGTCAATTCCTCTCAGTATTTTGTATGTCGTTATCATGTCCCCCCTATCTCTCCTGTCCTCCAGTGTCGTCAGGTTGATTTCCCTTAACCTCTCCTCGTAGGACATATCTCTTAGCTCTGGAACTAGTCTTGTTGCAAACCTTTGCACTTTCTCTAGTTTCTTTACGTGCTTGGCTAGGTGTGGGTTCCAAACTGGTGCCGCATACTCCAATATGGGCCTAACGTACACGGTGTACAGGGTCCTGAACGATTCCTTATTAAGATGTTGGAATGCTGTTCTGAGGTTTGCTAGGCGCCCATATGCTGCAGCAGTTATTTGGTTGGTTTGCGCTTCAGGAGATGTGCCTGGAGTTATACTCACCCCAAGATCTTTTTCCTTGAGTGAGGTTTGTAGTCTCTTGCCCCCTACACTGTACTCTGTCTGCAGTCTTCTTTGCCCTTCCCCAATCTTCATGACTTTGCACTTGGTGGGGTTGAACTCCAGGAGCCAATTGCTGGACCAGGTCTGCAGCCTGTCCAGATCCCTTTGTAGTTCTGCCTGGTCTTCGATCGAATGAATTCTTCTCATCAACTTCACGTCATCTGCAAACAGGGACACCTCAGAGTCTATTCTTTCCGTCATGTCGTTCACAAATACCAGAAACAGCACTTGTCCTAGGACTGACCCCTATGGGACCCCGCTAGTCACAGGTGCCCACTCTGACACCTCGCCACGTACCATGACTCACTGCTGTCTTCCTGACAAGTATTCCCTGATCCATTGTAGTGCCTTCCCTGTTATCCCTGCTTAGTCCTCCAGTTTTTGCACTAATCTCTTGTGTGGAACTGTGTCAAACGCCTTCTTACAGTCCAAGAAAATGCAATCCACCCACCCCTCTCTCTCTTGTCTTACTGCTGTCACCATGTCATAGAACTCCAGTAGGTTTGTGACACAGGATTTCCCGTCCCTGAAACCATGTTGGCTGCTGTTGATGAGATCATTCCTTTCTAGGTGTTCCACCACTCTTCTCCTGATAATCTTCTCCATGACTTTGCATACTATACATGTCAGTGACAGTGGTCTATAGTTTAATGCTTCATGTCTGTCTCCTTTTTTAAAGATTGGGACTACATTTGCTGTCTTCCATGCCTCAGGTAATCTCCCTGTTTCGATAGATGTATTGAATATTGTTGTTAGGGGCACACATAGCGCCTCTGCTCCCTCTCTCAATACCCATGGGGAGATGTTATCTGGCCCCATTGCCTTTGAGGTATCTAGCTCACTCAGAAGCCTCTTCACTTCTTCCTCGGTTGTGTGTACTGTGTCCAGCACATGGTGGTGTGCCCCACCTCTCCGTCTTTCTGGAGCCCCTTCTGTCTCCTCTGTGAACACTTTGAATCTCTTGTTGAGTTCCTCACATACTTCACGGTCATTTCTTGTTGTCTCTCCTCCTTCCTTCCTTAGCCTGATTACCTGGTCCTTGACTGTTGTTTTCCTCCTGATGTGGCTGTATAACAGTTTCGGGTCAGATTTGGCTTTCTCTGCTATGTCATTTTCATGTTGTCGTTGTGTGTGTGTGCGTGTGTGTGTGTGTGTGTGTGTGTGTGTGTGTGTGTGTGTGTGTGTGTGTGTGTGTGTGTGTGTGTGTGTTATGATCCTGGCATACTGGCAGAGGTGGAGACGTTGTATCATAACTTGTGTTGCTGGTGTCAAGTGTTGTATCATGTGTTGCTGGTGTCAAGTGTACCACTGTGTACACAGTGCAACACCAAGAATCTGTACTACACTCTCCTATATGTAAATCTGCTGCATTTTTAAACCAGATACAAATATCATTAAAAGACATTATGAAAATAAACATTGATCATTATATATTTGCCCTGAACCTCCCTCTCACTTTACCGAAGAAAAACGTCGAGAAATAGGAAGCAAATTCTTAAGACAAGATAAATTAAGATATTTTATATTACACAATATTTAGTAAAGTTACGTTGGTAAAGTATTTTTGCTTAATAATAATTCGCTTATCAAAAACTTCGATGACTACGTCAGCGTTTTCTGTGAGTGAGACAGGTGTTTGTGACCCATAATGGAGTCTGACTGTGTTCTCTGGTCTTACCTAAGGTTTATTAGCGCTGACAACTATAGTAGACTTGGTGGGTGTCTGTCCTGGTCTGGCGACGGAAACGCTTGCTGTACCAGTACCTCCCACGTTCAAGCCAGTGGCTTTAGTGAAGAGAGAACCCAGAGACGGCAGTGCTGGCTTGGGTATGGTAGGCAATGCTGGTACACTTATGGCAGGCGGGGATGGGAAGAGTGGCTTCTGTGGGTTAGTCTGGTCATTCAGTGGTATGATGGCAGCCACGCCAGCACCCACGGCAGTAGGCACACTCTGAAGGCCGTTGCTGAACTTATTAGCTATGGACGTCGACATGCCGTTCCCGAAGTCCTGAACTGCGTTGGAAACCTGACGAAGAGCAACGTATCTACGTTAAATATATTCTACCACTGCTGACAGTGCTACATGACCCTTGTGCGTTTAGCGCTTAGTTTTGATTATAAAATAATATCACTACTGAATGATTGGTTGGTTAATTAATAGGGTTTAAAACCTATCCATTACACGAGGACCATTTAAGACTGCTTGGCACCTGCTCACCACAGGTCTAAAATATTACTTTAATAGGGAATTTTGTAAACTCCCAGTGAGAAATATTCACCTGTAAGTGTATATGTATACTAGCTGTATACATATGCACTTACAGGTGTATATGTATACACCTGTAAGTGTGCGCTTACTGGAAACATTATATCAGTACTAGCTGTATACCTGGTACAAGTGTACACTTACTGGAAACATTATATCAGTACTAGCTGTATACCTGGTACAAGTGTACACTTACTGGAAACATTATATCAGTACTAGCTGTATACCTGGTACAAGTGTACACTTACTGGAAACATTATATCAGTATTAGCTGTATACCTGGTACAAGTGTACACTTACTGGAAACATTATATCAGTATTAGCTGTATACCTGGTACAAGTGTACACTTACTGGAAACATTATATCAGTACTAGCTGTATACCTGGTACAAGTGTACACTTACTGGAAACATTATATCAATATAAAAACGTTCTATAAAATATCACGAGAATTATTTAAATAACTTTCCACTTGATACTGAAGACAGTTAAAGACGTAGTTTGAGGGTGTCAGTCCCTCAGCCAGGCTGAGGGACTGACACCCTCAAAC
Organism: Cherax quadricarinatus; assembly: GCF_038502225.1. NCBI lineage: Eukaryota > Metazoa > Arthropoda > Malacostraca > Decapoda > Parastacidae > Cherax > Cherax quadricarinatus. The sequence continues at coordinate 26,875,577 of NC_091304.1, forward strand.
CACGTCTTCGAGGGTGATGGAATGATTACATCGTCTTTACATCTCTACTGCTTCTGTTGCCTCCTCTGTACTCGACTGAAGAAGTCTGCTGTGTAGGCGACACGTTTCGGAATAAAGATACCTGACTGTTACACATGTGCCTTACTTATCAACTTGTCGGTAAGTAAGACATTTTCATATGCAGTAGTAGTAGTAGTAGTAGTAGTGGTAGTAGTAGTAGTAGTAGTGGTGGTGGTGGTGGTAGTAGTAGTAGTAGTAGAGATAAGATAAGATAAGATTTCGTTCGGATTTTTAACCCCGGAGGGTTAGCCACCCAGGATAACCCAAGAAAGTCAGTGCGTCATCGAGGACTAACTTATTTCCATTGGGGTTCTTAATCTTGTCCCCCAGGATGCGACCCACACCAGTCGACTAACACCCAGGTACCTATTTGCTGCTAGGTGAACAGGACAATAGTGTAAGGAAACGTGTCGAAATGTTTCCACCCGCCGGGAATCGAACCCGGGCCCTCCGTGTGTGAAGCGGGAGCTTTAGCCACCAGGCCACCGGTAGTAGTAGTAGTAGTAGTAGTAGTAGTAGTAGTAGTAGTAGTAGTAGTAGTAGTAGTAGTAGTAGTAGTAGTAGTAGTAGTAGTAGTAGTAGTAGTAGTTGTTGTTGTTGTTGTTGTTGTTGTTGTTGTTGTCAGAGCACTATGTTAATCACTTTATACAATAAAAATAAACAAGAGCAGTTGTTAATATACACAAAGTGATCATCATATAATCAGACCAAGTTTAAAAAGAGCATTAGAAGGTTCCCCGAGGTCCCTGCAGGCACCCCGAGGTCCCTGCAGGCTCCCTGAGGTCCCTGCAGGCACCCCGAGGTCCCTGCAGGCTCCCTGAGGTCCCTGCAGGCACCCCGAGGTCCCTGCAGGCACCCCGAGGTCCCTGCAGGCACCCCGAGGTCCCTGCAGGCTCCCCGAGGTCCCTGCAGGCACCCGGAGGTCCCTGCAGGCACCCCGAGGTCCCTGCAGGCACCCTGAGGTCCCTGCAGGCACCCCAGCAATTATGAAACCCATGACGACGGTATGAAAGCTTAAGCCAGACTTCAGATGTGAAACACAGTCTACGGTTTATCACGAGATATGCAAAAAAGGTAAATCGGTGGCTATGGGTGAGATGTGTTGCCTGATTCTTTGTTGACAGAGAGTAGACTCAAAGTGAGGATTCCTGCTGAAGGAGGATCAAACATTCGTGTCCTGCCAGACCTTGAACAACATGTTGCCAGTTTGTAGGGCCCACTGGACCCACCACTTCACAAGAACATATCTGTGGATATGGTCTAGTAAATTAGTCAGGCTTACTAAAGCAGACTTTTCCTCTGTATCTGGCCGTTCAATTCCCAGGGCATCAATATGGCCAGGGCACCAACATGGCCAAGACACCAACATGGCCAGGGCACCAGCATGGCCAGGGCACCAACATGGCCAGGACACCAATATGGCCAGGGCACCAGCATGGCCAGGGCACCAACATAGTCAGGGCACCAGCATGGCCAGGGCACCAACATAGCCAGGGCACCATCATGGCCAGGGCACTAACATGACCAGGGCACCATCATGGCCAGGGCACCACTGTGGCCAGGGCACCAACAGAACATCTCATGTTTGTGCCACACATGAAGAAGAGTGAACCAGTCCTAGATCTTTTGGAGCACAGTGTGGCCAGAAGAACACCAGACCATGGTAGATAAGAGTGCACTAAGAATTTGAGTACAGAGTGAACCGAGAACCAACTAAGCCAGGTATCAGGATAAGAGTAGCGAGGATTGCATGGAACACCGTAGTGAAGACAGATGGCGCTCTTGAAGCAGTGCACAGTAGGAGTCCTCACCAGGAGTCACAGCAAAGTTAACACCACCCTCGCTCTTTGATCCAGCATAAACACCTTGATCCTTTAAATATGAACTGGATCATGCTCCAGGAAATCAGCCAAGGTCATCACCGAGGCTCAGCGTTTAGAGATTCCTATCCATTGGCTACAAAGATGAACTCCAGACACCATCCACGGAGGGTAGGGAGAGAAGCCAACATCTCCGACCACGGACACATCGAGGCCATAGTCCAGTAGAGGGACACCGCATACGAACGCCAACCATCACAGGCAGCCTTCCACAACAAGGATAAAGAGTTAGTTAGTTTAATATGTTTATTATGCACCCCATACCCATCCTGTGAAGGATAAAGACCCCTCTGTTTCTCCTTCCGCAAAGACCACAGCCTAAGCTGTAGTACACTAAACTTCAAATAGGTCGGACTCCTCCCGGCGGAGATCCAATGGAAGGTCAATAGACTTCAGAAAGGCTCCCCATAGGTGAAATGCGGAATGCACTCAAGAGTTGTATTCCTAGGTGATTAACAGTGTTTATCAAGCGCAGCCGGGAAGAGCTGGCTGAGTAGATCTGGTACCATACTGCAGTCTGGAACGGCACAATATTATAGTTAGGGGAAATCGCTAAACCCATAAAGGTCATACCTCGAGGTGAACGTTCCCTGCCAGGTTGTGCAGTGGAAATTGTGTGGATAACTCACAAAACTGTGTTAATAACCGGCCAAGATTGTGTGGATAACTGGCCGAGACCGTGTTCAGTGACAACATAAAAAATAAGAATCCCATTTTTCCCTGGTGCAAGTCATCAAGACTGCCACAGGTGCGACGCTTTCTCACCACCGGGGGTAGACGACCCACACGTGTGTCTTCATCTTCTAACACATATGGGTCATCTAACCCCCGGAGGTGTCTCCATCTACTCATACATTACCGGGTAGAAACTCCACTTCAGTAATCACAGAACCTGGGACGAGAGGCCATAATTGTATAATGGCAGCAGAGGAGAGCAGTGACCCACTTGACTGCCTCTTAATCGGTTAAATAAACTCGCAACTTTCTCAGACAGGAACATCGACTTTCTAATTATATCCAGGAGGCTTTCAGAGCAGGTTAGTTTATTTTATCTGAGAAGTATGGTAGATATAAACAGAGATATATTAAAGAACTACAGACCACCAATGGAAATATCAAGGACTCCAATGGAAATATCAAGGACCCCAGTGCAAATATCAAGGACCCAGTAGAAATATCAAGGACCCCAGTGGAAATATTAAGGACCCCAATGGAAATATCAAGGACCCAGTGGAAATATATAGGACCCCAGTGGAAATATCAAGGACCCAGTGGAAATATCAAGGACCCCAGTGGAAATATCAAGGACCACAGAAGAAATATCAAGGACCCCAGTGGAAATATCAAGGACCCCAGTGGAAATATTAAGAACCGCAATGGAAATATCAAGAACCCCAGTGGACATATCAAGGGCCCATGTGAAAATATCAATGACCCCAGTGGAAATATCAAGGACCCAGTGAAAACATCAAGGACCCCAGTGGAAATATTAAGGACCCCAGTGGAAATAAGTCACTTCGTCTGACTTTTCTGGGTTATCCTAGATTCTGTGCACATAAGCTGCTATGTATGATATTCTATGTAATTGTGTACACCGGAATGAACTTACTTACTTACTTACTTACTTACTTACTTACTTACTTGCTTACTTACTCTCATCTTACGACAGGAAAATATAATCATACGATTTTCAAATGAGACGGAGAGTCTTAAATCCCGTATGTTCGGATGTTATGTAAACACGTTCTTCATACTGCCATTATTCATACAGTGTGGTGCTTCCTGCAGCTTACATCCAGTCATGAACAGCAGTCTGATGACAGGAAGCTGAACACCAGTCATGAACACCAGTATGTATGACACCCAGCCAGCAATATGTATGACACCCAGCCAACAGTATGTATGACACCCAGCCAACAGTATGTATGACACCCAGCCAACAGTATGTATGACACCCAGCCAGCAGTATGTATGACACCCAGCCAGCAGTATGTATGACACCCAGCCAGCAGTATGTATGACACCCAGCCAGCAGTATGTATGACACCCAGCCAGCAGTATATATGGCACCCAGCCAGCAGTATGTATGACACCCAGCCAGACGTATGCATGACACGCAGCCAGCAGTATGTATGACACCCAGCCAGCAGTATATATGACACCCAGCTAGAACTTTGTATAACACCCAGCCAGCGGTACGTATGACACCCAGCCAGCACTTTGTATGACACCCAGCCAGCAGTATATATGGCACCCAGCCAGCAGTATGACACCCAGCCAGAAGTATGTATGACACGCAGCCAGCAGTATGTATGACACCCAGCCAGCAGTATATATGACACCCAGCCAGCAGTATGTATGACACCCAGCCAGCACTTTGTATAACATCCAGCCAGCAGTATGTATGACACCCAGCCAGCACTTTGTATAACATCCAGCCAGCAGTATATATGGCACCCAGCAAGCAGTATATATGACACCCAGCCAGCAGTATATATGACACCCAGCCAGCAGTATGTATGACACCCAGCCAGCAGTATGTATGACACCCAGCCAACAGCATGTATGACACCCAGCCAGCAGTATGCATGACAGCCAGCCAGCAGTATGTATGACACCCAGCCAGCAGTATGTATGACACCCAGCCAGAAGTATGTATGACACGCAGCCAGAAGTATGTATGACACCCAGCCAGCAGTATGTATGACACCCAGCCAGCACTTTGTATGACACCCAGCCAGCAGTATGTATGACAACCAGGCATGCAGTATATATGGCACCCAGCCAGCAGTATGTATGACACCCAGCCAGAAGTATATGACACTCAGCCAGCAGTATGTACGACACCCAGCCAGCACTTTGTATAACATCCAGCCAGCAGTATGTATGACACCCAGCCAGCAGTATGTATGACACCCAGCCAGCAGTATGACACCCAGCCAGCAGTATATATGGCACCCAGCCTGCAGTATATATGACACCCAGCCAGCAGTATATATGACACCCAGCCAGCAGTATGTATGACACCCAGCCAGCAGTATGTATGACACCCATCCAGCAGCATGTATGACACCCAGCCAGCAGTATGTATGACAGCCAGCCAGCAGTATGTATGACAGCCAGCCAGCAGTATAAGAACATAAGAAGAACATACGAACATAAGAAAGAAGGAACACTGCAGCAGGCCTACTGGCCCATCCGAGGCAGGTCCAAGTCTCCTACCAGCTTAAGCCAATGCCCCAACCTAGTCAGGTCAGGTCACATTCACTTAAGGAAGGAACACGGCAGCTGACCTAGTAACACAAGCTAATCAGGTCCAACTCACACCCACTCACGTATTTATCTAACCTATTTTTAAAACTACACAACGGTTTAGCCTCTATAACTGTACTCGGGAGTTTGTTCCACTCATCCACAACTCCATTACTAAACCAGTGCTTTCCTATATCCTTCCTGAATCTGAAATTTTCCAACTTAAAACCATTGCTGCGAGTCCTGTCTAGGCTAGATATTTTCAGCACGTTATTTACATCCCTTTTATTTATTCCTGTCTTCCATTTATACACCTCAATCATATCCCCCCTAATTCTACGCCTTACTAGAGGGTGCAGATTCAGGGCATTCAGTCTATCATCATAGAGAAGATTTCTGATACATGGGTTCAACTTTGACATCCTTCTTTATACGTTTTCCAGAGCATTTATATCCATTCTGTAATACGGTGACCAAAACTGTGCAGCATAATCTAAATGAAGCCTAACCAAGGATATACAGAGTTGAAGAACAACCTGACGACTCCTACTGTTTATGCTTCTTGATATGAAGCCAACGATTCTGTTAGCTTTACTGTGAATACTTACGTACTGTTGTCTTGGTTTCAGATTACTGCTAACCAGAAATCCTAAATCTTTTTCGCAATCCGCAATATTAAGATCTATATTATTTAGTTTATATGAGGCATGGTTATTGTCCTGTCCAACATTCAGAACTTTGCATTTCTCTATATTAAACTGCATATGCAACTTCTCCGAACAGTGTATCAGTCTATTCAAATCTTCCTGGAGTGCTCTAGTGTCCTCGTCAGAATGAATTCGGCAGTATGTATGACACCCAGCCAGCAGTATGTATGACACACATCCAGCACTATGTATGACACCCAGCCGGCAGTATGTATGTATGACACCAAGCAAGCAGTATGTACGACAACCAGAAAGCAGTATGTGTGACACCCAGCCAGCAGTATGTATGACACCCACCCAGCAGTATGTATGACACCCAGCCAGCAGTATGTATGTATGACACACAGCCAGCAGTATGTATGACACCCAGCGAGCCGTATGTATGACACCCAGGCAACAGTATATATGACACTCAGAAAACAGTATGTATGACACTCAGCCAGCAGTATGTATGACAACAAGCCAGCAGCATGTATGACACCCAGCCAGCAATATGAATGACAACCAGCCAGCAGTAGGTATGACACTCAACCAGCAGCATGTATGACACTCAGCCAGCAGTACGTATGACAACCAGCCAGCAGTATGTATGACACCCAGCCAGCAGTATGTATGACACCAAGCCAGCAGTATGTATGACACCCAGACAAGAGTATATATTACACTCAGCCAACAGTATGTATGACACTCAGCCAGTAACATGTACGACACCCAGCCAGCAGTATGACACCCAGCCAGCAGAATGTATCACACCAAGCCAGCAGTATGTATGACACCCAGGCAGCAGTATACATGACACTCAGCCAACAGTATGTATGACACCCAGCGAGTAGTATGACACCCAATGAGCAGTATGACACCCAGCCAGCAGTATGTATGACACCCAGCCAGCAGTATGCATGACACCCAGCCAGTAGTACGTATGACACCCAGCCAGCAGTATGTATGACACCCAGCCAGCAGTATGTATGACACTCATCCATCAGTATGTATGACACCCAGCCAGCAGTTTGTATGACACCCAGCGAGCCGTATGTATGACACCCAGGCAGCAGTATATATGACACTCAGCCAACAGTATGTATGACACTCAGCCAGCAGTACGCATGACACCCAGCCAGCAGTATGTATGAAACCCAGCAAGAAGAACGTATGACACCCAGCCAGCAGTATGTATGACACCCAGATAGCCGTATGTATGACACCCAGCCAGCAGTATATATGAGACTCAGCCAACAGCATGTATGAAACTAAGCCAGCAGTATGTATGACAACCAGCAAGCAGCATGTATAACACCCAGCCGGCAGTACGTATGACAAACAGCCAGCAGTATGTACACACTCAGCAAGCAGTATCTATGACACCCAGCCAGCAATATGTTTGACAACCAGCCAACAGTATCTATGACACTCAGCCAGCAGTATGTATGACAGCAAGCCAGCAGTACGTATGACACTCAGCCAGCAGTATGTATGACACCCAGCAAGCAGTATCTATGACACCCTGCCAGCAATATGTATGACAACCAGCCAACAGTATCTATGACACTCACCCAGCAGTATGTATGACAGCAAAGCAGCAGTACGTATGACACTCAGCCAGCAGTATGTATGACAACCAGCCAGCAGTATGTATGATAACCAGCCAACAGTATGTATAACGCTCAGCCAACAGTATGTATGACACTCAGCCAGCAGCATGTATGGCACCCAGCCAGCAGTATGTATAACATCCAGCCAGCAGTATGTATGACACTCAGCCAAAAGTATGTATGACACACAGTGAGCAGTATGTATGACACCCAGCCAGCAGTGTGTATGACACCCAGCCAGCAGCATGTATGAAACCCAGCCAGCAGTATGTGTGACACCCAGCTAGCAGTATGACACTCAGCCAACAGTATGTATTACACTCAGCCAGCAGTATGTATGACAACCATCCAGCAGTATGTATGACACCCAGCCAGCAGTATGTATGACACCCAGCCAGCAGTATGTATGACACCCAGCCAGCAATATGTATGACACCCAGCCAGTAATATATATGAAACCCAGCCAGCAGTATGTATGACACCCAGCCAGCAGTATGTATGACACTGAGCCAGCAGTATGTATGACAACCATCCAGCAGTATGTATGACACCCAGCCAGCAGTATGTATGAAACCCAGGCAGCAGTATGTATGACACCAAGGCAGCAGTATGCATGACACCCAGCAAGCAGTATGCATGAAACCTAGCTAGCAGTATGACACCCAGCCAGCAATATGTATGAAACCCAGGAAGAAGTATGTATGACACCCAGCCAGCAGTATGTATATCACCCAGCCAGCAGTATGTATGACACCCAGCCAGCGATATGTATGAAACCCAATCAGCAGTTTGTATGACACCCAGCCAGCAGTATTTATGACACCCAGCCAGCAATATGTATGACACCAATCCAGCAGTATGCCACCCAGCCAGCAGTATGTCACCCAGCCAGCAGTAGGTATTACACCAAGCCAGCAGTATGTATGTCTCCCAGCCAGCAGTATGTATGACAGCCAGCCAGCAGTATGTATGACACCCAGTCAGCAGTATGTATGACACCCAACCAGCAGTATGTATGACACCCAGCCAGCAGTATGTATGACACCCAGCCAGCAGTATGTATGGCACCCAGCCAGCAGTATGCATGACACCCAGTCAGCAGTATGTATGGCACCCAGCCAGCAGTATAAATGACAAACAGCCAGAAGTATGTATAACACGCAGCCAGCAGTATGTATGGCACCCAGCCAGCAGTATGTATGACACCCAGCCAGCAGTATGTATAACACGCAGCCAGCAGTATGTATGACACGCAGCCAGCAGTATATATAATACGCAGCCAGCAGTATATATACCACGCAGCCAGAAGAACGTATGACACCCAGCCAGCAGTATATATAACACGCAGCCAGCAGTATGTATGACACCCAGCCAGCAGTATATATAACACGCAGCCAGCAGTATATATAACACGCAGCCAGCAGTATATATAACACGAAGCCAGCAGTATATATGACACCCAGCCAGCAGTATATATAACACGCAGCCAGCAGTATATGTAACATGCAGCCAGCAGTATATGTAACATGCAGCCAGCAGTATGTATGACACCCAGCCAGCAGTATGTATGACACCCAGCCAGTAGTATGACACCCAGCCAGCAGTATACATGACATCCAGCCAGTAATATGTATGACACTCAGCCAGCAGTATGACACATAGCCAGCAGTATGTATGACACTCAGCCATCAGTATGTATGACACCCAGCTAACCGTTTGTATGACACCCAGCCAGCCGTTTGTATGACACCAAGGCAGCAGTATGTATTACACTCAGCCAACAGTATGTATGACACTCAGCCAGCAGTATGCATGACACCCAGCCAGCAGTATGTATGACACCCTGCCAGAAGAATGTATGACACCCAGCCAGAAGTATGTATGACACCCAGGTAGCCGTATGTATGACACCCAGCCAGCAGTATATATGACACTCAGCCAACAGTATGTATGACACCAATCCAGCAGTATGTATGACAACCAGCAAACAGTATGTATGACACCCAGCCAGCAGTATGTATGACAAACAGCCAGCAGTATGTATGACACTTAGCCAGCAGTATGTATAACACTCAGCCAGCAGTATGTACGACAACCAGCCAGCAGTATCTATGACACCCAGCCAGCAGTATGTATGACAACCAGCCAACAGTATGTATGACACTCAGCCAGCAGTATGTATGACAGCAAGCCAGCAGTACGTATGACACTCAGCCAGCAGTATGTATGACACCCAGCCAACAGTATGTATGGCACTCAGCCAGCAGTATGTATGACACTCAGCCAGCAGTATGTATGACAACCAGCCAGCAGTATGTAAGACAACCAGCCAACAGTATGTAAAACGCTCAGCCAACGGTATGGATGACACTCACCCAGCAGCATGTATGGCACCCAGCCAACAGTATGTATGACACCCAGCCAGCAGTATGTATGACACTCACTCAAAAGTATGTATGACACCCAGCGAGCAGTATGTTTGACACCCAGCCAGCAGTGTGTATGACACCCAGCCAGCAGTATGTATGACACCCAGCCAGCAGGGTGTATGACACCCAGCCAGCACTAAGTATGACACTGAGCCAACAGTATGTATGACACTCAGCGAGCAGTATGTATGATAACCATCCAGCAGTATGTATAACACCCAGCCAGCAGTATGTATGACACCCAGCCAGCAGTATGTATGACACCCAGCCAGCAATATGTATGACACCCAGCCAGCAATATATATGAAACCAAGCCAGCAGTATGTATGACACCCAGCCAGCAGTATGCATGACACTGAGCCAGCAGTATGTATGACAACCATCCAGCAGTATGTATGACACCCAGCCAGCAGTATGTATGACACCCTGGCAGCAGTATCGATGACACCCAGGCAGCAGTATGTACGACACCCAGCAAGCAGTATGCATGAAACCCAGCTAGCAGTATGACACCCACCCAGCAGCATGTATGACACCCAGCCAGCAGTATGTATGACACCCAGCCAGCAGTATCTATATCACCCAGCCAGCAGTATATATGACACCCAGCCAGCGATACGTATGAAACCAAGCCAGCAGTATGTATGACACCCAGCTAGCAGTATTTATGACACCCAGCCAGCAGTATGTGTAACACGCAGCCAGCAGTATATATAACACCCAGCCAGCAGTATGTATAACACGCAGCCAGCAGTATACATAACACGCAGCGAGCAGTATGTGTGACACGCAGCCAGCAGTATATATAACACGCAGCCAGCAGTATATATAACACGCAGCCAGAAGTATGTATGACACCCAGCCAGCAGTATACATAACACGCAGCCAGCAGTATATATAACACGCAGCCAGCAATATGTCAGTATGTATGACATCCAGCCAGCAGTATATATAACACGCAGCCAGCAGTATATATAACACGCAGCCAGAAGTATGTATGACACCCAGCCAGCAGAATATATAACACGCAGCCAACAGTATATATAACACGCAGCCAGCAGAATGTCAGTATGTATGACACGCAGCCAGCAGTATATATAACACGCAGCCAGTAGTATATATAACACGCAGCCAGAAGTATGTATGACACCCAGCCAGCAGTATATATAACACGCAGGCAGTAGTATATATAACACGCAGCCAGCAGTATGTATGACACCCAGCCAACAGTATATATAACACGCAGCCAGCAGTATATATAACACGCAGCCAGCAGTATATGTAACACGAAGCCAGCAGTATATATGACACCCAGCCAGCAGTATATATAACACGCACCCAGCAGTATATATAACATGCAGCCAGCAGTATGACACCCAGCCAGTAGTATGTATGACACCCAGCCAGCAGTATGTATAACACTCAGCCAGCAGTATGTACGACAACCAGCCAGCAGTATCTATGACACCCAGCCAGCAGTATGTATGACAACAAGCCAACAGTATGTATGACACTCAGCCAGCAGTATGTATAACAGCAAGCCAGCAGTACGTATGACACTCAGCCAGCAGTAAGTATGACACCCAGCCAGCAGTATGTATGGCACTCAGCCAGCAGTATGTATGACACTCAGCCAGCAGTATGTATGACAACCAGCCAACAGTATATAAAACGCTCAGCCAACAGTATGTATGACACTCACCCAGCAGCATGTATGGCACCCAGCCAACAGTATGTATGACACCCAGCCAGCAATATGTATGACACTCAGCCAAAAGTAAGTATGACACCCAGCGAGCAGTATGTTTGACACCGAGCCAGCAGTGAGTATGACACCCAGCCAGCAGTATGTATGACACCCAGCCAGCAGTATGTATGACACCCAGCCAGCAGTAAGTATGACACTCAGCCAACGGTATGTATGACACCCAGCCAGCAGTATGTATGACACCCAACCAGCAGTAAGTATGACACTCAGCCAACAGCATGTAAGACACTTAGCCAGAAGTATGTATGCCAACCATCCAGCAGTATGTATGACACCCAGCCAGCAGTATGTATGACACCCTGGCAGCAGTATGGATGACACCCAGGCAGCAGTATGTACGACACCCAGCAATCAGTATGCATGAAACCCAGCTAGCAGTATGACACCCACCCAGCAGCACGTATGACACCCAGCCAGCAGTATGTATGACACCCAGCCAGCAGTATATATATCACCCAGCCAGCAGTATATATGACACCCAGCCAGCGATATGTATGAAACCAAGCCAGCAGTATGTATGACACCCAGCTAGCAGTATTTATGACACCCAGCCAGCAGTATGTGTAACACGCAGCCAGCAGTATGCATGACACGCAGCCAGCAGTATATATAACACGCAGCCAGCAGTATGTATAACACGCAGCCAGCAGTATGTATAACACGCAGCCAGCAGTATACATAACACGCAGCCAGCAATATGTATGACACGCAGCCAGCAGTATATATAACATGGAGCCAGCAGTATATATAACACGCAGCCAGATGTATGATACCCAGCCAGCGGTATACATAACACGCAGCGAGCAGCATATATAACACGCAGCCAGCAGTATATCAGTATGTATGACACCCAGCCAGCAGTATATATAACACGCAGCCAGCAGTATATATAACACGCAGCCAGAAGTATGTATGACACCCAGCCAGCAGTATATATAACACGCATCCAGCAGTATATATAACACTCAGCCAGCAGTATGTCAGTATGTATGACACGCAGCCAGCAGTGTATAAAACACGCAGCCAGCAGTATATATAATACGCAGCCAGAAGTATGTATGACACCCAGCCAGCAGTATATATAACACGCAGCCAGTAGTATATATAACACGCAGCTAGCAGTATGTATGACACCCAGCCAGCAGTATATATAACACGCAGCCAGCAGTATATATAACACGCAGCCAGCAGTATATATAACACGAAGCCAGCAGTATATATGACACCCAGCCAGCAGTATACATAACACGCAGCCAGCAGTATATATAACATGCAGCCAGCAGTATGACACCCAGCCAGCAGTATGTATGACACCCAGCCAGTAGTATGTATGACACCCAGCCATCAGTATACATGACATCCAGCCAGTAATATGTATGACACTCAGCCAGCAGTATGACACGCAGCCAGCAGTATGTATGACACCCATCAAGCAGAATATATATCACCCAGCCAGCAGCATATATGACACCCAGCCAGCGATATGTATGAAACCAAGCCAGCAGTATGTATGACACCAAGCTAACAGTATCTATGACGCCCAGCCAGCAGTATGTGTAACACGCAGCCATCAATACGTATGACACCCAGCCAGCCGTTTGTATGACACCCAGCCAGCCGAATGTATGACACCAAATCAGCAGTATATATGACACTCAGCAAACAGTATGTATGACACTCAGCCAGCAGTATGCATGACACCCAGCCAGCAGTATGTATGACACCCTGCCAGAAGAATGTATGACACCCAGCCAGAAGTATGTATGACACCCAGGTAGCCGTATGTATGACACCCAACCAGCAGTATATACGACACTCAGCCAACAGTATGTATGACACCAATCCAGCAGTATGTATGACAACCAGCAAGCAGTATGTATGACACCCAGCCAGCAGTATGTATGACAAACAGCCAGCAGTATGTATGACACTCAGCCAGCAGTATGTATAACACTCAGCCAGCAGTATGTACAACAACTAGCCAGCAGTATCTATGACACCCAGCCAGCGGTATGTATGACAACCAGCCAACAGTATGTATGACACTCAACCAGCAGTATGTATGTCAGCAAGCCAGCAGTACGTATGACACTCAGCCAGCAGTATGTATGACACCCAGCCAGCAGTATGTATGGCACTCAGCCAGCAGTATGTATGACACTCATCCAGCAGTATGTATGACAACCAGCCAGCAGTATGTATGACACACAGCCAGCAGTATGTATGGCACTCAGCCAGCAGTAAGTATGACACTCAGCCAGCAGTATGTATGACAACCAGCCAGCAGTATGTATCACAACCAGCCAACAGTATGTAAAACGCTCAGCCAACAGTATGTATGACACTCACCCAGCAGCATGTATGGCACCCAGCCAACAGTATGTATGGCACCCAGCCAGCAGTATGCATGACACTCAGCCAAAAGTATGCATGACACCCAGCGAGCAGTATGTTTGACACCAAGCCAGCAGTGTGTATGACACCCAGCCAGCAGTATGTATGACACCCAGCCAGCAGTATGTATGACACCCAGCGAGCAGTAAGTATGACACTCAGACAACAGTATGTATGGCACTCAGCGAGCAGTATGTATGACAACCATCCAGCAGTATGTATGACACCCAGCCAGCAGTATGTGTGACACCCAGCCAGCAGTATGACACCCAGCGAGCAATATGTATGACACCCAGCCAGCAATATATATGAAACCCAGTCAGCAGTATGTATGACACCCAGCAAGCAGTAAGTATGACACTCAGCCAACAGTATGTATGACACCCAGCCAGCAGTATGTATGACACCCAGCCAGCAGTAAGTATGACACTCAGCCAACAGCATGTATGACACTCAGCCAGCAGTATGTATGACAACCATCCAGCAGTATGCATGACACCCAGGCAGCTGTATGTATGACACCCAGGCAGCAGTATGTACGACAGCCAGCTAGCAGTATGCATGAAACCCAGCTAGCAGTATGACACCCACCCAGCAGCATGTATGACACCCAGCCAGCAGTACGTATGACACCCAGCCAGCAGTATATATATCACCCAGCCAGCAGTATGTATGACACCCAGCCAGCGATATGTATGAAACCAAGCCAGCAGTATGTATGACACCCAGCTAGCAGTACTTATGACTCCCAGCCAGCAGTATGTATGACACAAATCCAGCAGTATGTCACCCCGCCAGCAGTATGTCACCCGGCCAGCAGTAGGTATTACACCAAGCCAACAGTAGGTATTACACCAAGCCAGCAGTATGTATGTCTCCCAGCCAGCAGTATGCATGACTCCCACCCAGCAGTATGTATGACACCCATTCAGCAGTATGTATGACACCCAACCAGCAGTATGTATGACACCCAGCCAGCAGTATGTATGGCACGCAGCCATCAGTATATATGACACCCAGTCAGCAGTATGTATGGCACCCAGCCAGCAGTATGTATGACACCCAGACAGAAGTATGTATAACACGCAGCCAGCAGTATGTATGACACCCAGCCAGCAATATGTATAACACCCAGCTAGCATTATGCATAACACGCAGCCAGCAGTATGTATAACACGCAGCCAGCAGTATGTATAACACCCAGCCAGCAGTATGTATGACACCCAGGCAGCAGTATGTATAACACGCAGCCAGCAGTATGTATAACATGCAGCCAGCAGTATATATAACATGCAGCCAGCAGTATATATAACACGCTGCCAGCAGTATGTATGACACCCACCCAGCAGAATATATAACACGCAGCCAGCAGTATGTATGACAACCAGCCAGCAGTATATATAACACGCTGCCAGAAGTATGTATGACACCCAGCCAGCAGTATATATAACATGCAACCAGCAGTATGTATCTCAGTAGTAGTAACGTAGTAACCAGTTACCAGTAATCTCAGTAGTAGTAACGTAGTAACCAGTTACCAGTAACCAGTGTCCGTTGACTCACGACCAACCGTCTTGAGTCACGTCTTCATATTGTGCTGAGCTGACACTATTTCAAAACACCCACTGCGGGGTACTGGCCAGCCGCCTAGCCAGTGTTACGAGTGGAAGCAAGGAGATAGGCACGGCTGGCAAGGGCTCTGTCCACATAACAGTAATTATACGTATAACAGCCTACGTGAGTATTTCTACCCTAATCCACGTATCGAACTCCCACATGATAAATGGTGTACAGCGGTGTGGAGCGTGGATTTACGTTTTTAAGGGTAATTCAAGGCGTTTGAAGACTGTTGTGAGTAGCCGGCAGGGTCAACGGTGAATGCCCTCCCCTCACACCCACCAGCCACTACCCATCCGCACCACCTCGAGCCAGCAGCTTATACCCTCACAGCTTCAGCCTGCAAGCCTGTTGCAGCCGTTTCAAGCTTCCTGGCTTAGTTCGTGTGCTAATTGCTTCAATCTCCGAGGGGTTGACCCGGATTTTGCAATTAAGCCAGTCAGTAAGCCAGACTGTGGAAGTGAACGCCAGTCAGCCTATCATCCAGCCTGTCTCCTGTCATCCAACTGCTCCTCCGTGCTTTGTGCATCGTTACACGTCTTCCAGTCATCCATTCTCGTGGGGTAAGCCAGCCAGCCAACCCAGCTTCTAACCCAGCTGAGAGAGAGAAGTAAGCCACGCAGTAAGAAGTAAGCCAAGTTCCTCTGAAGTATTGTGTATCTCGCTTTGTGCTTCCTGTTGGATGCTAAGAGTGGTTTTTACCATTCCTGTGGCATAGAGTGGGTTGTTCGTCATCTCGTGGGTAGTGGAGTGAGCGCGTCCGCCAGGGAGTCTTCTCCCCCACCTCTCCTCCACCTCCCGGGGTGCGCGGCAGTACCCCAGCGAGAGTCACACCCCCCACTCTCTCCCACCAGCCATCCACTCTTCTACCTGTGGTTGTCTGCACCCTTGTACCGGGTCCTAGTACTGTTTTGGCTCACATAATTGGTCAAGAGATTGTAGCTGGTGCCACCGATAAAGCCAGTTATGTGAGTTCGTCTAGAACGCACATTTCTTCCGACAACAGTGAATGTAGGAGGCTAGGAGGCGTCATCACCGCGCGGGACACCATACCACTCATCGCCCGTCTCCTACTCTCGACTTCAGTGATAATTTCTTGAGACATTTTTCTTGCATTTAAAGACATTTGCGTGTGTGAGACATTTATAGTAAATTTGCTTGTGTACTCTAAACCTTGTGTTTTTCAGTGTAAACGCAGTATTCTTTGACTCAGTATTTTTTTTACAATATTTTTTCAGTGTTTTCACTTATCTTATATTTTTCTGCTGTGTTTTTCTTTATGCTACTCCTGTCTGTAGTAAGTATTATTGTGTAGTGTACCAGTCAGTCACTCTGTGTGAAGTGATTCATTTTTTTTATTGTATTCTTTCAGCGTTGTATTCTACAGTGATATTCACCCCAGTATACCAAATTTTCCATTTATTTCTATGTGTGTCATTTTTTTTCGTATGCCAACAGTGTCTCATTTCTCTAATTTTTTCGCAGACTGTGTACCATTATTTTTTGCCAGCAAAATTTTTGTCGTATCAGTCACAGCAAGATTTTTGTTGTATCAGTCACAGCAAGACTTTGTTGTATCAGTCACAGCAGGATGTTGTTGTAAGAATTTGTTATAGTGAAGTGTGCCACGCAACTGTAAGTGTTATATTACCTGTTTGTACCTGTGTTTTATTTTTTCATATTTTTATATTCTTGAACAAATTCACTCTTGATGTAATTTCAATTACTTTTAACGTAAAGTGTTTTCCTTACTCTGTTTGAGTAAATTGTTTTGTCTAATTTAAAATTAAGAGTTAAAGTGTTCAATCAGTTTATTTTTTTTTGATCTTCATATTTTAATTCATTAATTTACCTGAGTTTTCCCAGTGACACTTTATTACTGCAGTGATTATTTCTATACTTTATTTTGTTGCACTTGTTCTGAAGTGAATTATTTTTGAACTTGTTCTGCAGTGAATTATTTTCTTTTATTGATATCTTGTGAATTATATTTTAGTTTTGTCTATGCATTCTTAGAAAATATTTAAAATTCCCCAGTTACAATTTAATAATTTTATTTTACACTTTCACATTGATTTAAAATTTTAATTAATTAATTTCTTTAGTAGCAAGAGTAAAGACAGCTCATTTTGCATTTAATTCAGTCACCAGTAATATTTTTACTTGTATATTTCAATGTAAATTTTTTTTCCTTGGTCAATAGTCCTTTAAATTGAGTTTTCATTCCTCTTGCAGTGTATTTAAACATTATTCTGCAGAATTAGTTGTATATCTTTTCATTTCAATTCTAGAATTTTATATCATTTTTATTGTTCATTATTTTTGCCTTATTTGTTCTCGTGCTACTTTGCCATTATGTCTCACATACCGTCAAGTGATACTTTAGTGAATGTCGACACTCAGACCTCTCAGGCTACTACTGCTGGTCCTGTCATCAGTCCTCACAGTTCCTTACCGACTGACAGACCGACTCAGACACCGAGATATTATAGTAATACTCGTGATTCCCTTGATGCGTTACCTTTATTCAATGGCCATGTACATAGTCTTGAAGCATGGTTTGCGGTCATGTCCCAGTCACTTTTGAATGTTCACTTAGTGTATCATGCCTGTCAAAGTCAATATGAATCAGTCTACAGTACCAACATTCCCTTACTGACTGAAAGACAATACCTAGCCCTTGAGCAATGTGTTTGTTCTCACAGCTTGTATCTGAGATTTGTTAAAGTGCTGCGAAATGTGAAGTTCAGATTAAGTTCCTATAGATCCGTGAATTACTTATTAACGTAGCCGAGCGGTCAGGCACTAGTAATGCTGTCACTCCTGTCTGGACTCCAGCCACAATATCGTGCACGCAGGATAGTGCTTACTATCCTTGCGATGGCGACTTGTTCAAGTATTCGTTCCTTCCCAGGGGACGCTTTGAGAAGAACTTTACTTGCAACGAGTTATGCCATCTCTTGCTGATGCCACCAGCCATTGCAGAAAGACGTTTCTGTGGCTAGTGTGCTCACTTGAGTGTTGTTGTTGTCCCTTGTGTTTCAGATTGTGATCCCATCCTAGTTGACAGTAATCAGTGCATTGTAAGAAGTTATTTCTCGAGTAACTTCCATGTTGTTAATGTTTGCAAGTGAAGTTTATAGTTGATACCTCGTGTCACTGTGTGCGACTCAGAATATCAGCATTGTTCACCGTGTTCATTGTGCTTGCAGTTTGAGATAGTAGATTCGTTCTCCCTTGCTCATATTGCGTGTTATAGCGTTAATTTTTCAACCGGGGGGAGTCATCCACTCCACCGAGTTTGTTCATTCCTCCAGTAAGAACGAACAGATCCCATGTGGTCTGGTGTGATTCGATTCCTGCTCCAGGAAGATCTTATTCTGAATGTGAAACCACCAGCACCCATTAGTGACTTTCTCATGAACCAAGAATTACTGTATCGAACAGCAGAGTTGGGTACTCCTAGCAGAAGAGTATACCAGTTAGTAATTCCACAGTCACTAGTGAATGTAGCCTTACAGCTAGTTCACGATGTACCAGGTGTTGCACACCCTGGTATGGATCGTTCAGTAAAACAAGCCAGATTGAAATACTTTTGGCCTCGTATGGCAACTGATATTTCTGAGTATGTTAGGAAATGTAGTGTCTGCATGCAACATAAAGGCAATGCTAATGGTCCTAATCCAATCCAAGTGTATCCAACTACTAGCGAACCTTGGGAAAGAGTTGCGCTAGATTTGTTAACTAATTTCCAATGTTCCCTCCAAGGTAACAAACATCTGTGTGTTATGGTAGACCATTTCACCAGATATTGTGAGTTAGTTCCTATTGCAGATAAGACTGCCGAGACAGTAGCTAAAGCGTTTAAAGAACGCATTATCTGCAGGCATACCACCCCTAAGTCCCTAGTAACAGATAATGGAGGTGAATTCTGTAATTAAATTCTTGAAAAATTGTGTACCTTGTACAAGATCACTAAATCCATCATTGTTCCTCATCATCCTGCCAGCAATGGGTTAGCGGAACGAACCAATAAGAAAGTACTTGATGTCTTGAGAGCCACTATCAATCCCAACAGTGAAACTTGGGATGAAGTTATACCTGATGTGCAGTGTGCTATAAATTCTGCTTACAATGTTTCTATAGGTGACACTCCACATTATGCATTGTATGGTGTAGATAAGCGTTTGCCTTATGAGTTGTTATATTCTAATCCGAAACCAAATTACAACCCTGATGATTTCGTAGCAACTCGTACCAGCTTAGCTCAAAGTGTTTTTAGAAGAATCCGTGAAACACTTCATAAATCAACAGCTGAATTTACAAGAGTCGCAAATACTCGAGTAAAGCCATCCAAAATCAAAGTAGGTTCGAGAGTTATGCTGACTAATTTTAACAAAACGTCTGCAATGCCAAAGCTTGATCAAAAGTTTGTTGGTCCTTATCGAGTAGTTGAACATATCACTGGAAATAAGTATAAGGTTAGAGAGATTAGTACTGGTCAGTATAAAGAATCGCATTTGGATCATATGAAGTTAGTATGTGATGATAATGATGTTCCAACCCAGACTAATGTGACAGACTCTGACAATCCTCCTGATCCTGTACTCTCTTCCTCTGATACTCAGTCAGATGATCAACCTGAATGTCGTTATTCCCTGCGTACACGACAGGTATTGAGAAATCCTCAAGTATCATTTGTAACTTCCAATTCAGATTTGCCTCAAATACAGCATGAGTTAGCCAATGCTACAGAATTTGATCCTCCCAGAGAGGACACCCATTCTGCATATGTCAATCACACCCTAGCAGAGTTGGGGTTAAATGTAAATAACCTGTATAGATGAATAGTTACAGTATCAACTTATCAGTATTCAAGAATTTTTTTTTTGTGTTCATGTTCTCTCCGCATTCTGAGAGTTAACAGTCTAGATTTGCGTGCACCGAATCTGCCTTTCTGTTAAACACTCTTTCTTTGTATATATTCCTTCCTCAGAATCCGTAGATCACACGAATACAGATCGATCGATCAAAATTTTTGTTTTTATCACTTGTAATCTCAATGTTGAGTTCGTTGTTCATTTGTTGAGTTTTAAGTTGTACTATAGTATACCTTGTATTACATTACAGTTTCAGTTACGTAAGCTTTCATTCCAATGTTCTACTTATGTATCTATAATGTTCATGTTGTGTACTTTGACATTGTATAGAATCAGCCCAAGCCGTATACCTGCCATCTCTAGTTTGTATTAGTTGTATGTCGGGACGACATACGTTAGCGTCGCCGAGCTCTCAGTAGTAGTAACGTAGTAACCAGTTACCAGTAATCTCAGTAGTAGTAACGTAGTAACCAGTTACCAGTAACCAGTGTCCGTTGACTCACGACCAACCGTCTTGAGTCACGTCTTCATATTGTGCTGAGCTGACACTATTTCAAAACACCCACTGCGGGGTACTGGCCAGCCGCCTAGCCAGTGTTACGAGTGGAAGCAAGGAGATAGGCATGGCTGGCAAGGGCTCTGTCCACATAACAGTAATTATACGTATAACAGCCTACGTGAGTATTTCTACCCTAATCCACGTATCGAACTCCCACATGATAAATATAACACGCAGCCTGCAGTATTTATGACACCCGGCCAGCAGTATATATAGCACGCAGCCAGCAGTATGTATAACACCGAGCCAGCAGTATATATAACACGCAGCCAGCAGTATGTATGACACCCAGCCAGCACTTTGTATAACATCTAGCCAGCAGTATGTATAACAACCAGCCAGCAGTATATATAACACCCAGCCAGCAGTATATATAACACGCAGCCAGCAGTATGTATGACACGCAGCCAGCAGTATATATAACACGCAGCAAGCAGCATGTGTGACACCCAGCCAGCAGTGTATATAACACGCAGCAAGTAGTATATATAACACGCAGCCAGCAGTATGTATAACACGCAGCCAGCAGTATATATAACACGCAGCCAGCAGTATATATAACACCCAGCCAGCAGTATATATAACACGCAGCCAGCAGTATATATAACACGCAGCCAGCAGTATATATAACACCCAGCCAGCAGTATGCATAACACGCAGCCAGCAGAATGTATGACACGCAGCCAGCAGTATATATAACACGCAGCTAGCTGTATATATAACACGCAGCCAGCAGTATATATGACACCCAGCCTGCAGTATATATAACACGCAGCCAGCAGTATATATAACACCCAGCCTGCAGTATATATAACACGCAGCCAGCAGTACATATAACACGCAGCCAGCAGTATGACATGCAGCCAGCAGTATATGTAACACGCAGCCAGCAATATATATATAACACGCAGCCAGCAGTATATATAACACCCAGCCTGCAGTATATATAACACGCAGCCAGCAATATATATAACACGCAGCCAGCAGTATATATAACACGCAGCCAGCAGTATGTATGGCACGCAGCCAGCAGTATGTATGACACGCAACAAGCAGTATATATTACACCCAGCCAGAAGTATGTATGACACGCAGCCAGCAGTATATATAACACCCATCCATAAGTATGTATGACACCCAGCCAGCAGTATATATAACACCCAACCAGAAGTATGTATGACACGCAGCCAGCAGAATGTATGACACCCAGCCAGCAGTATGTATGACACCCAGCCAGCAGCATGAATGACACGCAACTAGCTGTATATATAACACCCAGCCAGCAGTATGTATGACACGCAACTAGCAGTATATATAACACCCAGTCAGCAGTATGTATGACACCCAGTCAGCAGTATATATAATACCAAGCCAGCAGTATGTATGACACGCAGCCAGCAGTATGTATGACACGCAGCCAGCAGTATGTATGACACCCAGCCTGCAGTATATATAACACCCAGCCAGCAGTATACATGACACCCAGTCAGCAGTATATATAACACCCAGCCAGCAGTATGTATGACACGCAGCCAGCAGTATGTATGACACGCAGCCTGCACTATGTATGACACGCAGCAAGCAGTATGTATGACTCGCAGTCAGCAGTATATATAACACCCAGCCAGCAGTATGTATGACACCCAGTCAGCAGTATATATAACTCCCAGCCAGCAGTATGTATGACTCGCAGCCAGCAGCATGTATGACTCGCAGCCAGCAGTATGTATGACACCCAGAATGCAGTATACATAACACCCAGCCAGCAGTATGTATGACACCCAGTCAGCAGTATACATAACACCCAGCCAGCAGTATGTATGACATGCAGCCAGCAGTATGTATGACACGCAGCCAGCAGTATGTATGACACGCAGCCAGCAGTATATATAACACGCAGCCAGCAGTATATATAACACGCAGCCAGCAGTATATATAACATGCAGCCAGCAGTATGTATGACACGCAGCCAGCAGTACATATAACATGCAGCCGGCAGTATATATAACACGCAGCCAGCAGTATATATAACATGCAGCCAGCAGTATATATAACACGCAGCCATCAGTATGTATGACACGCAGCCAGCAGTATGTATGACACCCAGCCAGCAGTATATATAACACGCAGCCAGCAGTATGTCTGACACCAGCCAGCATTATGTATGACACCCAGCCAGCAGTATGTATGACACCCAGCCAGCAGTATGTATGACTCGCAGCCAGCAGTATATCTGACACCAGCCAGCAGTATGTATGACACCCAGCCAGCAGTATATATAACACGCAGCCAGCAGTATGTCTGACAACTGCCAACAGTATGTATGACACTCAGCCAGCAGTATATATAACACGCAGCCAGCAGTATGTCTCACACGCAGCCAACAGTATATATAACACGCAGCCAGCAGTATATATAACACGCAGCCAGCAGTATATATAACACGCAGCCAGCAGTATATATAACATGCAGCCAGTAGTATGTATGACACGCAGCCAGCAATATATATAACATGCAGCCAGCAGTACGCATGACACGCAGCCAGCAGTATGTATGACACCCAGCCAGCAGTATGTATAACACCCAGCCAGCAGTATATATAACACGCAGCCAGTAGTATCTATGACACCCAGCCAGCAGTATATATAACACGCAGCCAGAAATATGTACGACACCCAGCCAGCAGTATATATATCACGCAGCCAGCAGTATGTCTGACACGAAGCCAGCAGTATATATAACACGCAGCCAGCAGCATGTGTGACACCCAGCCAGCAGTGTATATAACACGCAGCCAGCAGTGTATATAACACGCAGCCAGCAGTATATATAACACGCAGCAAGCAGCATGTGTGACACCCAGCCAGCAGTGTATATAACACGCAGCCAGCAGTATATATAACACGCAGCCAGCAGTATATATAACACGCAGCCAGCAGTATATATAACACGCAGCCAGCAGTATATATAACACCCAGCCAGCAGTATATATAACATGCAGCCAGCAGTATATATAACACGCAGCCAGCAGTATATATAACACCCAGCCAGCAGTATATATAACATGCAGCCAGCAGTATGTATGACACACAGCCTGCAGTATATATAACACGCAGCCAGCAATTTATATTACACGCAGCCTGCAGTATATATAACACGCAGCTAGCAGTATATATAACACGCAGCCAGCAGTATATACAACACGCAGCCAGTAGAATGTATGACACGCAACTAGCAGTATATATAACACTCAGCCAGCAGTATGTATCACACCCAGTCAGCAGTATATATAACACCCAGCCAGCAGTATG
This sequence comes from Cherax quadricarinatus, assembly GCF_038502225.1. NCBI lineage: Eukaryota > Metazoa > Arthropoda > Malacostraca > Decapoda > Parastacidae > Cherax > Cherax quadricarinatus. The sequence continues at coordinate 26,900,026 of NC_091304.1, forward strand.
TATGACACGCAGCCAGCAGTATGTACGACACGCAGCCAGCAGTATGTATGACACCCAGCCTGCAGTATACATAACACCCAGCCAGCAGTATGTATGACACCCAGTCAGCAGTATATATAACACCCAGCCAGCAGTATCTATGACACACAGCCAGCAATATGTATGACACGCAGCCAGCAGTATGTATGACACGCAGCCAGCAGTATATATAACACGCAGCCAGCAGTATATATAACACGCAGCCAGCAGTATATATAACACGCAGCCAGCAGTATATATAACATGCAGCCACCAGTATGTATGACACGCAGCCAGCAGTACATATAACATGCAGCCAGCAGTATATGTAACACGCAGCCAGCAGTATATATAACATGCAGCCAGCAGTATATATAACATGCAGCCAGCAGTATGTATGACACCCAGCCAGCAGTATGTATGACACCCAGCCAGCAGTAAGTATGACACCCAGTCAGCAGTATATATAACATGCAGCCAGCAGTATATATAACATGCAGCCAGCAGTATGTATGACACGCAGCCAGAAGTATATATAACACGCATGCAGCAGTATATATAACACGCAGCCAGCAGTATATATAACATGCAGCCAGCAGTATATATAACACGCAGCCAGCAGTATATATAACACGCAGCCAGCAGTATACATGACACGCAGCCAGCAGTATATATAACACGTAGCCAGCAGTATACATAACACGCAGCCAGCAGTATATATAACACGCAGCCAGCAGCATATATAACACGCAGCCAGCAGTATGTATGACGCGCAGCCAGCAGTATATATAACATGCAGCCAGCAGTATATATAACATGCATGGAGCAGTATATATAACATGCAGCCAGCAGTATATATAACACGCAGCCAGCAGTATATATAACACGCAGCCAGTAGTATATATAACACGCAGCCAGCAGTATATATAACATGCAGCCAGCAGTATATGTAACACGCAGCCAGCAGTATATGTAACACGCAGCCAGCAGTATATATAACATGCAGCCAGCAGTATATAACACGCAGCCAGCAGTATGTATGACACGTAGCCAGCAGTATATAACACGCAGCCAGCAGTGTATAACACGCAGCCAGCAGTATATATAACACGCAGCCAGCAGTATATAACACGCAGCGAGCAGTATGTATGACACCCAGCCAGCATTATATAACACGCAGCCAGCAGTATATAACATGCAGCCAGTATATAACACGGAGCCAGCAGTATGTATGACACGCAGCCAGCAGTATATAACACCCAGCCAGCAGTATATATAACACGCAGCCAGCAGTATATATAACATGCAGCCAGCAGTATACATAACATGCAGCCAGCAGTATGTATGACAACGTGCCAGCAGTATGTATGACACCCAGCCAGCAGTATATATAACACGCAGCCAGCAGTATGTATGACACCCTGCCGTCAGTATGTATGACGCCCAGCCAGCAGTATATATAACATGCAGCCAGGAGTATTTATGACACCCAGCCAGCAGAACATATAACCTGCAGCCAGCAGTATATATAACATGCAGCCAGCAGTATGTATGACACGCAGCCAGCAGTATATGTAACACGCAGCCAGGAGTATGTATAACACGCAGCCAGCAGTATATATAACACGCATGCAGCAGTATATATAACACGCATCCAGCAATATATATAACATGCAGCCAGCAGTATATATAACACGCAGCCAGCAGTATATATAACACGCATCCAGCAGTATATATAACACGCATCCAGCAGTATATAAAACACGCAGCCAGCAGTATATATAACACGCATGCAACAGTATATGTAACACGCAGCCAGCAGTATATATATAACACGCAGCTAGCAGTATATATAACACGCAGCCAGCAGTATATATAACACGCAGCCAGCAGTATATATAACACGCAGCCAGTAGTATGTATGACACGCAGCCAGCAGTATATATAACATGCAGCCAGCAGTATATATAACACGCATGCAGCAGTATGTATAACACGCAGCCAGCAGTATACATAACACGCTGCCAGCAGTATATATAACACGCAGCCAGCAGTATATATAGCACGCAGCCAACAGTATATATAACACGCAGCCAGCAGTATATATAACACGCAGCCAGCAGTATATATAACACGCAGCCTGCAGTATATATAACATACAGCCAGCAGTATATAACATGCAGCCAGCAGTATATAACACGCAACCAGCAATATGTATGACACGCAGCCAGCAGTATATAACACGCAGCCAGCAGTATATAACACGCAGCCAGCAGTATGTATGACACCCAGCCAGCAGTATATAACACACAGCCAGCAGTATATAACACGCAGTCAGCAGCATATAACACGCAGCCAGCAGTATGTATGACACGCAGCCAGCAGTATATAACCCCCAGCCAGCAGTATATATAACATGCAGCCAGCAGTATATATAACATTCGGCCAGCAGTATATATATATCACGCAGCCAGCAGTATATATAACACGCAGCCAGCAGTATGTATGACACGCAGCCAGCAGTATATATAACATGCAGCCAGCAGTATATATAACACGCAGCCAGCAGTATATATAACACGCAGCCAGCAGTATATATAACATGCAGCCAGCAATATATATAACACCCAGCCAGCAGTATATATAACACGCAGCCAACAGTATATATAACACGCAGCCAGCAGTATATATAACACGCAGCCAGCAGTATATATAACATGCAGCCAGCAATATATATAACACCCAGCCAGCAGTATATATAACACGCAGCCAGCAGTATATATAACACGCAACCAGCAGTATATTTAACACGCAGCCAGTAGTATATATAACATGCAGCCAGCAATATATATAACACCCAGCCAGCAGTATATATAACACGCAGCCAGCAGTATGTATGACACGCAGCCAGCAGTATATATAACATGCATCCAGCAGTATATATAACACGCAGCCAGCAGTATATATAACATGCAGTCAGCAGTATATATAACACCCAGCAAGCAGTATGTATGACACCAGCCAGCAGTATGTATGACACGCAGCCAGCAGTATGTTTGACACCAGCTAGCATACTGCTGGCTGCATGTCATACACACTGCTGGCTGCGTGTCATACATACCGCTGGTTGCGTGTCATACATACTGCTGGCTGCGTGTCATACATACTTCAGTATGTATAACACCCAGCCATTAGTATGTATGACACCAGCCAGCAGTATGTATGACACGCAGCCAGCAGTATGTATGACACCAGCCAGCAGTATGTATGACACGCAGCAAGCAGTATGTATGACACCATCCAGCATTATGTATGACACCAGCCAGCAGTATGTATAACACACAGCCAGCAGTATGTATGACACCCATCCAGCATTATGTATGACACCAGCCAGCAGTATGTATAACACACAGCCAGCAGTATGTATGACACCCAGCCAGCATTATGTATGACTCCAGCCAGCAGTATGTATAACACGCAGCCAGCAGTATGTATGACACGCAGCCAGCGTTATGTATGACACCCAGCCAGCGGTATGTACGACACGCAGCCAGCAGTATGTGTGACACGCAGCCAGCAGTATGTATGACACGCAGCCAGAAGTATGTATGACACGCAGCCAGCAGTATGTATGACACGCAGCCAGCAGTATGTATGACACGCAGCCAGCGGTATGTATGACACGCAGCCAGCAGTATGTATGACACGCAGCCAGCGGTATGTATGACACGCAGCCAGCAGTATGTATGACACGCAGCCAGCAGTATGTATGACACGCAGCCAGCAGTATGTATGACACGCAGCCAGCAGTATGTATGACACGCAGCTAGCAGTATGTATGACACGCAGCCAGCAGTATGTATGACACGCAGCCAGCTGTATGTATGACACGCAGCCAGCGGTATGTATGACACGCAGCCAGCGGTATGTATGACACGCAGCCAGCGGTATGTATGACACCAGCCAGCAGTACGTATGACACGCAGCCAGCGGTATGTATGACACGCAGCCAGCAGTATGTATGACACGCAGCCAGCAGTATGTATGACACGCAGCCAGCAGTATGTATGACACGCAGCCAGCAGTATGTATGACACGCAGCCAGCGGTATGTATGACACGCAGCCAGCGGGATGTATGACACCAGCCAGCAGTATGACACGCAGCCAGCGGTATGTATGACACGCAGCCAGCAGTATATATGACACGCAGCCAGCAGTATGTATGACACGCAGCCAGCAGTATGTATGACACGCAGCCAGCAGTATGTATGACACGGAGCCAGCAGTATGTATGACACGCAGCCAGCGGTATGTATGACACGCAGCCAGCGGTATGTATGACACGCAGCCAGCGGTATGTATGAGACGCAGCCAGCGGTATGTATGACACCAGCCAGCGGTATGTATGACACGCAGCCAGCGGTATGTATGACACCAGCCAGCAGTATGTATGACACGCAGCCAGCGGTATGTATGACACCAGCCAGCAGTGTGTATGACACGCAGCCAGCGGTATGTATGACACGCAGCCAGCGGTATGTATGACACCAGCCAGCGGTATGTATGACACGCAGCTAGCGGTATGTATGACACCAGCCAGCAGCATGTATGACACGCAGCCAGCGGTATGTATGACACGCAGCCAGCAGTATGTATGACACGCAGCCAGCGGCATGTATGACACGCAGCCAGCGGTATGTATGACACCAGGCAGCGGTATGTATGACACGCAGCCAGCGGTATGTATGACACCAGCCAGCAGTATGTATGACACGCAGCCAGCGGTATGTATGACACGCAGCCAGCAGTATGTATGACACGCAGCCAGCGGTATGTATGACACTCAGCCAGCGGTATGAATGACACCAGCCAGCGGTATGTATGACACGCAGCCAGCGGTATGTATGACACCAGCCAGCAGTATGTATTACACGCAGCCAGCGGTATGTATGACACGCAGCCAGCGGTATGTATGACACGCAGCCAGCGGTATGTATGACACGCGGCCAGCGGTATGTATGACACCAGCCAGCGGTATGTATGACACGCAGCCAGCGGTATGTATGACACCAGCCAGCAGTATGTATGACACGCAGCCAGCGGTATGTATGACACCAGCCAGCAGTATGTATGACACGCAGCCAGCGGTATGTATGACACGCAGTCAGCGGTATGTATGACACCAGCCAGCGGTATGTATGACACGCAGCCAGCAGTATGTATGACACGCAGCCAGCAGTATGTATGACACGCAGCCAGCGGTATGTATGACACGCAGCCAGCGGTATGTATGACACGCAGCCAGCGGTATGTATGACACCAGCCAGCAGTATGTATGACACGCAGCCAGCGGTATGTATGACACCAGCCAGCAGTATGTATGACACGCAGCCAGCGGTATGTATGACACGCAGCCAGCGGTATGTATGACACCAGCCAGCGGTATGTATGACACGCAGCCAGCGGTATGTATGACACCAGCCAGCAGTATGTATGACACGCAGCCAGCGGTATGTATGACACGCAGCCAGCAGTATGTATGACACCAGCCAGCGGTATGTATGACACGCAGCCAGCGGTATGTATGACACCAGCCAGCAGTATGTATTACACGCAGCCAGCGGTATGTATGACACGCAGCCAGCGGTATGTATGACACGCAGCCAGCGGTATGTATGACACGCGGCCAGCGGTATGTATGACACCAGCCAGCGGTATGTATGACACGCAGCCAGCGGTATGTATGACACCAGCCAGCAGTATGTATGACACGCAGCCAGCGGTATGTATGACACCAGCCAGCAGTATGTATGACACGCAGCCAGCGGTATGTATGACACGCAGTCAGCGGTATGTATGACACCAGCCAGCGGTATGTATGACACGCAGCCAGCAGTATGTATGACACGCAGCCAGCAGTATGTATGACACGCAGCCAGCGGTATGTATGACACGCAGCCAGCGGTATGTATGACACCAGCTAGCGGTATGTATGACACGCAGCCAGCGGTATGTATGACACGCAGCCAGCAGTATGTATGACACGCAGTCAGCGGTATGTATGACACCAGCCAGCGGTATGTATGACACGCAGCCAGCGGTATGTATGACACGCAGCCAGCAGTATGTATGACACGCAGCCAGCAGTATGTATGACACGCAGCCAGCAGTATGTATGATACGCAGCCAGCAGTATGTATGACACGCAGCCAGCGGTATGTATGACACCAGCCAGCAGTATGTATGACACGCAGCCAGCAGCATGTATGACACGCAGCCAGCAGTATGTATGACACGCAGCCAGCAGTATGTATGACACGCAGCCAGCAGTATGTATGACACGCAGCCAGCAGTATGTATGACACGCAGCCAGCAGTATGTATGACACGCAGCCAGCAGTGTGTATGACACGCAGCCAGCAGTATGTATGACACGCAGCTTTCCTGATGTAATCGTGGAAATCACAGGCACCACTTAGGCCTAACTGTTTAAATTATGAAAATACCGTTTTATTTCTTTAACTATGATTCTTATGCAAAGTCCCTGACCACCCTCACTCACCCTGGCCACTCCCTGACCACCCTCACTCACCCTGGCCACTCCCTGACCACCCTCACTCACCCTGGCCACTCCCTGACCACCCTCACTCACCCTGGCCACTCCCTGACCACCCTCACTCACCCTGGCCACTCCCTGACCACCCTCACTCACCCTGGCCACTCCCTGACCACTCTCACTCACCCTGACCACTCCCTGACCACCCTCACTCACCCTGACCACTCCCTGACCACCCTCACTCACTCTGACCACTCCCTGACCACCCTCACTCACTCTGGCCACTCCCGGACCACCCTCACTCACCCTGACCACTCCCTGACCACCCTCACTCACTCTGGCCACTCCCTGACCACCCTCACTCACTCTGGCCACTCTCTGACCACCCTCACTCACCCTGGCCACTCCCTGATCACCCTCACTCACTCTGGCCACTCCCGGACCACCCTCACTCACCCTGACCACTCCCTGACCACCCTCACTCACCCTGGCCACTCCTTGACCACCCTCTCTCACCCTGACCACTCCCTGACCACCCTCACTCACCCTGACCACTCCCTGACCACCCTCACTCACCCTGGCCACTCCCTGACCACCCTCACTCACCCTGGCCACTCCCTGACCACCCTCACTCACTCTGGCCACTCCCTGACCACCCTCACTCACCCTGACCACTCCCTGACCACCCTCACTCACTCTGACCACTCCCTGACCACCCTCACTCACCCTGACCACTCCCTGACCACTCTCACTCACCCTGAGAACTCCCTGACCACCCTCACTCACCCTGACCACTCCCTGACCACCCTCACTCACCCTGACCACTCCCTGACCACCCTCACTCACCCTGGCCACTCCCTGACCACCCTCACTCACCCTGACCACTCCCTGACCACCCTCTCTCACCCTGGCCACTCCCTGACCACCCTCACTCACCCTGACCACTCCCTGACCACCCTCACTCACGCTGACCACTCCCTGACCAACCTCACTCACCCTGACCACTCCCTGACCACCCTCACTCACCCTGACCACTCCCTGACCACCCTCACTCACCCTGGCCACTCGCTGACCACCCTCACTCACCCTGACCACTCCCTGACCACCCTCACTCACCCTGGCCACTCCCTGACCACCCTCACTCACCCTGACCACTCCCTTACCACCCTCACTCACCCTGGCCTCTCCCTGACCACCCTCACTCACCCTGGCCACTCCCTGACCACCCTCATTCACCTTGGCCACTCCCTAACCACCCTCACTCTCCCTGACCACTCCCTGACCACCCTCACTCACTCTGGCCACTCCCTGACCACCCTCACTCACCCTGGCCACTCCCTGACCACCCTCACTCACCCTGGCCACTCTCTGACCACCCTCACTCACCCTGGCCACTCCCTGACCACCCTCACTCACCCTGACCACTCCCTGACCACCCTCACTCACCCTGGCCAGTCCCTGACCACTCTCACTCACCCTGACCACTCCCTGACCACCCTCACTCACCCTGGCCACTCCCTGACCACCCTCACTCACCCTGGCCACTCCCTGACCACCCTCACTCACCCTGGCCACTCCCTGACCACCCTCACTCACGCTGGCCACTCCTTGACCACCCTCACTCACCCTGGCCACTCCCTGACCACCCTCACTCACCCTGGCCACTCCCTGACCACCCTCACTCACCCTGACCACTCCCTGACCACCCTCACTCACCCTGGCCACTCCCTGACCACCCTCATTCACCTTGGCCACTCCCTGACCACCCTCATTCATCTTGGTCACTCCCTGACCACCCTCACTCACCCTGACCACTCCCTGACCACCCTCACTCACCCTGGCCACTCCCTGACCACCCTCATTCACCTTCGCCACTCCCTGACCACCCTCACTCACCCTGACCACTCCCTGACCACCCTCACTCACCCTGGCCACTCCCGGACCACCCTTACTCACCCTGGCCACTCCCTGACCACCCTCACTCACCCTGGCCACTCCCTGACCACCCTCACTCACCCTGGCCACTCCCTGACCACCCTCACTCACCCTGACCACTCCCTGGCCACCCTCACTCACCCTAGCCACTCCCTGACCACCCTCACTCACCCTGACCACTCCCTGACCACCCTCACTCACCCTGGCCACTCCCTGACCACCCTCACTCACCCTGACCACTCCCTGACCACCCTCACTCACCCTGGCCACTCCCTGACCACCCTCATTCACCTTGGCCACTCCCTGACCACCCTCACTCACCCTGACCACTCCCTGACCACCCTCACTCACCCTGGCCACTCGCTGACCACCCTCACTCACCTTGGCCACTTTCTGACCACCCTCACTCACCCTGGCCACTCCCTGACGACCCTCACTCACCCTGGCCACTCCCTGACCACCCTCACTCACCCTGACCACTCCCTGACCACCCTCACTCACCCTGGCCACTCCCTGACCACCCTCACTCACCCTGGCCACTCCCTGACCACCCTCACTCTCCCTGGCCACCATCACTCACCCTGGCCCCTCCCTGACAACCCTCACTCACCCTGGCCACTCCCTGACCACCCTCACTCACCCTGGCCACTCCCTGACCACCCTCACTCACTCTGACCACTCCCTGACCACCCTCACTCACCCTGACCACTCCCGGACCACCTTCACTCACCCTGACCACTCCCGGACCACCCTCACTCACCCTGACCACTCCCTGACCACCCTCACTCACCCTGGCCACTCCCTGACCACCCTCACTCACCCTGGCCACTCCCTGACCACCCTCACTCACCCTGGCCACTCCCTGACCACCCTCACTCACCCTGACCACTCTCACTCACCCTGACCACTCCCTGACCACCCTCACTCACCCTGGCCACTCCCTGACCACCCTCACTCACCCTGGCCACTCCCTGACCACCCTCACTTACCCTGACCACCCTCACTCACCCTGACCACCCTCACTCACCCTGACCATTCTCACTCACCCTGGCCACTCCCTGACCACCATCACTCACCCTGGCCACTCCCTGACCACCCTCACTCACCCTGGCCACTCCCTGACCACCATCACTCACCCTGGCCACTCCCTGACCACCCTCACTCACCCTGGCCACTCCCTGACCACCCTCACTCACCCTGGCTACTCCCTGACCACCCTCACTCACCCTGGCCACTCCCTGACCACCCTCACTCACCCTGGCCACTCCCTTACCACCCTCACTCACCCTGGCCATTCCCTGACCACCCTCACTCACCCTGGCCACTCTCTGACCACCCTCACTCACCCTGGCCACTCTCTTACCACCCTCACTCACCCTGGCCACTCCCTGGCCACCCTCACCCACCCTGGTTACTCCCTGACCACCCTCACTTACCCTGGCGACTCCCTGACCACCCTCATTCACCTTGGCCATTCCCTGACCACTCTCACTCACCGTGGCCACTCCCTGACCACCCTCACTCACCCTGGCCACTCCCTGACCACCCTCACTCACCTTGGCCACTCCCTGACCACCCTCACTCACCCTGGCGACTCACTAACCACCCTAACTCACCCTGGCCACTCACTAACCACCCTCACTCACCCTGGCGACTCACTAGCCACCCTCACTCACCCTGGCCATTCACTTACCACCCTCACTCACCCTGGCGAATCACTAGCCACCCTCACTCACCCTGGCCACTCACTAACCACCCTCACTCACCCTGGCCACTCACTAACCACCTTCACTCACCCTGGCCACTCACTAACCGCCCTCACTCACCCTGGCCACTCACTAACCATTCTCACTCACCCTGGCCTCTCACTAACCACCCTTACTCACCCTGACCACTCACTAACCACCCTCACTCACCCTGGCGACTCACTAGCCACCCTCACTCACCCTGGCCACTCACTAACCACCCTCACTCACGCTGGCCTCTCACTAACCACCCTCACTCACCCTGGCCACTCACTAACCGCCCTCACTCACCCTGGCCACTCACTAACCATTCTCACTCACCCTGGCCACTCACTAACCGCCCTCACTCACGCTGGCCACTCACTAACCACCCTCACTCACCCTGGCCACTCATTAACCGCCCTCACTCACCCTGACCACTCACTAACCATTCTCATTCACCCTGGCCACTCACTAACCACCCTCACTCACCCTGGCCCCTCACTAACCACCCTCACTCACCCTGGCCACTCACTAAACGCCCTCACCCAACCTGGCCACTCACTAACCATTCTCACTCACCCTGGCCACTCACTAAGCACCCTCACTCACCCTGGCCACTCACTAAGCACCCTCACTCTCCCTGGCCACTCACTAACCACCCTCACTCACCCTGGCTAACTCACTAAGCACCCTCACTCACCCTGGCCACTCACTAAGCACCCTCACTCACCCTGGCCACTCACTAACCACTCTCACTCACCCTGGCCACTCACTAAGCATCCTCACTCACCCTGGCCAACTCACTAAGCACCCTCACTCACCCTGGCCAACTCACTAAGCACCCTCACTCACCCTGGCCACTTACTAAGCACCCTCACTCACCCTGGCCCCTCACTAACCACTCCCACCCACCCTGGCCAACTCACCCTAGCCACTCACTAACCACTCTTACTCACCCTCGCCAACTCACTAAGCACCCTCACTCCCCATGGTCACTCACTAAGCACCCTCACTCACCCTCGCCACTTACTAAGCACCCTCACTCACCCTGGCCAACTCACTAAGCACCCTCACTCACCCTGGCCACTTACTAAGCACCCTCACTCACCCTGGCCCCTCACTAACCACTCCCACCCACCCTGGCCAACTCACCCTAGCCACTCACTAACCACTCTTACTCACCCTCGCCAACTCACTAAGCACCCTCACTCACCATGGTCACTCACTAGGCACCCTCACTCACCCTCGCCACTCACTAAGCACCCTCACTCACCCTGGCCACTCACTAAGCATCCTCACTCACCCTGTCCACTCACTAAGCACCCTCACTCATCCTGGCCACTCGCTAAGCACCCTCACTCACTCTGGCCACTCAATAAGCACTCTCACTCACCCTGTCCACTCAATAAGCACCCTCACTCACCCTGGCCACTCGCTAAGCACCCTCACTCACCCTGTCCACTCAATAAGCACCCTCACTCACCCTGGCCACTCGCTAAGCACCCTCACTCACCCTGTCCACTCACTAAGCACCCTCACTCATCCTGGCCACTCGCTAAGCACCCTCACTCACTCTGGCCACCCAATAAGCACTCTCACTCACCCTGTCCACTCACTGAGCACCCTCACTCACCCTGGCCACTCACTAAGCATGTCTCAGGCTCAACCCGTGGTCTTACCTTCTTAATGCCTTGTCCTATGGTCTTGATAAATTCTGGGTACCTGAGAACCATCACCTCAGACTTGCTAGGCTTGGGAGGTACTACCACGGCTGGTGCCTGCGCAACCACCGGCTTCAGGGCCGCGGCAGCCTGGTTGATAGTCAGTTGACCCTGAAGATTAGCGTTGATGTCCACACCGGTGGGGGCGGCCACCCCTACTCCCACTGCGGGTCTGTTCACTTTGTTCAAGAGACCTTGCAGCCAACCCCACGCCCAGCCAGGGGCGGTGGCGGCTACGGTGGCGGCAGGAGCGGCAGCCACGGCAGGGGCGGCAGCGACGGCAGGGGCGGCAGCAGCAGGGGGGTTAACCGGGACATTAAAGACGCCGGGCAGCACGATAGGTTTCCCGGCAAGGGGAAGCAGTGGTGTCTGTAAAAACAGAAACACAGGAATGAAGGAGCACTGCAGGAGACCTACTGACTCATTCCAGACATCCTATTCCCATACACATTCCCAGTCTAAAGTGACAAACTGAACACTTCAGTGATCTTACCTAACAAACTGTTCCAGTGAGACCTTACTAGTGTGTACAATGAGAGATATTACTAGTGTGTATAATGAGAGACATTACTAGTGTGTACAATGAGAGATATTACTAGTGTGTATAATGAGAGACATTACTAATATGTACAATGAGACATTATTAGTGTACAATGAGAGACATTACAAGTGTGTACAATGAGAGATATTACTAGTGTGTATAATGAGAGACATTACTAATATGTACAATGAGACATTATTAGTGTACAATGAGAGACATTACTATTGTGTACAATGAGACACATTACTAGTGTGTACAATGAGACACATTACTAGTGTGTACAATGAGACACATTACTAGTGTGTACAACGAGACACATTACTGGTGTGTACAATGAGACACATTACTAGTGTGTACAATGAGACACATTACTAGTGTGTACAATGAGAGACATTACTAGTGTGTACAATGAGAGACATTACTAGTGTGTACAATGAGACATTACTAGTGTGTACAATGAGAGACATTACTAGTGTGTACAATGAGAGACATTACTAGTGTGTACAATGAGAGACATTACCAGTGTGTACAATGAGAGACATTACTAGTGTGTACAATGAGACATTACTTGTGTGTACAATGAGACATTACTAGTGTGTACAATGAGAGACATTACTAGTGTGTACAATGAGAGACATTTCTGGTGTGTATAATGAGAGACATTACTAGTGTGTACAATGAAAGACATTACTAGTGTGTACAATGAGAGACATTACTAATGTGTACAATGAGAGACATTACGAGTGTGTACAATGAGAGACATTACTAGTGTGTACAATGAGAGACATTACTAGTGTGTACAATGAGAGACATTACTAATGTGTACAATGAGAGATATTATTAGTGTGTACAATGAGACACATTACTGGTGTGTACAATGACAGACATTACGAGTGTGTACAATGAGAGACATTACGAGTGTGTACAATGAGACACATTACTAGTGTGTACAATGAGAAACATTACTAATGTGTACAATGAGAGACATTACTAATGTGTACAATGAGAGACATTACGAGTGTGTACAATGAGAGACATTACTAATGTGTGCAATGAGAGACATTACGAGTGTGTACAATGAGAGACATTACAAGTGTGTACAATGAGAGACTTTACTAGTGTGTACAATGAGAGACATTACTAGTGTGTATAATGAGAGACATTACTAATATGTTCAATGAGACATTATTAGTGTACAATGAGAGACATTACTAGTGTGTATAATGAAAGATATCACTAGTGCGTACAATGAGACATTACTAGTGTGTACAATGAGAGACATTACTAGTGTGTACAATGAGAGACATTACTAGTGTGTTCAATGAGAGACATTACTAGTGTGTACAATAAGAAACATTACTAGTGTGTACAATGAGAGACGTTATTAGTGTGTACGATGAGAGACATTACAAGTGTGCACAATGAGAGACATTACTAGTGTGTACAATGAGAGACATTACTAGTGTGTACAATGAGACACATTACTAGTGTGTACAATGAGAGACATTACTAGTGTGTACAATGAGACACATTACTAGTGTGTACAATGAGAGACATTACTAGTGTGTACAATGAGAGACATTACTAGTGTGTACAGTAGACATTATTAGTGTGTACAATGAGAGACATTACTAGTGCGTATAATGAGAGATATTACTAGTGCGTACAATAAGAGACGTTACTAGTGTGTACAATGAGAGACATTACTAGTGTGTACAATGAGAGACATTACTAGTGTGTAGAATGAGAGACATTACTAGTGTGTACAATAAGACATTATTAGTGTGTACAATGAGAAACATTACTAGTGTGTATAATGAAAGATATTACTAGTGTGTACAATGAGAGACGTTACTAGTGTGTACAATGAGAGACATTACTAGTGTGTACAATGAGAGACATTACCAGTGTGTACAATGAGAGTCATTACTAGTGTGTACAATAAGACATTATTAGTGTGTACAATGAGAGACATTACTAGTGTGTATAATGAGAGATATTACTAGTGTGTACAATGAGAGACATTACTAGTGTGTACAATGAGACACATTACTAGTGTGTACAATGAGAGACATTGTTAGTGTGTACAATGAGAGACATTACAAGTGTGTACAATGAGAGACTTTACTAGTGTGTACAATGAGAGACATTACTAGTGTGTACAATGAGAGACATTACTAGTGTGTATAATGAGAGACATTACTAATGTGTACGATCAGAGACATTACTAGTCTATACAATGAGAGACATTACTAGTGTGTACAATGAGAGTCATTACTAGTGTGTACAATGAGAGACATTACTAGTGTGTACAATGAGAGACATTACTAGTGTACAATGAGATACATTACTAGTGTGTACAATGAGAGACATTACTAGTGTGAATAATGAGAGACTTTACTAGTGTGTACAATGAGAGACATTACTAGTGTGTATAATGAGAGACATTAGTAGTGTGTACAATGAGAGACATTACTAGTGTGTATAATGAGAGACATTACTACTGTGTACAATTAGACATTACAAGTGTGTACAATGAGAGACATTATTAGTGTGTATAATGAGAGACATTACTAGTGTGTACAATGAGAGACATTACTAGTGTGCATAATGAGAGACATTACTAATGTGTACAATGAGAGACATTATTAGTATGTACAATGAGAGACATTACCAGTGTGTATAATGAGAGACATTACTAGTGTGTACAATGAGAGACGTTACTAGTGTGTACAATGAGAGACATTACTAGTGTGTACAATGAGAGGCATTACCAGTGTGTATAATGAGAGACATTACTAGAGTGTACAATGAGAGACATTACTAATTTGTTCAATGAGAGACATTGTTAGTGTGTACAATGAGACATTAGTAGTGCGTACAATGAGACATTACTAGTGCGTACAATGAGAGACATTACTAGTGTGTACAATGAGAAACATTACTAGTGTGTACAATGAGACATTATTAGTGTGTACAATGAAACACATTACTAGTGTGTACAATGAGAGACATTACTAGTCTGTACAATGAGGCATTACTAGTGTGTACAATGAGAGACATTACTAGTATGTACAATGAGAGACATTACTAGTGTGTACAATGAGAGACATTTCTGGTGTGTATAATGAGAGACATTACTAGTGTGTACAATGAGAGACATTACTAGTGTGTACAATGAAAGACATTACTGGTGTGTACAATGAGAGACATTACGAGTGTGTACAGTGAGAGACATTACTAGTGTGTACAATGAGAGACATTACTAGTGTGTACAATGAGAGACATTACTAATGTGTACAATGAGAGATATTATTAGTGTGTACAATGAGACACATCACTGGTGTGTACAATGAGAGACATTACGAGTGTGTACAATGAGGGACATTACTAGTGTGTACAATGAGACAAATTACTAGTGTGTACAATGAGAAACATTACTAATGTGTACAAGGAGAGACGATATTAATGTGTACAATGAGAGACATTACGAGTGTGTACAATGAGAGACATTACTAATGTGTGCAATGAGAGACATTACGAGTCTGTACAATGAGAGACATTACAAGTGTGTACAATGAGAGACTTTACTAGTGTGTACAATGAGAGACATTACTAGTGTGTATAATGAGAGACATTACTAATGTGTACAATGAGACAGTATTAGTGTACAATGAGAGACATTACCAGTGTGTATAATGAAAGATATTACTAGTGCGTACAATGAGAGACATTACTAGTGTGTACAATGAGAGACATTACTAATGTGTACAATGAGAGACATTACTAGTGTGTTCAATGAGAGACATTACTAGTGTGTACAATGAGACACATTACTAGTGTGTACAATGAGAGACGTTACTAGTGTGTACGATGAGAGACATTACAAGTGTGCACAATGAGAGACATTACTAGTGTGTACAATGAGAGACATTACTAGTGTGTACAATGAGAGACATTACTACTGTGTACAATGAGACACATTACTAGTGTGTACAATGAGAGACATTAGTAGTGTGTACAATGAGACACATTACTAGTGTGTACAATGAGAGACATTACTAGTGTGTACAATGAGAGACATTACTAGTGTGTACAATAAGACATTATTAGTGTGTACAATGAGAGACATTACTAGTGTGTATAATGAGAGATATTACTAGTGCGTATAATGAGAGATATTACTAGTGCGTACAATGAGAGACGTTACTAGTGTGTACAATGAGAGACATTACTAGTGTGTACAATGAGAGACATTACTAGTGTGTAGAATGAGAGACATTACTAGTGTGTACAATAAGACATTATTAGTGTGTACAATGAGAGACATTACTAATGTGTATAATGAAAGATATTACTAGTGTGTACAATGAGAGACGTTACTAGTGTGTACAATAAGAGACATTACTAGTGTGTACAATGAGAGACATTACCAGTGTGTACAATGAGAGTCATTACTAGTGTGTACAATAAGACATTATTAGTGTGTACAATGAGAGACATTACTAGTGTGTATAATGAGAGATACTACTAGTGTGTACAATGAGAGACATTACTAGTGTGTACAATGAGAGACATTACTAGTGTGTACAATGAGACACATTACTAGTGTGTACAATGAGAGACATTGTTAGTGTGTACAATGAGAGACATTACGAGTGTGTACAATGAGAGATATTACAAGTGTGTACAATGAGAGACTTTACTAGTGTGTACAATGAGAGACATTACTAGTGTGTACAATGAGAGACATTACTAGTGTGTATAATGAGAGACATTACTAATGTGTACAATAAGAGACATTACTAGTCTATACAATGAGAGACTTTACTAGTGTGTACAATGAGAGTCATTACTAGTGTGTACAATGAGAGACATTACTAATGTGTATAATGAGAGACATTACTAGTGTACAATGAGATACATTACTAGAGTGTACAATGAGAGACATTACTAGTGTGTATGAGAGACTTTACTAGTGTGTACAATGAGAGACATTACTAGTGTGTATAATGAGAGACATTAGTAGTGTGTACAATGAGAGACATTACTAGTGTGTATAATGAGAGACATTACTAGTGTGTACAATGAGATACATTACAAGTGTGTACAATGAGAGACATTATTAGTGTGTATAATGAGAGACATTACTAGTGTGTACAATGAGAAACATTACTAGTGTGCATAATGAGAGACATTACTAATGTGTACAATGAGAGACATTATTAGTGTGTACAATGAGAGACATTACCAGTGTGTATAATGAGAGACATTACTAGTGTGTACAATGAGAGACGTTACTAGTGTGTACAATGAGAGACATTACTAGTGTGTACAATGAGAGACATTACCAGTGTGTATAATGAGAGACATTACTAGTGTGTACAATGAGAGACATTACTAATTTGTACAATGAGAGACATTGTTTGTGTGTACAATGAGACATTAGTAGTGCGTACAATGAGACATTACTAGTGTGTACAATGAGAGACATTACAAGTGTGTATAATGAAAGATATCACTAGTGCGTACAACGAGAGACACTAGTGTGTACAATGAGAAACATTACTAGTGTGTACAATGAGACATTATTAGTGTTTACAATGAGAGACATTACTAGTGTGTATAATGAGAGATATTACTAGTGTGTACAATTAGAGACGTTACTAGTGTGTTCAATGAGAGACATTACTAGTGTGTACAATGAGAGACATTACTACTCTGTACAATGAGAGACATTACTACTCTGTACAATGAGAGACATTACTTGTGTGTACAATGAGAGACATTACTAGTGTGTACAATGAGAGACATTACTAGTGTGTACAATGAGAGACATTACTAGTGTCTACAATGAGAGACATTACTAGTGTGTACAATGAGAAACATTACTAGTGTGTTCAATGAGACATTATTAGTGTGTACAATGAGAGACATTACTAGTGTGTATAATGAGAGATATTACTAGTGTGTACAATTAGAGACTTTACTAGTGTGTTCAATGAGAGACATTACTAGTGTGTACACTGAGAGACATTACTACTGCGTACAATGAGAGACATTACTTTTGTGTACAATGAGAGACATTATTAATGTGTACAATGAGAGACATTACAAGTGTGTACAATGAGACATTACTAGTGTGTACAATGAGAGACATTACTAGTGTGTATAATGAGAGATATTACTAGTGTACAATGAGATACGTTACTAGTGTGTGCAATGAGAGACATTACTACTGTGTACAATGAGATACGTTACTAGCGTGTACAGTGAGAAACATTACTAGTGTGTACAGTGAGAAACATTACAAGTGTGTACAATGAGACATTACCAGTGTGTACAATGAGAGACATTACTAGTGTGTACAATGAGAGACATTACTAGAGTGTACAACGAGAGACATTACTACTGTGTACAATGAGATACGTTACTAGTGTGTGCAATGAGAGACATTGTTAGTGTGTACAATGAGAGACATTACAAGTGTGTACAATGAGACATTACTAGTGTGTACAATAAGAGACATTACTAGTGTGTACAATGAGAGACATTACTGCTGTGTACAATGAGATACGTTACTAGTGTGTACAATGAGAGACATTATTAGTGTGTACAATGAGAGACATTACTAGTGTGTACAATGAGAGACATTACAAGTGTGTACAATGAGACATTACTAGCGTGTACAATGAGAGACATTACTTGTGTGTACAATGAGAGACATTACTAGTGTGTACAGTGAGAGACATTACTAGTGTGTACAGTGAGAGACATTACTAGTCTATGCAATGAGATACGTTACTAGTGTGTACAATGAGAGACATTACTAGTGTGTACAATGAGAGACATTACTAGTGTGTACAATGAGAGACATTACAAGTGTGTACAATGAGACATTACTAGCGTGTACAATGAGAGTCATTACACATAAGGGGGATTACCAACAGACCCCTGGCAGTCTTCAAGCTGGCACTGGACAAGCACCTAAAGTCAGTTCCGGATCAGCCGGGCTGTGGCTCGTATGTTGGTTTGCGTGCAGCCAGCAGCAACAGCCTGGTTGATCAGGCTCTGATCCACCAGGAGGCCTGGTCTCAGACCGGGCCGCGGGGGCGTTGACCCCCAGAACTCTCTCCAGGTAAACTCCAGGTAAACTAGTGTGTACAATGAGAGACATTACTAGTGTGTACAATGAGAGACATTACTAGTGTGTATAATGAGAGACATTACTAGTGTACAATGAGATACATTACTAGTGTGTAGAATGAGAGACATTACTAGTGTGTACAATGAGAGACATTACTAGTCTATACAATGAGAGACATTACTAGTGTGTACAATGAGAGACATTACTAATGTGTACAATGAGAGACATTACTAGTGTGTACAATGAGAGACATTACTAGTGTGTACAATGAGAGACATTACTAGTGTGTATAATGAGAGACATTACTAGTGTGTTCAATGAGAGACGTTACTAATGTGTACAATGAGAGACATTACTAGTGTGTACAATGAGAGACATTACTAGTGTGTATAATGAGAGACATTACTAGTGTACAATGAGATACATTACTAGTGTGTAGAATGAGAGACATTACTAGTGTGTACAATGAGAGACATTACTAGTCTATACAATGAGAGACATTACTAGTGTGTACAATGAGAGACATTACTAATGTGTACAATGAGAGACATTACTAGTGTGTACAATGAGAGACATTACTAGTGTGTACAATGAGAGACATTACTAGTCTATACAATGAGAGACATTACTAATGTGTACAATGAGAGACATTACTAATGTGTACAATGAGAGACATTACTAGTGTGTACAATGAGAGACATTACTAGTGTGTATAATGAGAGACATTACTAGTGTGTTCAATGAGAGACGTTACTAGTGTGTACAATGAGAGACATTACTAATGTGTACAATGAGAGACATTACTAATGTGTACAATGAGAGACATTACTAGTGTGTACAATGAGAGACATTACTAATGTGTACAATGAGAGACATTACTAGTGTGTACAATGAGAGACATTACTAATGTGTACAATGAGAGACATTACTAATGTGTACAATGAGAGACATTACTAGTGTGTACAATGAGAGACGTTACTAGTGTGTTCAATGAGAGACATTACTAGTGTGTACAATGAGAGACGTTACTAGTGTGTTCAATGAGAGACATTACTAGTGTGTACAATGAGAGACATTACTAGTGTGTACAATGAGAGACATTACTAGTGTGTTCAATGAGAGACATAACTAGACAGGGTAATGTGTTGGGTACATCAGTCACGACTGATGGAGTGAAGGCGACAACTCCAGGCTGAGGGACTGATTACCTCAAATTTCTGCTCTTCTTCCACTGTATTGGACTGAAGAAGTCACTGGCTGACGAAACGTTTCCAGAATAAAGATTCCAAAATGTTGCCCAAGTGTGTCATTTATCAATTTTCCAGTTTTATAAAGGATTTATTTGAAGATGAGTCTTGTATGGATGGAGCCGAGTTTTCTTGACTCGTGTCTCTTGATAGTTCCTGGTTATGTTATATTTTTAACCCTACTGAGGAGTCGTGGTGTGTGAGCGGCTGCGGGGGCGCTTGTCCCTTGAACAAGTAGTTGATAATATAGATATAAAAAACATAAAAGGCAGAATACCCTGACTGGAACAATATACAAATAACCCGGACATAGGAGAGAAACTTACTACGACGCTTCGTTCCTATTTGGACCATTTACAATGTGCGGGTTATTTGTGTATGAGATATATTTTGAATTAATTCCTTGTACCCTACACTTGCCCCATACATACGAATATTAAATACACACACAGAATGGCACTCACATTATGACCAACGAGGGTGGTAGTGCTGGCACCAGAGGCAGCTGGAGCAGCAGCGGCACCCTGGAATCCAGTGGCACTCAACTGCACCCCAACGTTGCCAGAAAGAGTGCCATCACGAAGAGTCTTGGAAGGCTTCCGCTTGCTAGGCTTGTCTTCAGGGCTGCTTCTCCGTCGGCCCTCCTCCAGGAGCTCCTCCTCGTGATGAGTGACGGGACTGCCACCGCTGAGGTCACCCTCCACCAATTCCTCCTTGACCTTAGTGACGGAGTCACTCCTCCTGCGACCCTCCTCCCGCGCCTCTGGTACTTCTGCAGTTGAGGACGATAGGCCGAGTACAGACACTGGTGGTCATGATGGTTTGCTAATTGGACTTACAAATTATCGATTCCGTAGAGGATCATTAAGGTTGATGAGTAAGACACATGAACAACATTTGGATATCCTTATTATTGAAATGTTTCCTCTAGGCAGTAGTGTTCTTCAGTCCAGTACAGGGTCATCAGTGTAGTAGTGAGACAGTGCTCAGCCTGAAGAAGAGTTCACCTTCATGGAGCACAACTCTTCTCCAGGATGAGCGACTGACCGCCTTTAATACTATTTCTCCAAGGTTCATAGACTGATTACATCGTCTTCATTTCACTCCTGCCTCAGTATTTTACTGAAGTCTACTGTGTAAGCGAAACGTTTCAACAACAAAGATACCCACGTGTTGTACGTATATGTGGTCTTACTCATCAATGATCGTTTTCGATCATTAAGGTCACATGTCACCTGTTCACCACCTGGTAAGAATACTTGAATACTTAAAAATAGGAATTAAAGTAAGCATCAGTGTATTTACACTGAGAGATACACTTTTTGGGTCACCCTGCCTCGGTGGGAGACGGCTGGTGCAAGTATGAGTAGTGGGGGGGGGGGGGTTGAAGAGGGTTGGAATAGTTTTAAAAATGCAGTATTAGAATGTGGGGCGGAAGTTTGTGGTTATAGGAGGGTGGGTGCAGGAGGAAAGAGGAGTGATTGGTGGAATGATGAAGTAAAGGGTGTGATGAAAGAGAAAAGGGTAGCTTACGAGAGGTATTTACAAAGCAGAAGTGTTATAAGAAGAGTAGAGTATATGGAGAGTATTGCGATTTCGTGAGTCAGTTATAAGTGTGAGGCTGGTGCAGCAACTCCAGCAGACACGACACATTGTAAATAATATGTCAGGCAGCATAACCACACTCACACATCCACACTTATACTATTATCATCATCATCAACATCACCATCATTTGAAGCATTAAACCTGTTGGAGTCATTCAGTACAAGGAATGGAGGTTTGATCCACCGTTCGTTAATCGCGAGAAAGAGCAAGTGCACCTGAGAAGAACTATGATACAGAACATGGCTAAGTACACAGTTGTACAAACAATAATATTGATATTGATACCAGTCTAATGTAACTGAATGACAGTCCTCACAAAAATGTTGAATGTTGTGGAAGGGAAGTGTGACCCTCAGGATTACCTGAGGGGTCACAGGTCATCCTTGTACCTAGGCAGGGTGCGGTGAAGATCACCCCTAAAGTGGAAAGTAGAACAGACTCCGTGAGAGAAAGTGAGTGTGAGATACAGTGAGGCGTCACAGAGAGAGAGTGGGAGGTCACACAAATGGTAGGAAGTCCCAGAGTCCCAGCGGAAGGTCACGGACCCAGTTGCAGGTCACAGAGACAAGGAGGTGAGAGGGATCAGCACTGAGGGTCGGGAAAGGTCACTCACCAAATTGCTGACGAGGATGGTCAGCGAAGGGTAGGTTCCACAGCCAACCTACGCCTCTACCCTGCCCTATGGCTCTGCCCTCTAGCCGCTGCGCCTCCAACGGGTGCCCTGCCGTCCCCGCCGCCGCCGCCGCCACCAACATAAGAAGCCACAGCATCATCAGCTGCTCCTGCAACATAGAAATAACATAATATAATACATAGCAATAAATACGGACAAGTTGGTTAAAAACAGACGTGAGCAAACTTTATCAGAAGTGGTCAGGAACCGAAAAATAAACATATCCCTGTGCTTGCTGACACGCTTTTAACTACAGAAACAGTGACCCACGACTCGCAAGGCATTAACCACTACAGTGCCAGGGATAATACAGTGCCTGAGGAGTCTAACTACACAGAGGAGAAAAGTAACATAACAAGCAGTTCTCAGTGGTACAAACAATCCTTCGTAGTGAAAATAAAATAAGACATGATCTGGATTCACATTGTTGACTGCAGACAACAGTGAAGAGACACCATGTAAAAGAAGCTTTTATTTGAGGCAATACTTCGCTCTGACTGGCGAAATGTGGATAATAAGAGTGTAAACAACTGAAGCGGAGCTTGAAGCCTGGACTAGTCACTGCTAAAACTAACATTGCTATTACACTTCCTTGCTAGTTTTAGCACTGACTTGTAACTGATCCATCCACCGACCCCTTCACTCCCACACTGACTTGCAACTGATCCATCCACCGACACCTTCACTCCCACACTGACTTGTAACTGATCCATCCACCGACCCCTTCACTCCCACACTGACTTGTAACTGATCCATCCACCGACACCTTCACTCCCACACTGACTTGTAACTGATCCATCCACCGACACCTTCACTCCCACACTGACTTGTAACTGATCCATCCACCGACACCTTCACTCCCACACTGACTTAATATTGTCCACTTCGTCGCCATACTAACCATATCTTACCATACTAACTATTGCCTGATTTCAGTAACCAACCAAATATTCCATCCACTTGCAACATTTGACACATTGCTCCCTCTATCCTCCCTATCATATACCTTTTCTAAATCCATAAGTGTAACAAATAGTTCCTTACTTTAAAGTATTGTTCACTTATGTGGTTCAGTGTAACCACTTGATCTACACATCTAATCTTCCTCACTCATCCGTGATCCTCCACTCTCATACTGTCAGCCTTGACTGTCTCTTCCAGTATCAATACTCACTACCAAGCTGTCTTGTTCTACCTTATTCATTAATACAAAGAAGCCATGCGTGATCTCTGCCAGTTCTCGGGTATTTTCCAACCTTTCATTGAAATATTGACTCCAAGAACCATACAAAGACTTGCCTAGCAAGGGCCGGTAAACCTGCTCTAGTCCTCCTTCATTCTTATGGTCTTATCTTCTCAAAACTGTGCCCTCACTTGCTTATAATATCTCTGCTTCAATCCGTCTGTCCGAGCTGCTTTACTCCCTTTTATTCTAAATAACAACAACAACAATAATAATAATAATAATAATAATAATAATAATAATAATAATAATAATAATAATAATAATAATAATATCTAAATAGTTGTTACCACTTGTCACTCAGCGAAACTCTCTGCCCCAAGTGGTAAGTAATAATGTTGTTTAAAAACCCTCCCAAACGATGTTTGTCTGTGTACTCACCTAATTGAGGTTGCAGGGGTCGATTCACAGATCCTGTGTGTGTGTGTGTGTGTGTGTGTGTGTGTGTGTGTGTGTGTGTGTGTGTGTGTGTGTGTGTGTGTGTGTGTGTGTGTGTGTGTGTACTCACCTAGTTGTGGTTGCAGAGGTCGAGTCATAGCACCTGGCCCCGCCTCTTCACTGGTCGCTGCTGGGTCACTCTTCCTGCTCCATGCGCCTTCATACCCCTTCTTAAAGCTATGTATGGATCCTGCCTCCACTACATCACTTCCCAGACTATTCTACTCCCTGACAACTCTGTGACTGAAGAAATACTTCCTTATGTCCATATGATTCATCTGAGTCTTCAACTTCCAACTGTGACCCCTTGTTGCTGTGTCCCATCTCTGGAACATCTTATCTCTGTCCACCTTGTCGATTCCTCTCAGTGTTTTATATGTCGTTATCATATCCCCCCTATCTCTCCTGTCTTCCACTGTCGTCAAGTCGATTTTCCTTAGCCTCTCCTCGCAGGACATACCCCTTAGCTCCGAGACTAGTATTGCTGCAAACCTTTCCACTTTCTCTAGTTTCCTTACATGCTTGGCTAGGTGAGGGTTCCAAACTGACGCTGTATACTCCAATATGGGCCTAACGTACACAGTGTACAGGGTCCTGAATGACTCCTTATTTAGATGTCGGAATGCTGTTCTTAGGTTTGCCAGGCGCCCATATGCTGCAGCAGTTATTTGGTTGATGTGCGCCTCAGGAGATGTACCTGGTGTTATACTCACCCCATGATCCTTTTCCTTGAGTGAGGTTTGTAAGCTCTGGCCCCCTAGATTGTACTCCGTCTGTGGTCTTGTTTGCCCTTCCCCAATCTTCATGACTTTGCACTTGGTGGAGTTGAACTCCAGGAGCCGTTTGCTAGACCACTCCTGCAGCCTGTCTAGATCCCCCTGTAGTTCTGCCCGGTCCTCGTCCGATTGAATTCTTCTCATCAGCTTTACATCATCTGCAAACAGGGACACTTCGGAGTCTATTCCTTCCGTCATGTCGTTCACAAATACCCGAAACAGAACCGGTCCTAGGACTGATCCCTGTGGCATCCCGCTCGTTACAGGGGCCCACTCTGACACCTTGTCATGCACCATGACTCGCTGTTGTCTTCCTGACAGGTATTCCCTGATCCATTGTAGTGCCTTCCCTGTTATCGCTGATTGGTCCTCCAGCTTTTGCACTAATCTCTTGTGTGGAACTGTGTCAAACGCCTTTTTACAGTCCAAGAAAATGCAATCTACCCACCCCTCTCTCTCTTGTCTTACTGCCGTCACCCTGTCAATAAACTCCAGTAGGTTTGTGAAGCAGGATTCCAGTCCCTGAAACCATGCTGGCTGTTGTTGATAAGGTGCTCTACCACTCTTTTCCTGATAATTTTCTCCATGACCTTTCATACTATACACGTCAGTGACACTGGTCTGTAATTTAATGCTTCGTTTCTGTCTCCTTTTTTAAAAATTGTGACTACATTTGATGTCTTCCTTTCTTCCGGTAGTTGGCCTGTTTCGATAGATGTGTTGAAAGATAATTGTAAGTGGTACACAAAGCACCTCTGCTCCCTCTCTCAGGCCCCATGGAGAGATGTTATCCGGACCCATCACCTTTGAGGTATCTAGCTCGCTTAGCAGCCTCTTCACTTTTTCCTCGGTTGTATGTATTGTGTCCAACACTTGATGGTGTACCCCACCTCTCCACCTTTCTGGAGTCCCTTCTGTCTCCTCTGTGAACACTTCTTTGAATCTTATGTTGAGCTCCTTGCATACTTTGCGGTCATTTTTGTGACCTCCCCTTCTTTATTCCTCAACCTGATTACCTGGTCCTTGACTGTTGTTTACTCCTGATGTGGTTGTACAACAGCTTTGGGTCAGATTTGACTTTCGTATTGCCTTTGGGCCTCCCTTCTTACCTGTGCATATTCATTTCTGGCTCTACGACTGCTCTCCTTATTCTCTTGGGTCCTTTGCCTTCTTTACTTCTTCCATTCCCTAGCACACTTGGTTTTGGCCTCTCTGCACCTTTGAGTGAACCACGGGCTCATCCTGGCTTTTTTGTTATTCCTGTTACCCTTGAGTACAACCCTCTCTTCAGCTCCCTTCCATATTGTTGCCACATATTCCATTATCTCGTCTACTGACTTCCCTGCCAGTTCTCTGTCCCACTGAACCCTGTTCAGGAAGTTCTTCATGCATACATGGTCCCCTTTCTTGTAATTTGGCTTCATTCGTCCGGCCCTTCCTGCTTCCCCCTTCACAAGTAGCTCTACTATGTATTCGAAGCTCAGAACCACATGATCACTGGCCCCAAGGGATCTTTCATATGTGATGTCCTCAGTATCTGCACTACTCAAGGTGAATACTAGGTTCAGTCTTGTTGGTTCATCCTATTCTCTCTCTCTCTGATAGTGTCCCTTACGTGTTGGTACATGAGGTTTTCCAGTACCACTTCCAACATCTTACCACTCCACGTTTCTTGGCCCCCATGTGGCTTCAAGTTCTCCCAAACGATATCCTTGTGGTTGGAGTCACCCATGATCAATTGCTTTGCCCTGCTCGCATGAGCCCTTCTGGCCACTTCAGCCAATGTGTCAACCATCGCCCTATTATTCTCATCATACTCTTGACTTGGCCTCCTGCTGTTCTGTGGTGGGTTATACATCAATGCAATTACCACCTTGGGACCTCCAGACTGAAGCGTTCCTATTATGTAGTCTCTTGCTTCTCCTCTGTCTCCTCTTTCCAGCTCATCAAAATCCCATTGGTTTTTGATCAGCAGTGCCACACCTCCACACCCTCTGTTCCCTCTGTTTCTTCTCAGGCTCTGATATCCCGTTGGAAAGATGGCATCTATTATCATGCCTGTGAACTTGGTTGCTGTGAGGGCTATGATGTCCGGTGATGCCTCTTTGACTCTCTCGTTATTCCATCAGCTTTGGTGTACCATACCTTCAGTTTCCTCTCCAACACTGCGTTTTGGGGGTCTGTAAGGGTGGGGGCCCTGGCAGTGTGCTGCGGGATTCTACAGCATAGTGTGGGGTGGGGGCTGTGAGTGTGGAGTTGGGGTCCGTGTTGGGATAGCATGTTTGGTTGTGGGGTTCTGGGGATGGTTCTGTGTGTGCTTGCTCTTGTTGCTCTGCCCTGCTCTGGTTGTCCTCTGCTGATTCTGTCCTTGTCTCTCTTTCTAGCCCATTTTGCAATAATGGGTTCAAATTAAATAAGTTTAGATTTCGAAAGGATATAGGAAAGTATTGGTTTGGAAACAGGGTAGTTGACGAGTGGAACAGTCTGCCTAGTACGGTTATTGAAGCTAAAACGTTGGGTGGTTTTAAATTTAGGTTAGGTAAACACATGAGTGAGAGGGCTTGGATTTGAGTGAGACTTGTATAATGAGTAAATAGAATCATCAAAACTTATTTCTTGGGTAGCACTGAAAATTGGGTTGGGCAAATATTTTGTTAGTGTGAAGGATTGTTAAGGACCTGCCTACTATGGGCCAACAGGCCTGCTGCAGTGTTCCTCCTTTCTTATGTTCTTATGTCCTCTCCCTCAGCTGCTGTCGTTCTGATTTTGTTCTGTCTTGGTCTAGGAACACCATCTCGTATATTGACGATTCCGTCAACCGTGGTTTCTCTTACAGGATCCTGTTCAGCACTGTTTCTGTTCTGAAAATCAGCTTGATCGGCTGTTTTCTCACATTCAAGTACCCTCCTTTTCTCTGAAAATTTACAATCTCAGACATGTCTTTTTCGCCTATTTCTTTGATGATGTTCTCACTCTCCTGTCTTTCTGCCTGCCGTCTTTCAGTATGTGTCCTTCCCTCACTCTCCTGAAGCCCATGAATATACACTGACTTAGCCCTCTCCTCTTCCCATTGCCTTTCCCTCTGTGTCTCTGGTTTCTGTTTGTACATGGGCCATTTTCTCCCTTATTTTTTTCGTGTAGCTCTTAGTGGCATGGTCGTGCCTCTGCACCTTCATCCCCATCCCCCACCTCCATCCCCACTCCCAGCTGCTCTCCTCCTCCATTCCTGGGCCCTGCTTAATGAGCTGATAGGGCCTTAGCATAAGTTGTCTTTTTCCTTCCCGTTGGAACCCTCGTTCAGTAGGTGAGTGTGTGTGTGTGTGTGTGTGTGTGTGTGTGTGTGTGTGTGTGTGTGTGTGTGTGTGTGTGTGTGTGTGTGCTTTAAGTGATTTCAACCGGACAGTAAGTAGTAATCTCTCTGTTGTTTTATCCAGAGATATTAATTGACAAGGTGAAGCTTATATGTTTTATTAGTTAATGAAGCAGAGTGTGCGTAACTGACACATGTGTTGCATATTAAGCACCAAGGACGGCGACCATTCACTACAACACACCTGAAGGTCGCTCACACATCTACAACACAACTGTCATCAAAGATTTGTTAAGTTATACCATGAATTAAGGAAAGATCCTGGACTTCACCTCACGAAACAGACAAAGCAAATGTGATAGTAATTATTGACAAGATAGATTATAGTGGATAAATGAACTTCTTATTAGAAGACGGGGGAACTTACGTGCCTCTAAAGACAACGTAATCAGGCTGACAGCCGGCTCTCTGTCTGTTAATATAAGCTTCCAGCAAGCCTATGTCATCCACTGACCGTGTGGATGATGCAGCACAAGTGGTGGAGGATCGTTCCTCCTTTCCTGTGAAGGCTTCCACCAGCTTCGGCAGTTGCTGCAAGGTCAACCAGGCTGTTGCTACTGACCTCACCTACAAGAGCGTCACGGTGTGGCTAGAGGATGGAACCAGTCTAGCCTGCTAGATGACCGTGGGAATCAACAAGACTGACAGGCATGACCTGTTAATGACATGTGACTGGATAATAATTACCAGGTGTTCTGACGTGTGACTGGTTAATTACCAGGTGTTCTGAGGTGTGACTGGTTAGTTATTAGGTGTTATTATTATTATTATTATTATTAATATTATTATTAAGGTGCCACCTCGTCTAACCCCCAAAACAAGATCAGTAGTGTAGGTCACTGGCTCACCTTCCACCCCCCCCCCTAACCACTTCCCAAAAACCGGTTCTTTCCTCCCCCTCCCACAAATTCCACCTCCACAGAGGTCATCCTCAGCGTCAACACATCTTCTGTAGAACACCATCTCATTGAACACAGTGGCTCCTAACTACCACACAGAGCACCACTCAGAACGCAATGGTTCCTTACTATCACACAGAACACCACCTCATAGAACATAATGGCTGCCACTAACATTCAGAACACAATGGTTGCCACTAACACACAGAACACCATGCCAGGTAACAAAACACCATGCTAGGCAACATAACACCATGCTAGGTAACAGAACACCGTTGGGAGATAAGAAAAGCGCCATCCAGAAGCTCAGAACACCTCCGTCTAGCAGAACACAATAGAGGAGCATTGAGCGCCACAGTGGAGCACAGAATACTATAGTGGAGCACTGAACACCACTATAGCGGATCATAGAATACCACCACAGTTGAGCAAAGAATTCCACCACAGTGGAGCACAAAACACTCCCACAGTGGAGCACAAAACACTCCCACAGTGGAGCACAGAATACCACCATAATGGAACACAGAACACCATCACAGTGGAACACGTAACACGTCATATAGAGGTGTTCTAAGATCATAGAGCACAGTGTAAAGCCCAAAGAACACTGCTAAGATCACAGAAAACTGTTACGATCACAGAACATTGCTAAGATCACAGAGCACCGTGCTAAAACCAGAGCACTACCAAGATCACAAAATACTGCTAAGACCACACAATACTGCTAAGATCACTGAGCACTGCTAAGATCACGGAGCACCGCTAAGATCACAGAGCACCGCAAAGATCACGGAGCACTGCTAAGATCACTGAGCACCGCTAAGATCACAGAGCACCGCTAAGATCACAGAGCACCGCAAAGATCACGGAGCATTGCTAAGATCACGGAGCACTGCTAAGATCACGGAGCACTGCTAAGATCACAGAGCACTGCTAAGATCACGGAGCACTGCTAAGATCACAGAGCACTGCTAAGATCACAGAGCACTGCTAAGATCACAGAGCACTGCTAAGATCACAGAGCAATGCTAAGATCACAGAGCAATGCTAAGATCACGGAGCACTGCTAAGATCACAGAGCAATGCTAAGATCACAGAGCAATGCTAAGATCACGGAGCACTGCTAAGATCACGGAGCACTGCTAAGATCACAGAGCAATGCTAAGATCACAGAGCAATGCTAAGATCACAGAGCACCGCAAAGATCACGGAGCACTGCTAAGATCACAGAGCAATGCTAAGATCACAGAGCAATGCTAAGATCACGGAGCACTGCTAAGATCACGGAGCACTGCTAAGATCACAGAGCAATGCTAAGATCACGGAGCACTGCTAAGATCACGGAGCACTGCTAAGATCACAGAGCAATGCTAAGATCACGGAGCACTGCTAAGATCACGGAGCAATGCTAAGATCACAGAGCAATGCTAAGATCACAGAGCAATGCTAAGTTCACGAAGCACTGCTAAGATCACAGAGTAATGGTAAGATCACAGAGCAATGCTAAGATCACAGAGCAATGCTAAGATCACAGAGCACCGCAAAGATCACGGAGCACTGCTAAGTTCACGGAGCACTGCTAAGATCACGAAGCACTGCTAAGATCACAGAGCAATGCTAAGATCACAGAGCACTGCTAAGATCACGGGGCACTGCTAAGACCACGGAGCACTGCTAAGATCACGGAGCACTGCTAAGCTCACGGAGCACTGCTAAGATCACAGAGCTCTGCTAAGATCACAGATCACCGCACTTATATCACATATCACTATGCTAAGATCACAGAACATATCGCTAAGATCACAAAAAACGCGCTAGGATCCCATCTCATCGTTAAGATCATAAGAGAAGCGTTAATACCGTGAACCACCGCTGAGCTCACAGCGCAAAGATCACACACTCTCCAAGATCACTACTAAGCTCACACACTCTCTCCACCTCTAAGATCACTGCTACGATCACACACTCTCCACTTCTAGGATCACTGCTAAGATCACACACTCTCCACTTCTAGGATCACTGCTAAGATCACACACTCTATACCTCTAATATCACTCCTAAGGTCACACATTCTCCACTTCTAATATCACTGCTAAGATCACACACTCTCCACCTCTAGGATCAATGCTAAGATCACACAGTTTCCACTTCTAGGATCACTGCTAAAATCACACACAGGATCGCTGCTAAGATCACTCACTCTATACCTCTAATATCATTCCTAAGGTCACACATTCTCCAACTCTAAGATCAGTGCTAAGATCACACACTCTCCACCTCTAGGATCAATGCTAAGATCACTGCCAAGGTCACACACTACCCACCTCTAAGATCACTGCTAAGATCGCCACCAAGATCACACACTCTTCACCTCTAAAATCACTGCTAAGATCACACTCTCCAGCCCACTCACCCACACTAGATATGACACACTACGTATCCTAGGATGGTCGTCTCTCAACCCTTTAGCAAAGTTAACGTCCTTCGTCGCTCCAGCTGGGAAACAAACGCTCCCAGCACCCGCTGCCATGTATATATAGCTTAGTGCACCTCCCCCCTCCCCGCCCTCCCTACCCCTCCCCGCCCTCCCTACCCCTCCCCGCCCTCCATACCCCTCCCCGCCCTCCCTACCCCTCCCCCTCCCCCTACATCTCCCCCTCCCCCTACCCCTACCCGATCCCCCATATTCATCTCCACTCCTTCCCCCTCCCTCATCCCCCTCATCCCCCCCTCTCTCTCTCTCTCTCCTATGATTCCTGCATCCCCCTACCCCTCCCCGGTCTCCCCGGTCTCCCCGGTCTCCCCGGTCTCCCCGGCCTCCCCGGCCTCCCTCCCCATATCCCCCTTCCTTCCCCCTTTTCCCCCGTCAACGCCTTTGGTACCTACTTACTGCTAGGTGAACAGTGACAGCAGGTGTCAAGAGACTAACACCCAGGTACCTACTTACTGCTAAGTGAACAGTGACAGCAGGTGTCAGGAGACTAACACCCAGGTACCTACTTACTGCTAGGTGAACAGTGGCAGCAGGTGTTAGGAGACTAACACCCAGGTACCTACTTACTGCTAAGTGAACAGTGACAGCAGGTGTCAGGAGACTAACACCCAGGTACCTACTTACTGCTAGGTGAACAGTGGCAGCAGGTGTTAGGAGACTAACACCCAGGTACCTGGTTACTGCTAGGTGAACAGTGACAGCAGGTGTCAGGAGACTAACACCCAGGTACCTACTTACTGCTAGGTGAACAGTGACAGCAGATGACAGGAGACTAACACCCAGGTACCTACTTACTGCTAGGTGAACAGTGACAGCAGGTGTCAAGAGACTAACACCCAGGTACCTACTTACTGCTAGGTGAACCGTGACAGCAGGTGTCAGGAGACTGACACCCAGGTACCTACTCACTGCTAGGTAAGCAGTGACAGCAGGTGACAGGGGACTAACACCCAGGTACCTACTTACTGCTAGGTTAACAGTGACAGCAGGTGTCAGGAGACTAACACCCAGGTACCTACTTGCTGTTAGGTGAAGAGTGACAGCAGGTGACAGGAAACTAACACCCAGGTACCTACTTACTGCTAGGTGAACAGTGACAGCAGGTGACAGGAGACTATCACCCAGGTACCTATTTACTGCTAGGTGAACAGTGACAGCAGGTGCCAGGAGACTAACACCCAGGTACCTACTTACTGCTAGGTGAACAGTGACAGCAGGTTTCAGGAGACTAACACCCAGGTACCTACTTGCTGTTAGGTGAAGAGTGACAGTAGGTGACATGAGACTAACACCCAGGTACCTACTTACTGCTAGGTGAAGAGTGACAGCAGGTGTCAGGATGTCCCACACAACAGCCTAGTACTAACAACATAACATTTAAAACGCTTGTGTAATATTTGGGTGTCTGTAAACAGGGAAGGTATCGCCAGGCAGTGGATTCTTCAGTCTAATGTAGAGAAAGAGTGGAAGTTGAGGAGGAGGTTGAAGGAATCAATCCCTGAGCCCGGAGTTGTTGTGTTCACTCCATCTATCAAGACTGATGTTCATCAAAGATTTATGCTTAATCAAGTTCTCACAACACTGTGTTCCTTAACCGTGTTCTCACAACACTGTGTTCCTTAACCGTGTTCTCACAACACTGTGTTTCTTAACCGTGTTCTCACAACACTGTGTTCCTTAACCGTGTTCTCATAACACTGTGTTCCTTAACCGTGTTCTCACAACACTGTGTTCCTTAACCGTGTTCTCACAACACTGTGTTCCTTAACCGTGTTCTCACAACACTGTGTTCCTTAACCGTGTTCTCATAACACTGTGTTTCTTAACCGTGTTCTCACAACACTGTGTTCCTTAACCGTGTTCTCACAACACTGTGTTCCTTAACCGTGTTCTCACAACACTGTGTTCCTTAACCGTGTTCTCATAACACTGTGTTTCTTAACCGTGTTCTCACAACACTGTGTTTCTTAACCGTGTTCTCATAACACTGTGTTTCTTAACCGTGTTCTCACAACACTGTGTTCCTTAACCATGTTCTCACAACACTGTGTTTCTTAACCGTGTTCTCACAACACTGTGTTCCTTAACCATGTTCTCACAACACTGTGTTCCTTAACCGTGTTCTCACAACACTGTGTTCCTTAACCGTGTTCTCACAACACTGTGTTCCTTAACCGTGTTCTCACAACACTGTGTTCCTTAACCGTGTTCTCATAACACTGTGTTTCTTAACCGTGTTCTCACAACACTGTGTTTCTTAACCGTGTTCTCACAACACTGTGTTTCTTAACCGTGTTCTCACAACACTGTGTTCCTTAACCGTGTTCTCACAACACTGTGTTTCTCAACCGTGTTCTCACAACACTGTGTTTCTTAACCGTGTTCTCACAACACTGTGTTTCTTAACCGTGTTCTCACAATACTGTGTTCCTTCACCGTGTTCTCACAACGCTGTGTTCCTTAACCGTGTTCTCATAACACTGTGTTTCTTAACCGTGTTCTCACAACACTGTGTTTCTTAACCGTGTTCTCACAACACTGTGTTTCTTAACCGTGTTCTCACAACACTGTGTTCCTTAACCGTGTTCTCACAACACTGTGTTTCTCAACCGTGTTCTCATAACACTGTGTTTCTTAACCGTGTTCTCACAACACTGTGTTTCTTAACCGTGTTCTCACAATACTGTGTTCCTTCACCGTGTTCTCACAACGCTGTGTTTCTTAACCATGTTCTCATAACACTGTGTTCCTTAACCGTGTTCTCACAACACTGTGTTCCTTAACCGTGTTCTCACAACACTGTGTTTCCCAACCGTGTTCTCACAACACTGTGTTCCTTAACCGTGTTCTCACAACACTGTGTTCCTTAACCGTGTTCTCACAACACTGTGTTCCTTAACCGTGTTCTCACAACACTGTGTTTCTTATCCGTGTTCTCACAACACTGTGTTCCTTAACCATGTTCTCACAACACTATGTTCCTTAACCGTGTTCTCACAACACTGTGTTTCTTAACCATGTTCTCACAACACTGTGTTTCTTAACCATGTTCTCACAACACTGTGTTCCTTAACCATGTTCTCACAACACTGTGTTTCTTAACCGTGTTCTCACAACACTGTGTTTCTTAACCATGTTCTCACAACACTGTGTTCCTTAACCGTGTTCTTGCAACACTGTGTTTCTTAACCATGTTCTCACAACACTGTGTTTCTTAACCGTGTTCTCACAACACTGTGTTTCTTAACCATGTTCTCACAACACTGTGTTCCTTAACCGTGTTCTTGCAACACTGTGTTCCTTAACCGTGTTTTTGCAACACTGTGTTCCTTAACCGTGTTCTTGCAACACTGTTCCAACAACCATTGAAGATTTAGATTTTGCCACCGAAGAGGCTAGTTTATTGCCACCGCACATCCATCCTGTGGACGGTAGAGCAAGAACATGTGGATACACAAAAGGTCTAATAACTAGGCCCCAAAAGGGTTAAGAGGACTATATTTGGATTTACATCTACAGTTCACTTATCTGTTACAAGCAAATTTAAGAAATTTGCTTAAAACATGTGGTATCTTATTTTCATCAATAAGATATCTTAACATGTCACATAGGTTATTATACTGTCTATCTCTGTATTCCTCAATAAGTGGACAATTAAGCACATAGTGTTCAAGACAGTGACCATATGCCTGATGTAATTTGCAATTAGTTTGATCATCATCTGTGTGTCTGCCAAACTTCCAGAAGTACTTGTAACCAAGCCTAAGCCTGGCCACTACAACATCAGTCAGTCTGTTCACATTGCAAGTTGCTCCATGAACATACTTATCTACGTTCATGTTATCATAGTGGGTTATAGATCTACTCAGGCTTCTAACTGCATTCCTATAACAATCATTTTCATTATTTACTTCTCTCCTAATATTATTCCTAATGCTAGACACAGTTATACCAAAGTTATATTCTACATTCTCCTTCTGGATACTCTTCTTGGCTAACATATCAACTTTATCATGAAGGAGTAATCCAATGTTTGATGGGATCCATAGCAATTGTACATTAATTCACTTTTCCCGGATTTTTTAGTATCTATACCTGGTTTTTCCAATGAGCATGTTGTTGGAGTCATTTTGTGAGTCAAGAGCCTACAATGATGGCAGAGTCAAGCTCAGTGTCATAAGCTAGTTTTAGCGCCATTACGATACAAATAATTAAGTTTACAGTGTAGACACCTAGGTGTTAATGTTTATACCTAACTCAGCAAAGTTGCCACCGTTTTTAACACGTGAGGTGACAACAAGAACAACCATTGAAGCACCTCAGAGACCGTAACATAGTTCCAGGGAGGGTCCAACACAGTGGAACCCAAGGAACACACCAGCAACACCTACACAACCAAGAGATTAATGAACACAGTCCTGGACAGCAACACAGTCCTGGACAGCAACACAGTTCTGGACAGCAACACAGTCCTGGACAAGAACGCAGTCCTGGACAGGAACAGAGTCTGGGACAGAAATATAGTTCTGGACAGGAACACAGACTGAGACAAGAAAACAGTCTTGGACAGGAACACAGTCCTGGGCAGGAACACAGTCTTGGACAGGAACACAGTCCTGGACAAGGACACAGTCCTGGACAGGAACGCAGTCTTGGACAGAAACACAGTCCTCGACAGGAACAGTCTTAGACAGGAACACAGCCCTGGAAAGGAACATAGTCTGGGACAAGAACAGAGTCCTGGCCAGGAACACAGACTGGGACAGAAACACAGTCCTCGACAGGAACGCAGTCCTGGACAGGAACACATTCTGGGACAGGAACACAGTCCTGGACAGGAACACAGTCCTGGACAGGAACACAGTCTGGGACAGGAACACAGTCCTGGACAGGAACACAGCCCTGGACAGGAACACAGTGTGCTACAGGAATACAGTCCTGGACAGGAACACAGTCTGAGACAGGAACACAGTCTTGGACAGGAACATGGTCTGGGACAGGAATACAATCCTGGACAGGAACACAGTCTGGGACAGAAGCACAGTAGTGGACAGGAACAGAGTCTGGGACAATAACACAGTCCTGGACAAAAACACAGCCCTGGACAGGAACACAGTCCTGGACAGGAACACAGTCTAGGACAGGAACAGTTTGGGACAGGAATACAGTCCTGGACAGAAACACAGTCCTGGACAGGAACACAGTCGTAGACAGGAACACAGTTCTGGAAAGGAACATAGTCTGGGACAGGAACACAGTCCTGGACAGGAACACAGTCTGAGACAGGAACACAGTCTTGGACAGGAACGCAGCCCTGGATAGGAACACATTCTGGGACAGGAATATAGTCCTGGATAGGAACACAGTCTGAGACAGGAACACAGTCTTGGACATGAACACAGTCCTGGACAGGAACACATTCTTGGACAGGAGCACAGTCTGGGACAGAAACGCAATTCTGGACAGTAACACAGTCCTGGACAGTAACACAGTCCTGGAAAGGAACAAAGTCTTGGAGAGGAACACAGTCCTGGATAAGAACACAGTCCTGGACAGGAACACAGTCTGGGACACGAACACAGTCCTGGACAGGAACACAGTGATGGACAGGAACACAGACTGGGACAGGAACACAGTCTTGGACAGGAACACAGTCCTGGACAGGAACACAGTGTGCGACAGGAATATAGTCCTGGACAGGAACACAGTCTGAGACAGGAACACAGTCTTGGACAGGAACGCAGTCTGCGACATTAACACAATCCTGGACAAGAACACAGTCTCGGACAGGAACACAGTCCTGGACAGGAAAAGAGTCTGGGACAGGAACACAGTCCTGGACAGGAACACAGTCTTGGACAGGAACACAGTCTGGGACAGGAACACAGTAGTGGACAGGAACGCAGTCCTGGATAGGAACACATTCTGAGACAGGAATATAGTCCTGGACAGGAACACAGTCTGAGACACGAACACAGTCCTGGACAGGAACACAGTCTTGGACATGAACACAGTCCTGGACAGGAACACAGTCTTGGACATGAACACAGTCCTGGACAGGAACACAGTCTTGGACATGAACACAGTCCTGGACAGGAACACAGTCTTGGACAGGAACACAGTCTTGGACAGGAACGCAGTCTGGGACAGAAACAATTCTGGACAGTAACACAGTCCTGGACAGTAACACAGTTCTGGAAAGGAACACAGTCCTGGACAGGAACACAGGGATGGACAGGAACACAGGGATGGACAGGAACACAGTCCTGGACAGGAACACAGACTGGGACAGGAACACAGTTCTGGACAGGAACACAGTCCTTGACAAGAACACAGTGTGCGACAGGAATACAGTCTGAGACAGGAACACAGTCTGAGACAGAAACACAGTCTTGGACAGAAGGACAGTCATTTACATGAACACAGTTCTGGACAGGAACACAGTCTTGGACAGGAGCACAGTCTGGGACAGGAACGCAATTCTGGACAGTAACACAGCCCTGGAAAAGAACAAAGTCTGGGAGAGGAACACAGCCCTAGACAAGAACACAGTCCTGGACAGGAACACAGTCTGGGACAGGAACACAGTCCTGGACAAGAACACAGTGATGGACAGGAACACAGTCCTGGACAGGAACACAGAGTGGGACAGGAACACAGTCCTGGACAGGAACACAGTGTACGACAGGAATACAATCCCGGACAGGAACACAGTCTGAGACAGGAACACAGTCTTGAACAGGAACACAGTTTGGGACATTAACACAATCCTGTACAGGAACACAGTCTGGGACAGGAACACAGTCCTGGACAGGAAAAGAGTCTGGGACAGGAACACAGTCCTGGACAGGAACACAGTCCTGGACAGGAACACAGTCAGGGACAGGAACATAGTCCTGGACATGAACACAGTCTGGGACAGGAATACAATCCTGGACAGGAACACAGTCCTGGACAGAAACACAACCAGGGACAGGAACACAGTCAGGGACAGGAACACAGCCCTGAACAGGAACACAGTCTGGGACAGGAATACAGTCCTTGACAGAAACACAGTCCTGGACAGGAACGCAGTCCTGGACAGGAACACAGTCAGGGACGGCAACACAGTCCTGGACAGGAACCCAGTCCTGGACAGGAACACAGTCAGGGACAGCAACACAGTCAGGGACAGGAACACAGTCCTGAACAGGAACATAGTCCTTGACAGGAACACAGTCAGGGACAGGAACACAGTCCTGGAAAGGAAAACAGAACACAATCTGGGACTGGAACACAATCCTGGAGAGGAACACAGTCCTGAACAGGAACACAGTCTGGGACAGGAATACAGTCCTGGACAGGAACTCAGTCCTGGACAGGAACACAGTCAGGGACAAGAACACAGTCCTGGACGGTAACACAGTCCTGGAGAGGAACACAGTCAGGGACAGGAACACAGTCCTGGACAGGAACACAGCCCTGGACAGGAACACAGTCTTGGACAGGAACAAAGTCAGGGACAGGAACACAGTCCTGGACAGTAACACAGTCCTGGACAGGAACACAATCCTGGGCGGGAAGACAGTCTGGGACAGGAACACATTCCTGGACAGGAACACAGTCCTGTACAGTAACACAGTTCTTAACAGGAACACAGTCCTGGACAGGAACATAATCAGGGACAGGAACACAGTCTTGGACAGGAACACAGTCTGGGACAGGAACACAGTAGTGGACAGGAACGCAGTCCTGGATAGGAACACATTCTGAGACAGGAATATAGTCCTGGACAGGAACACAGTCTGAGACACGAACACAGTCCTGGACAGGAACACAGTCTTGGACATGAACACAGTCCTGGACAGGAACACAGTCTTGGACATGAACACAGTCCTGGACAGGAACACAGTCTTGGACATGAACACAGTCCTGGACAGGAACACAGTCTTGGACAGGAACACAGTCTTGGACAGGAACGCAGTCTGGGACAGAAACAATTCTGGACAGTAACACAGTCCTGGACAGTAACACAGTTCTGGAAAGGAACACAGTCCTGGACAGGAACACAGGGATGGACAGGAACACAGGGATGGACAGGAACACAGTCCTGGACAGGAACACAGACTGGGACAGGAACACAGTTCTGGACAGGAACACAGTCCTTGACAAGAACACAGTGTGCGACAGGAATACAGTCTGAGACAGGAACACAGTCTGAGACAGAAACACAGTCTTGGACAGAAGGACAGTCATTTACATGAACACAGTTCTGGACAGGAACACAGTCTTGGACAGGAGCACAGTCTGGGACAGGAACGCAATTCTGGACAGTAACACAGCCCTGGAAAAGAACAAAGTCTGGGAGAGGAACACAGTCCTAGACAAGAACACAGTCCTGGACAGGAACACAGTCTGGGACAGGAACACAGTCCTGGACAAGAACACAGTGATGGACAGGAACACAGTCCTGGACAGGAACACAGAGTGGGACAGGAACACAGTCCTGGACAGGAACACAGTGTGCGACAGGAATACAATCCCGGACAGGAACACAGTCTGAGACAGGAACACAGTCTTGAACAGGAACACAGTTTGGGACATTAACACAATCCTGTACAGGAACACAGTCTGGGACAGGAACACAGTCCTGAACAGGAAAAGAGTCTGGGACAGGAACACAGTCCTGGACAGGAACACAGTCCTGGACAGGAACACAGTCAGGGACAGGAACATAGTCCTGGACATGAACACAGTCTGGGACAGGAATACAATCCTGGACAGGAACACAGTCCTGGACAGAAACACAACCAGGGACAGGAACACAGCCCTGAACAGGAACACAGTCCTGGACAGGAACACAATCTGGGACAGGAATACAGTCCTTGACAGAAACACAGTCCTGGACAGGAACGCAGTCCTGGACAGGAACACAGTCAGGGACGGCAACACAGTCCTGGACAGGAACCCAGTCCTGGACAGGAACACAGTCAGGGACAGCAACACAGTCAGGGACAGGAACACAGTCCTGAACAGGAACATAGTCCTTGACAGGAACACAGTCAGGGACAGGAACACAGTCCTGGACGGTAACACAGTCCTGGACAGGAACACAGTCAGGGACAGGAACACAGTCCTGGACAGGAACACAGCCCTGGACAGGAACACAGTCTTGGACAGGAACAAAGTCAGGGACAGGAACACAGTCCTGGACAGTAACACAGTCCTGGACAGGAACACAATCCTGGGCAGGAAGACAGTCTGGGACAGGAACACATTCCTGGACAGGAACACAGTCCTGTACAGTAACACAGTTCTTAACAGGAACACAGTCCTGGACAGGAACATAATCAGGGACAGGAACACAGTCCTGTTCAGTAGCATAGTCGTTGACAGGAACACAGCCTTGTCCAGGAACACAGTCCTGTACAGTAACACAGTTCTGGACAGGAACACAGTCCTGGGCAGTAACACAGTCTGGTGCAGAAACACAGTCCTGGACAGGAACAGGGAATGGGACATTAACACAGTCTGGGACAGGAACACAGACGGGGACAGGAACACAGACGGAGAGACGAGCACAGTCTTGGACAGAAACACGGTCTGGGACAGGAACACAGTTCTGAACAGGAACACAGTCTGGGACAGCAACACAGTCCTGGACAGCAACACAGTCAGGGACAGGAATACAGTCCTGGAGTGTAACACAGTCTGGGACAGGAAGACAGTGTGGAACAGGAGCACAGTCATGAACAGAAACACAGTCTGGGACAGGAATACAGACTGGGGCAGGAACACAGACTGGGACAACAAGAGTCCTGGACAGGAACACAGACTGGGATAGCAAGAGTCCTGGACAGGAACACAGTTTTGGACAGGAAAACTAACAATACCAAGCACTATGTCGCTACTGTTGCTGTTCTCGCTGTTCACTGTTCCAACAGTCATTGTCAGTACACAGACCTGTGGCTACCAGTGTCAATACACAAGTAACCCGCACATAAAAGAGAGAAGCTTACGACGACGTTTCGGTCCCACTTGGACCATTTACAAAGTCACACTGTGACAGTGTGACTTTGTAAATGGTCCAAGTGGGACCGAAACGTCGTCGTAAGCTTTTCTCTTTTATGTGCGGGTTATTTGTGTATCGTTCCAGTCACGGTATTGTGCCTTTTTGTTATTTACCAGTGTCAACCTCAACTCTCCACCACCAACACTCTCTGTAAAAGGCCCGGGCAGGGAAAAGTACTGGCGAATCTACAACAATCTGACACACACACACACACACACACACGCACACACGCACACACACACACGCACACACACACACACACACACACACACACACACACACACACACACACACACACACACACACACACACACACACACAAACACATACGCAGTGAAGAGGCGGGGGCAGGAGCCGAGTCTTGACCACTGCAACCACAGTTAGGTGAGTACACACACAAAAACTGAAAGAAAGGGTTCAAAGACGAGAGAAGGAAAGAGAGATGAAGATGGAGCCGGACAGAAGCCAGACTCAGGAGGAGGATCATATACAACCTCCCTCACAGCCAGCTACAGAACCCCCCCGACCAGGAGCTCCTCAATGCAACCAAACATTCTAACCCAAAACACACATGCCATACCCCAGTGCTCCCCCCCCCCACCCAACTCATTACAAACTCCACCTTCACAGCAACCACCCAGACCACAGTTTTAGAAAAGAAGTTAAAGGTTTGGTATACAAATGTAGACGGAATAACAAATAGTTGCGAGGAGTGGGATGAAAGAATCAAGGAGACATCCCCAGACATAATAGCACTAACAGAAACGAAACTCACCAGGATGACGACAGATGCAATCTTTCCACCCAGATATCAAATCCTCAGGAAAGATAAAGGGAGCAGAGGGGAGGAGGAGTAGCACTCTTCATTAAAAACCGGTGGGGATTTGAGGAAATGGAAGAAATGGATGGAATGAGCGAAAGAGACTACTTAGTA
This sequence comes from Cherax quadricarinatus, assembly GCF_038502225.1. Taxonomy (NCBI): domain Eukaryota; kingdom Metazoa; phylum Arthropoda; class Malacostraca; order Decapoda; family Parastacidae; genus Cherax; species Cherax quadricarinatus. The sequence continues at coordinate 26,943,404 of NC_091304.1, forward strand.
GGAACAATCCAGTCTGAGGGCCATAAGGTGATAATTGCAGTTATGTACAACCTGCCACAGAACTGCAGGAGGCCAAGACAAGAATACGACTAGAGCAACAAAACAATGGTTGACACACTAGCTGAGGTGGCCAGAAGAGTTCACATGGGGGGAGCCAAGTTACTAGTTATAAGTGATTTTAATCACACGGAGAATGACTGGGAAAGCCTGTAGCCCCATGGGGGTCCCGAAACATGGAGAGCCAAGATGATGGATGTGGTACTGGAAAACTTCATGCATCAACATGTTAGAGACACTACCAGAGAGAGAGGTGAGGATGATCCAGCAAGACTGGACCTAGTATTCACCTTGAGTAGTTCGAACATCGAGGATATCACATACGAAAGGCCCCTAGGAGCTAGTGATCATGTGGTTCTGTGCTTTGATTACATAGTTGAGCTACAATTGGAGAGAGTAGCAGGAACAGGAAGGGAGAAACCAAACTACAAAAGGGGGGACTACACAGGCATGAGGAACTTTCTGCAAGACGTTCAGTAGGAGAAAGAAATGTCAGGAAAACCAGTAAAAGAAAAGATGGATTATGTGACAAAATAATGCAAGGAGGCAGGGGAGAGGTTTGTTCCCAAGGGCAACAGAAATAATGGGAAGACCAGAACGAGTCCTTGGTTTACCCAAAGGTGTAGTGAGGCAAAAACTAGGTGTACTAGAGAATGGAAAAAGTACAGAAGACAAAGGACCCAGGAAAATAAACAGATCAGCCGAAGAGCCAGAAATGAATATGCACAGATAAGAAGGGAGGGTAAGCGACAATACAAAAATGACATAGCATCGAAAGTCTAGACGGACCCGAAGCTGTTGTATAGCCAAGTCAGGAGGAAAACAACAGCCAAGGACCAGGTAATCAGGCTGAGGAAGGATGATTGGGAGTTCACAAGAAACAACCAAGAGGTATGTGAGAAGCTCAACATGAGATTTAAAGAAGTATTTATAGTGAAGACAGGGAGGAATCCAGGAATTCAGAACAGGGAGGTACACCAACAAGTGCTGGATGAGGTACACACAACCGAGGAGGAGGTGAAGAAGTTGCTATGTGAACTTGATACCTCAAAGGCGGTGGGACCAGACAACATCTCTCCGTGGGTCCTTAGAGAGGGAGAAGAGATGCTGTGTGTGCCACTAACAAAGATCTTCAACACATCCACTGAAACTGGGCAAATACCTGAGGTATGGAAGATGGCAAGTGAAGCCTCAATTTTTAAAAAAAGGAGACAGACACGAGACATTAAACTACAAACCTGTATCACTAACGTGTAGAGTATGCAAAGTCGTAGAGAAGATCATCAGGAGGGGAGTGGTGGAGCACCTTGAGAGACAAGCTTATAAACGACAACCAGCATGATTTCAGGGAAGGAAGATCCTGTGTCACAAACCTACTGGAGTTTTATGACAAGGTGACAGAAGTAAGACAAGAGAGAGAGAGGGGTGGGTAGACTGCATTTTCTTGGACTGCAAGACGGCCTTCGACACAGTTCCTCACAAGAGGTTAATGCAAAAACTAGAGGATCAGGCACACATAACAGGAAAGGCACTACAATGGATCAGAGAATATCTGACAGGGAGGCAACAATGAGTCATGGTACGTGACGAGGTGTCAGAGTGGGCGCCTGTGACGAGCGGGGTTCCACCGGGGTCAGTCCTAGGACCTCTGCTGTTTTTGGTATATGTAAATGACATAACGGAAGGGATAGACTCAGAAATGTCCTTGGTTACAGATGATGTGAAGTTAATGAGAAGAATCAAATCGGTCGAGGATCAGGCAGGACTACAAAGAGACCTGGACAGGCTACAAGCCTGGTCCAGCAACTGGCTCCTTGAATTTAACCCTGCCAAATGCAAAGTCATGAAGATTGGGGAAGGCCAAAGAAGACCGCAGACAGAGTATAGGATAGGTAGCCAAAGACTGCAAACCTCACTCAAGGAAAAAGCTCTTGGGGTGAGTATAATACCGAGCACATCTCCTGAGGCGCACATCAGTCAGCTAACTGCTGCAGCACACGAGCGTCTGACAAAACCCAAGGATAGCGTTCCGATACCTCAGTAAGGAATCGCTCAAGCTTCTGTACACCATATACGTCAGACCCATACTGTAGTATGCAGCAGCAGTTTGGAATCCACACTTGGTCAAGCATGTCAAGAAATTAGAGAAAGTGCAAAGGTTTGCAACAAGACTAATCCCAGAGTTAAGGAGATTGTCCTACGAAGAAAGGTTAAGGGAAATCGGCCTGACGACACTGGAGGACAGGAGGGTCAGGAGAGACATGAAAACGACATATTAAATACTATGCGGAATAGACAAGGTGGACAAAGACGGGATGTTCCAGAGATGGGACACAGACACAAGGGGTCACAATTGGAAGTTGAAGACTCCTATGAGTCAAAGGGATGTTAGGAAGTATTTCTTCAGTCATAGAGTAGTCAGGCAGTGGAATAGCCTAGAAAGTGACGTAGTGGAGGCAGGAACCATACATAGTTTTAAGATGAGGTTTGATAAAGCTCATGGAGCAGGGAAAGAGAGGAGCTAGCAGCAATCAGTGAAGAGGCGGAACCAGGAGCTATGGCTTGACCTCTGCAACCACAAACAGGTGAGTACACACACACACACACACACACACACACCTCTAACAAATTATCAGGTTGCAAGTCCCACTTGTTCAAGAAACTCCTTGACTTGACCTTCACAGTTGTTCACGTTGTCAGGTCACCCTCGACTTGACCTTCACAGTTGTTCACGTGGTCAGGTCACCCTTGACGTGACCTTCACAATTGTTCACCTCTCCTACTGTTATCACACGTAAATATTCCAATGGTTGCCATACATTCTATGTTATCTTCAAGAAGACTTAATCTCCGTACGACACAGTTCTGCAAGAGTGTTCATTCTGCCTTCGTCCATACCAACAATTTGCGTGAAAGTACGTAAATGCGTATATTTCGAACGTTTTTATCGGACACGTTTAGGCCCTGAAGAGTTGGCCATTTGGAGTGATCAAGGTGCCAGGACCTTAACATATCAAATAAACATGACCAGTGTCTTTGTACTTGTGTCACCTCATGTATAACGGAGGGTATCACTCTACCTTCTACCTGCCGTTGTATCAACCTCGTTACAGCACATCACAACTCAATACTTAAAGTCTATCGGACGAGAAGTTTTAAAGCCATGAAAGATAATATTAGAGGAAGACAAGCACTGTCAGCCACTCCGAGGTTCCTTTCCCTGTTTACCAAGGAAGAGAAGCACTGTCAGCCACTCCCAGGTTCCTTTCCCTGGCTACCTAGGAAGAAAAGAACTGTCAGCCACTCCGAGGTTCCTTTCACTGTCTACCTAGGAAGAAAAGAACTGTCAGCCACTTCGAGGTTCCTCTCCCTGTCTACCTAGTATATCCATTATTATCATCTTCCTGGTGTATCCCAGTGACGTGTGTGTGTAGAGGTGAGTCAGGACGTGGCTTGACGGGCTCCAACACACACAGAGACAACACTTGTGCAAGTTACCTGGTGTTCCCTGTCATCTGCGGTATTATGAACGTATTCCACTTATTATATTCATTAGTATTAAGAGTATTAATATTATTATTGCCAATATTACCGTTTTTTTTTTTTACAATTATCATTACCTCATAATAAATGTTCATCATTTTGAGTTCCACTTCAAAAATTGTATAGAATTTAGCAAGCGCAATATTGTAATAAAGTTGGTAGAATTACCGACAATATGTAAAGTAAAAGGACACAAGTGCAACTAATGTGGCATTTTATTGTGGAAACGTTTCGCTCTCCAGGAGCTTTGTCAAGCTTTGTCAAGTATCGGCTTGACAAAGCTCCTGGAGAGCGAAACGTTGCCACAATAAAATGTCACATTAGTTGCACTTGTGTCCTTTTACTTTACAAGCGCAATATTGAAATTTCGGTAAACATTTCTGAACTGAAAATAAAAGAAATTATAAATTTAATATTATTAACCACAGTCGCTTAAAAAAAAACCTAAAAATCCCAGTTTTAATCCCCATTTTATTGATTAAATTTTTCTTGACGGGTGAGGATGCAGCCTGACTGACCCTCGTGTAGTCAACTGGTTTCAAACTTAATTAGAGAGACTAAATGTAAGATTGTCAGTGAGTTTAAGACAGGAATTCTTTTATTAGAGTCAGTTTCAGAGCAGGCAGGTGTGTGTGTGTGTGTGTGTGTGTGTGTGTGTGTGTGTGTGTGTGTGTGTGTGTGTGTGTGTGTGTGTGTGTGTGTGTGTGTGTGTGTGTGTATGTATGTTTTTTCAGCGTCTAGACGAGAGGATGAACAACGCTTTCACTGGTAACATTAAATTACCCAGCGCCCAGGAATTGGAGGACCACTTTCTCAAAGCGAAAGCTGCCACCTGGAGGGGCGACTGGTTTGTGGTACAGAGGGGGTGAAGAAAGGGGACGAAGAGGAGGGGTGAAGAGAAAGGGACGATGGGGAGGGGTAAAAAGGTGGAAATACTAAGAAATGGATGAAGAACTATTATTGCAAGACTGCAGGAAAATGTTCGAAGTTCACCTGTGCAAGATTTCTTGATGGCGGCAAAGTGACACACTGATAGAAACTCAGCATTAGGAAGAGTGGTCTCCAGCACCTGGTGGTTTTTGGTCTCCAGCACCTGGTGGTTTTTGGTCTTCAGCACCTGGTGGTCCTTGGTCTCCAGACCTGGTGGTTCTTGGTCTCCAGCACCTGGTGGTCCTTGGTCTCCAGACCTGGTGGTTCTTGGTCTCCAGCACCTGGTGGTTTTTGGTCTCCAGCACCTGGTGGTTCTTGGTCTCCAGCACCTGGTGGTTCTTGGTCTCCAGCACCTGGTGGTTCTTGGTCTCCAGCACCTGGTGGTTTTTGGTCTCCAGCACCTGGTGGTTCTTGGTCTCCAGCACCTGGTGGTTTTTGGTCTTCAGCACCTGGTGGTTCTTGGTCTCCAGCACCTGGTGGTTCTTGGTCTCCAGCACCTGGTGGTTCTTGGTCTCCAGCACCTGGTGGTCCTTGGTCTCCAGCACCTGGTGGTCCTTGGTTTCCAGCACCTGGTGGTTCTTGGTCTCCAGCACCTGGTGGTTCTTGGTCTCCAGCACCTGGTGGTTTTTGGTCTTCAGCACCTGGTGGTTCTTGGTCTCCAGCACCTGGTGGTCCTTGGTCTCCAGCACCTGGTGGTTCTTGGTCTCCAGCACCTGGTGGTTCTTGGTCTCCAGCACCTGGTGGTCCTTGGTCTCCGGCACCTGGTGGTTCTTGGTCTCCAGCACCTGGTGATCCTTGGTCTCCAGCACCTGGTGGTTCTTGGTCTCCAGCACCTGGTGGTCTTTGTTAACGGGCCAGCAGCAATATTCACCTGATGACATTATTCCACTTTAAGCAAGAGATGGGTGGCAGTGTCGCTACCAGTGACCAACAGACCATTTTGATGCCAATATGTACGTAGGTCCCAGACTCAGTTAACTAACCTCCAGGACCAACTGCAAGAAAGTAAGACAAGATGACGTATGTTTCCTTCTTAATTCCCAAGACAATAGAAGATACTGAGATGATTTTCGAGGAGAAGAATACGAGACATGATGACCAGCAAGCACCTACGAGACATGACGACCAGTATCACCTCTAACTCACGTCAACCAACGCTGCCTCGCACAGGGTTAAGTGTCCTGTTAGTGGAAGAAAACACACATTGTTCCATGTCACAAAACAAAAGACACCATCGGTGACCAACAACCAGACACAGGTGTCACTTCTACCAGTCACTGACAAAATCCTTGAAACAATAATCTCCTAACAAATAACAACATCTCTACGAGTATCTCTATCTACTGCGTGGCCGTCAACGTGGTTTCAGAATTAGCTGCTCTCTTGAACCATTCCACTATGTAGCACCAGCTGCTCCATGAATTAAATGATCACCTATGTAGCTGCACTTAACACTGGTAGTGTCCTTGAGCGGGTATGGAACAAAGGTTT
>NC_091304.1:26954424-26969424 GCF_038502225.1 Cherax quadricarinatus
AGGAGCACCACCAGCACCACCACCAACACCTCCACCACCACCACCAGCACCACCACCACCACTACCACCACCACCACCAGCACCACCAGCACCACCAGCACCACCACCACCACCACCACCACCACCACCACCACTACCACCACCACCACCACCACCACTACCACCACCACCACCACCACCACCACCACCACCACCACCACCAACAACAACAACACCAACACCACGATAATAGTTCACGCTCTACGAGATAACTGTTTGGGAAGCGTTGTTGTGTGTTAAGAGTGATCATGTGAGCTGTGGCTGCTGGCATTCTCCACGCAAAAATATAGAATATTGTTAACAGTGACTGAGAAATTGTAGATGACTGAGATAGTAATATGACAAAGAAAGCCAGTAAAGTTAGTACAGTTAGGAAAGCCAGTAAAGTCAGGAAAGCCAGTAAAGTTACTACAGTTAGGAAAGTCAGTAAAGTCAGGAAAGCCAATAAAGTTATTACAGTTAGGAAAGCCAGTAAAGTCAGGAAAGTCAGTAAAGTCAGGAAAGTCAGTAAAGTCAGGAAAGCCAGTAAAGTCAGGAAAGGCAGTAAAGTTAGAAAAGTCAGTAAAGTTAAGAAAGACAGTTAAGTCAGTAAAGTTAGGAAAGCCAGTAAAGTTAGGAAAGCCAGTAAAGTCAGGAAAGCCAGTAAAGTTAGGAAAGCCAGTAAAGTCAGGAAAGCCAGTAAATCCGGGAAAGCCAGTAAAGTCAGGAAAGCCAGTAAAGTTAGGAAAGCCAGTAAATCCAGGAAAGCCAGTAAAGTCAGGAAAGCCAGTAAAGTCAGGAAAGCCAGTAAAGTCAGGAAAGCCAGTAAAGTTAGGAAAGCCAGTAAAGTCAGGAAAGCCAGTAAAGTTAGGAAAGCCAGTAAAGTCAGGAAAGCCAGTAAGTCAGGAAAGCCAGTAAAGTTAGGAAAGCCAGTAAAGCCAGGAAAGCGAGTAAAGCCAGTAAAGCTAGGAAAGCCAGTAAAGCCAGGAAAGCCAGTAAAGTCAGGAAAGCCAGTAAAGCTAGGAAAGCCAGTAAAGCCAGGAAAGCCAGTAAAGTCAGGAAACCCAGTAAAGCCAGTAAATCCAGGAAAGCCAGTAAAGCCAGTAAAGTCAGGAAAGCCGGGAGAGTCAGTAAGGTCAGGAAAGCCAGTAAAGTTATTAAAGCCAGTAAAGCCAGCAAATCCAGGAAAGCCAGTAAAGCCAGGAAAGCCAGTAAAGTCAGGAAAGCCAGTAAAGTCAGGAAAGCCAGTAAAGTTAGGAAAGCCAGTAAAGTCAGGAAAGCCAGTAAAGTCAGCAAAGCCAGTAAAGCCAGGAAAGCCAGTAAAGTCAGTAAAGCCAGTAAAGCCAGTAAAGTCAGGAAAGCCAGTAAAGCCAGTAAATCCAGGAAAGCCAGTAAAGCCAGTAAAGCCAGTAAAGTCAGGAAAGCCAGTAAAGTTAGGAAAGCCAGTAAAGCCAGGAAAGCCTGTAAAGCCAGGAAAGCCAGTAAAGCCAGTAAATCCAGGAAAGCCAGTAAAGCCAGTAAAGCCAGGAAAGCCAATAAACCCAGGAAAGCCAGTAAAGTCATGAAAGGTACTAAAGCCAGTAAAGCCATTAAAGTCAGGAAAGCCAGTAAAGTTAGGAAAGCCAGTGAAGCCAGAAAAGCCAGTAAAGTCTGTAAAGCCAGTAAAGCCAGGAAAGCCAGTAAATCCAGGAAAGCCAGTAAAGCCGGTAAAGCCAGTAAAGTCAGGAAAGCCAGTAAAGCCAGGAAAGCCAGTAAAGTCAGGAAAGCCAGTAAAGCCAGGAAAGCCAGTAAAGTCAGGAAAGCCAGTAAAGCCAGTAAAGTCAGGAAAGCCAGTAAAGCCAGGAAAGCCAGTAAAGTCAGGAAAGCCACAAAAGCCAGGAAAGCCAGTAAAGTCAGGAAAGCCAGTAAAGCCAAGGCGTGCGGCATTTATTCGTGGCAGGTGTGAGCGTCCTTCCCAGGATGCCACCATAACCAACACTGAGGTGACTACTTACTGCTGCTACTTGAATATCAGCGAGTATTGTGGTGTGGTGGTTGTTGTGGTAGTGTGTGGTGGATGTTGTGGTAGTGTGTGGTGGTTGTTGTGGGAGTGTGTGGTGGATGTTGTGGTAGTGTGTGGTGGTTCTTGTGGTAGTGTGTGGCGGTTGTTGCGGTAGTGTGTGGTACATGTTGTGGTAGTGTGTGGTTGTTGTTGTGGTAGTGTGTGGTGCTTGTTGTGGTAGTGTGTGGTGGTTGTTGTGGTAGTGTGTGGTGGATGTTGTGGCAGTGTGTGGTGGATGTTGTGGTAGTGTGTGGTGGTTGTTGTGGTAGTGTGTGGTGGTTGTTGTGGTAGTGTGTGGTGGTTGTTGTGGTAGTGTGTGGTGGTTGTTGTGGTAGTGTGTGGTGGTTGTTGTGGTAGTGTGTGGTGGTTGTTGTGGTAGTGTGTGGTGGATGTTGTGGTAGTGTGTGGTGGATGTTGTGGTAGTGTGTGGTGGTTGTTGTGGTAGTGTGTGGTAGGTGTTGTGGTAGTGTGTGGTGGATGTTGTGGTAGGGTGTTGCGGTTGTTGTGGTAGTGTGTTGTGGTTGTTGTGGTAATGTGTGGTGGATGTTGTGTAGGGTGTGGCGGTTGTTGTGGTAGTGTGTGGTGGATGTTGTGGTAGGGTGTGGCGGTTGTTGTGGTAGTGTGTGGTGGTTGTTGTGGTAGTGTGTGGTGGATGTTGTGGTAGTGTGTGGTGGTTGTTGTGGTAGTGTGTGGTGGATGTTGTGGTAGGGTGTGGCGGTTGTTGTGGTAGTGCGTGGTGGTTGTTGTAGTAGTGTGTGGTGGTTGTTGTGGTAGTGTGTGGTGGATGTTGTGGTAGGGTGTGGCGGTTGTTGTGGTAGTGTGGGGTAGTTGTTGTGGTAGTGTGTGGTGGATGTTGTGGTAGTGTGTGGTGGTTGTTGTGGTAGTGTGTTGTTGTTGTGGTAGTGTGTGGTAGTTGTTGTGGTAGTGTGTGGTGGATGTTGTGGAAGGGTGTGGTGGTTGTTGTGGTAGTGTGTGGTGGTTGTTGTGGTAGTGTGTGGTAGTTGTTGTGGTAGTGTGTGGTGGATGTTATGGGAGTGTGTGGTGGTTTTTGTGGTAGTGTGTGGTGGTTGTTGTGGTAGTGTGTGGTAGTTGTTGTGGTAGTGTGTGGTGGATGTTGTGGTAGGGTGTGGTGGTTGTTGTGGTAGTGTGTGGTGGTTGTTGTGGTAGTGTGTGGTGGATGTTGTGGTAGTGTGTGGTAGTTGTGGTAGTGTGTGGTGGATGTTGTGGTAGGGTGTGGTGGTTGTTGTGGTAGTGTGTGGTGGTTGTTGTGGTAGGGTGTGGTGGTTGTTGTGGTAGTGTGTGGTAGTTGTTGTGGTAGTGTGTGGTGGATGTTGTGGTAGTGTGTGATAGTTGTTGTGGTAGTGTGTGGTAGTTTCTGTGGTAGTGTGCGGTAGTTGCTGTTGTAGTGTGGGGTGGAGGTTGTGGTAGTGTGTGGTGATGGTTGTGGTAGTGTGAGGTGGATGCTGTGGTAGTGTGTGGTGGTTGTTGTGGTAGTGTGTTGTGGTTGTTGTGGTAGTGTGTGGTGGTTGTTGTGGTAGTGTGTGGTGGTTGTTGTGGTAGTGTGTGGTAGTTGTTGTGGTAGTGCGTGGCGGATGTTGTGAGAGTGTGTGGTAGTTGTTGTGGTAGTGTGTGGTAGTTGCTTTGGTAGTGTGGGGTGGAGGTAGTGGTAGTGTGGGGTGGTGGTTGTGGTTGTGTGGGGTGGTTGTCGTGGTAGTGTGTGGTAGTTGTTGTGGTAGTGTATATCAGTTGTTGTGGTAGTGTGCGGTAGTTGTTGTGGTAGTGTGGGATTGAGATTGTGGTAGTATGGGCTGGTGGTTGTGGTAATATGGGGTGGTTGTTGCGGTAGTGTGTGGTGGTTGTTGTGGTAGTTTGGAGTGCTTGTAGTGATAGTGTGTGGTGGTTGTTGTGGTAGTGTGTGGTAGTGGTTGTGGTTGTGTGGGGTGGTTGTTGTGGTAGTGTGTGGTAGTTGTTGTGGTAGTGTGTGGTGGATGTTGTGGTAGGGTGTTGCGGTTGTTGTGGTAGTGTGGGGTGGTTGTTGTGGTAGTGTGTGGTGGTTGTTGTGGTAGTGTGTGGTAGTTCTTGTGGTATTGTGTGGTGGATGTTGTGGTAGGGTGTGGTGGTTGTTGTGGTAGTGTGTGGTGGTTGTTGTGGTAGTGTGTGGTAGTTCTTGTGGTAGTGTGTGGTGGATGTTGTGGTAGGGTGTGGTGGTTGTTGTGGTAGTGTGTGGTGGTTGTTGTGGTAGTGTGTGGTGGTTGTTGTGGTAGTGTGTGGTAGTTGTTGTGGTAGTGTGTGGTGGATGTTGTGGTAGGGTGTGGTGGTTGTTGTGGTAGTGTGTGGTGGTTGTTGTGGTAGTGTGTGGTAGTTGTTGTGGTAGTGTGTGGTGGATGTTGTGGTAGTGTGTGGTGGTTGTTGTGGTAGTGTGTGGTGGTTGTTGTGGTAGTGTGTGGTAGTTGTTGTGGTAGTGTGTGGTGGATGTTGTTGTAGGGTGTGGTGGTTGTTGTGGTAGTGTGTGGTGGTTGTTGTGGTAATGTGTGGTGGATGTTGTGGTAGTGTGTGGTAGTTGTGGTAGTGTGTGGTGGATGTTGTGGTAGGGTGTGGTGGTTGTTGTGGTAGTGTGTGGTGGTTGTTGTGGTAGTGTGTGGTGGATGTTGTGGTAGGGTTTGGTGGTTGTTGTGGTAGTGTGTGGTGGTTGTTGTGGTAGGGTGTGGTGGTTGTTGTGGTAGTGTGTGGTGGTTGTTGTGGTAGTGTGTGGTAGTTGTTGTGGTAGTGTGTGGTGGATGTTCTGGTAGTGTGTGATAGTTGTTGTGGTAGTGTGTGGTAGTTTCTGTGGTAGTGTGCGGTAGTTGCTGTTGTAGTGTGGGGTGGAGGTTGTGGTAGTGTGTGGTGATGGTTGTGGTAGTGTGTGGTGGTTGTTGTGGTAGTGTGTGGTGATGGTTTTGGTAGTGTGTGGCGGTTTTTGTGGTAGTGTGTGGGGGTTGTTTTGGTAGTGTGTGGTGGTTGTTGTGGTAGTGTGTGGTGGTTGTTGTGGTAGTGTGTGGTGGTTGTTGTGGTAGTGTGTGGTGGTTGTTGTGGTAGTGCGTGGCGGATGTTGTGAGAGTGTGTGGTAGTTGTTGTGGTAGTGTGTGGTAGTTGCTGTGGTAGTGTGGGCTGGAGGTAGTGGTAGTGTGGGGTGGTGGTTGTGGTTGTGTGGGGTGGTTGTCGTGGTAGTGTGTGGTAGTTGTTGTGGTAGTGTATATCAGTTGTTGTGGTAGTGTGCGGTAGTTGTTGTGGTAGTGTGGGATTGAGATTGTGGTAGTATGGGGTGGTGGTTGTGGTAATATGGGTGGTTGTTGTGGTAGTGTGTGGTGGTTGTTGTGGTAGTTTGGAGTGCTTGTAGTGATAGTGTGTGGTGGTTGTTGTGGTAGTGTGTGGTAGTTGTTGTGGTTGTGTGGGGTGGTTGTTGTGGTAGTGTGGGGTGGTTGTTGTGGTAGTGTACGGTGGTTGTTGTGGTAACGTGGGGTAGTTGTTGTATTAGTGTAGGGTGGTTCTTGAATTAGTGGTGTGGTGGTGGTTCTTTTGGTTGTGTGGGGTGGTTGTTGTGGTAGTGTGTGGTGGTTGTTGTGGTAACGTGGGGTAGTTGTTGTATTAGTGTAGGGTGGTTCTTGAATTAGTGGTGGTTCTTGTGGTAGTGTGGGGTGGTTGTTGTGGTAGTGTGTGGTGGTTGTTGTGGTAGTGTGTGGTGGTTGTTGTGGTAGTGTGTGGTGGATGTTGTGGTAGTGTGTGGTGGATGTTGTGGTAGTGTGTGGTGGTTGTTGTGGTAGTGTGTGGTGGTTGTTGTGGTAGTGTGTGGTGGTGGTTGTGGTAGTGTGTGGTGGTTGTTGTGGTAGTGTGTGGTGGTTGTTGTGGTAGTGTGTGGTGGATGTTGTGGTAGTGTGTGGTGGATGTTGTGGTAGTGTGTGGTGGTTGTTGTGGTAGTGTGTGGTAGTTGTTGTGGTAGTGTGTGGTGGATGTTGTGGTAGGGTGTTGCGGTTGTTGTGGTAGTGTGTTGTGGTTGTTGTGGTAATGTGTGGTGGATGTTGTGTAGGGTGTGGCGGTTGTGGTAGTGTGTGGTGGATGTTGTGGTAGGGTGTGGCGGTTTTTGTGGTAGTGTGTGGTGGTTGTTGTGATAGTGTGTGGTGGATGTTGTGGTAGTGTGTGGTGGTTGTTGTGGTAGTGTGTGGTGGATGTTGTGGTAGGGTGTGGCGGTTGTTGTGGTAGTGTGGGGTGGTTGTTGTGGTAGTGTGTGGTGGATGTTGTGGTAGTGTGTGGTGGTTGTTGTGGTAGTGTGTGGTTGTTGTTGTGGTAGTGTGTGGTAGTTGTTGTGGTAGTGTGTGGTGGATGTTGTGGTAGGGTGTGGTGGTTGTTGTGGTAGTGTGTGGTGGTTGTTGTGGTAGGGTGTGGTGGTTGTTGTGGTAGTGTGTGGTGGTTGTTGTGGTAGTGTGTGGTAGTTGTTGTGGTAGTGTGTGGTGGATGTTGTGGTAGTGTGTGATAGTTGTTGTGGTAGTGTGTGGTAGTTTCTGTGGTAGTGTGCGGTAGTTGCTGTTGTAGTGTGGGGTGGAGGTTGTGGTAGTGTGTGGTGATGGTTGTGGTAGTGTTGGTTGTTGTGGTAGTGTTTGTAGTGTTGGTTGTTGTGGTAGTGTTTGTAGTGTTGGTTGTTGTGGTAGTGTTTGTAGTGTTGGTTGTTGTGGTAGTGTTTGTAGTGTTGGTTGTTGTGGTAGTGTTTGTAGTGTTGGTTGTTGTGGTAGTGTGTGGTAGTTGTTGTGGTAGTGCGTGGCGGATGTTGTGAGAGTGTGTGGTAGTTGTTGTGGTAGTGTGTGGTAGTTGCTTTGGTAGTGTGGGGTGGAGGTAGTGGTAGTGTGGGGTGGTGGTTGTGGTTGTGTGGGGTGGTTGTCGTGGTAGTGTGTGGTAGTTGTTGTGGTAGTGTATATCAGTTGTTGTGGTAGTGTGCGGTAGTTGTTGTGGTAGTGTGGGATTGAGATTGTGGTAGTATGGGGTGGTGGTTGTGGTAATATGGGGTGGTTGTTGTGGTAGTGTGTGGTGGTTGTTGTGGTAGTTTGGAGTGCTTGTAGTGATAGTGTGTGGTGGTTGTTGTGGTAGTGTGTGGTAGTGGTTGTGGTTGTGTGGGGTGGTTGTTGTGGTAGTGTGTGGTAGTTGTTGTGGTAGTGTGTGGTGGTTGTTGTGGTAGTGTGTGGTGGATGTTGTGGTAGTGTGTGGTAGTTGTTGTGGTAGTGTGTGGTGGATGTTGTGGTAGGGTGTTGCGGTTGTTGTGGTAGTGTGTTGTGATTGTTGTGGTAGTGCGGGGCGGGGGTTGTAGCAGTATGGGGTTGTTGTGGTAGTATGGGGTGATGGTTGTGGTAGTGTGGGGTGGTCGTTGTGGTATTGTGGGGTGGTTGTTGTGGTGGTAGTGTGGGGTAGTGGTTGCGGTAGTAGTGGTAGTGTAGTGGTAGTGGTAGTGTAGTGGTAGTGGTAGTGTAGTGGTAGTGGTAGTAGTAGTAGTAATGGTAGTTGTATTAGTAGTAGTGGTAATGGTAATAGTAGCAGTAGTGGTAATGGTGGTAGCGGTAGTGGTGGTAATGGTGGTATTGGTGGTAGTGGGAGTAGTTGTAGTGGTATTGGTGGTAGTGGGAGTAGTTGTAGTGGTATTGGTGGTAGTGGTAGTAGTTGTAGTGGTAGTGGTGGTAGTGGTAGTGGTAGTAGGGGTGCCAGGGGCCAGGTCACTGCCCTCCTGGTTCTGCCTCACGCACAAAAACTTGGCCCTGATCACCTCCCCCAACCTTCCCCCTACTAACATCCGCGTTCTACCCTCCCTTCCCCTCCTCCCCCTCCCTCAAGTCTTCCTAACTCTCCCTTCCAGGCTCTGAGGAAGGTCTGGTAGACGGGAGAGTGAGAGGGGCAGAGACGAGAGTGATAGGGACAGACAACAAGACAGAAAGAACAAAAGGTTCTCTCCCCACCCTCCAATCCCTCACATAGCACCAGGTTCTCTCCCCACCCTCCACTCCCTCACACAGCACAAGGTTCTCTCCCCTCCATTCACTCTTTCATATAGCACAAGGCTCTCTCCCCACCCTCCACTCCCTTACAGTGCACCAGGTTCTCTCCCCACCCTCCACTCCCCTACAGTGCACCAGGTTCTCTCCCCACCATTCACTCTTTCATATAGCACAAGGTTCTCTCCCCACCCTCCACTCCCTTACAGTGCACCAGGTTCTCTCCCCACCCTTCATTTCTTCCTGTGCTTGTAGAAGTGTGTTCAGAAAGTGAACCTTACCAAGAGCCTTGTGATGTTTAGTAACAAAGTTGTGTATAGTGTTGTAACTACTACTGCTATAGCTACCACTGCTATAACTACCACTACTATAACTACCACTGCTATAACTACCACTGCTATAACTACCACTGCTATAACTACCACTGCTATAGCTACCACTGCTATAACTACCACTGCTATAGCTACCACTGCTATAACTACCACTGCTATAGCTACCACTGCTATAACTACCACTGCTATAGCTACCACTGCTATAACTACCACTGCTATAGCTACCACTGCTATAGCTACCACTGCTATAGCTACCACTGCTATAACTACCACTGCTATAGCTACCACTGCTATAACTACCACTGCTATAACTACCACTGCTATAACTACCACTGCTATAGCTACCACTGCTATAACTACCACTGCTATAGCTACCACTGCTATAACTACCACTGCTATAGCTACCACTGCTATAACTACCACTACTATAACTACCACTGCTATAACTACCACTACTATAACTACCACTGCTATAACTACCACTGCTATAACTACCACTGCTATAGCTACCACTGCTATAACTACCACTACTATAACTACCACTGCTATAACTACCACTGCTATAACTACCACTGCTATAGCTACCACTGCTATAACTACCACTACTATAACTACCACTGCTATAACTACCACTGCTATAACTACCATTGGTATAACTACCTCTTCTATAACTGCCACTACTATAACTACCACTGCTATAACTACCACTACTATAACTACCACTGCTATAACTACCACTGCTATAACTACCACTGCTATAGCTACCACTGCTATAACTACCACTACTATAACTACCACTGCTATAACTACCACTGCTATAACTACCATTGGTATAACTACCTCTTCTATAACTGCCACTACTATAACTACCACTGCTATAACTACCACTACTATAACTACCACTGCTATAACTACCACTGCTATAACTACCACTGCTATAGCTACCACTGCTATAACTACCACTACTATAACTACCACTGCTATAACTACCACTACTATAACTACCACTGCTATAACTACCACTGCTATAACTACCACTGCTATAGCTACCACTGCTATAACTACCACTGCCATAGCTACCACTGCTATAACTACCACTGCTATAGCTACCACTGCTATAGCTACCACTGCTATAGCTACCACTGCTATAACTACCACTGCTATAGCTACCACTGCTATAACTACCACTGCTATAACTACCACTGCTATAACTACCACTGCTATAGCTACCACTGCTATAACTACCACTGCTATAGCTACCACTGCTATAACTACCACTGCTATAGCTACCACTGCTATAACTACCACTACTATAACTACCACTGCTATAACTACCACTACTATAACTACCACTGCTATAAATACCACTGCTATAACTACCACTGCTATAGCTACCACTGCTATAACTACCACTACTATAACTACCACTGCTATAACTACCACTGCTATAACTACCACTGCTATAGCTACCACTGCTATAACTACCACTACTATAACTACCACTGCTATAACTACCACTGCTATAACTACCATTGGTATAACTACCTCTTCTATAACTGCCACTACTATAACTACCACTGCTATAACTACCACTACTATAACTACCACTGCTATAACTACCACTGCTATAACTACCACTGCTATAGCTACCACTGCTATAACTACCACTACTATAACTACCACTGCTATAACTACCACTGCTATAACTACCATTGGTATAACTACCTCTTCTATAACTGCCACTACTATAACTACCACTGCTATAACTACCACTACTATAACTACCACTGCTATAACTACCACTGCTATAACTACCACTGCTATAGCTACCACTGCTATAACTACCACTACTATAACTACCACTGCTATAACTACCACTACTATAACTACCACTGCTATAACTACCACTGCTATAACTACCACTGCTATAGCTACCACTGCTATAACTACCACTACTATAACTACCACTGCTATAACTACCACTGCTATAACTACCATTGGTATAACTACCTCTTCTATAACTGCCACTACTATAACTACCACTGCTATAACTACCAGCACTATAACTACCACTGCTATAACTACCACTGCTATAACTACCACTGCTATAGCTACCACTGCTATAACTACCACTACTATAACTACCACTGCTATAACTACCACTGCTATAACTACCACTGCTATAGCTACCACTGCTATAACTACCACTGCTATAACTACCACTGCTATAACTACCACTGCTATAACTACCATTGGTATAACTACCTCTTCTATAACTACCACTACTATAACTACCGCTGCTATAACTACATCTGCTATAACTACCATTGGTATAACTACCTCTTCTATAACTGCCACTGCTATAACTACCACTACTATAACTACCACTGCTATAACTACCACTACTATAACTACCACTGCTATAACTACATCTGCTATAACTACCACTGCTATAACTACCACTACTATAACTACCACTGCTACAACTACCACTGCTATAACTACCACTGTTATAACTACAACTGCTATAACTACCACTGCTATAACTACATCTGCTATAACTACCACTGCTATAACTACCACTGCTATAACTACCACTGCTATAACTACCACTGCTATAGCTACCACTGCTATAACTACCACTACTATAACTACCACTACTATAACTACCACTGCTATAACTACCACTGCTATAACTACCACTACTATAACTACCACTGTTATAAAAACAACTGCTATAACTACAGTAGTCTGCATATTAACTTGGACAGTTATGAAGACATTTATTTCGAAAATTAATGTTTATTTGAAAAATACACGGCAATGATATGACATAATTGATTTAATAATAAATACAGCCATTGTTTGTTGAGGTAGCAGGTCTAACTAACACCAGCAACTGGCTTCTCCAGAGCTGAACATGTCTGTGTCGTCATCCTGTGTTTGGTTATGGCCCATAGATTCTCAGTGGGGTTGAAGTCAGGGCAATTTAGTTCACTCTCTTCGAATGTCAGCATTTTTCTGGAAGTGCGTCATGGAACAAGATCCTGCTGGAAAATGCCTTCTCCATCAGCAAATTCTCTATCCACAATGGGAAGCAAATGAGTTGTCACTGTAAGTCGTTCCCTCAGCCTTAACAATCGTCAGTGGGTGTGGGTGGGTGTGAGTTGGACCTGACTAGCTTGTGCTGCTGGGTCTGGTGCAGTGTTACATCCTTGAGTGGAGATGATCAGACTGGGTGGGTCATTGGTCTAATCCGGGGGGGGGGTTATTGGTCTAATCCAGGGGGGGGGACATGGACCTGCTCCGCATGGGTCAGTAGGCCTGGTGCAGTGTTCCTTCTTTCTTATGTTCTTATGTTCTTATGAGCATTTAGCAGTAAAATACCCCATAACTTCTTCTTAGGTGGGTGTTCTGGTGCTTGTTAAATGTGTCCATTACGAAGAGGTTCACCTTCGCTCCATCTCACTACCACTGACCTGTACCTATGTACTTCAAAATGATGGAGTACCCACCAAAGCCGTTTTTTCGTCATAGCAGCAGTCAGTAATTCTTTCTTTACCGGCTTTCGGGTAGTTCTGCCAACTTCAAGGAGCCTTCGTGGAACACTTGAAGAATCAATATTTACTCCAGCTGAAGCCAAATATATCTGCAGAACTTTGTTGGTTTTCTTGGGATCCTTCACACTATTTCTTATAACCTTGTCACCGTGAGGCGCTGACGAGCGTTTTCTGGCACATCTTCCTGGACGCAGCGCTCCACAACCATCAGTGTCGTCACCTCTCTTCAGAAACCTACCAACAATTATAACTACCACTGTTATAACTACCACTGTTATAACTACCACTGTTATAACTAGCATTGTTATAACTACCACTGTTATAATTAGTACTGTTATAACTACAACTGTTATAACTACCACTGTTATAACTACCACTGTTATAATTAGTACTGTTATATCTACAACTGTTATAACTACCACTGTTATAACTACCACTGTTATAACTACCACTGTTATAACTACCACTGTTATAACTACCACTGTTATAACTACCACTGTTATAATTAGTACTGTTATAACTACAACTGTTATAACTACCACTGTTATAACTACCACTGTTATAACTACCACTGTTATAACTACCACTGTTATAATTAGCACTGTTATAACTACCACTGTTATAACTACCACTGTTATAACTAGCACTGTTATAACTACCACTGTTATAATTAGTACTGTTATAACTACAACTGTTATAACTACCACTGTTATAACTACCACTGTTATAACTACCACTGTTATAACTACCACTGTTATAACTACCACTGTTATAACTACCACTGTTATAACTACCCCTGTTATAACTACCACTGTTATAACTACCACTGTTATAACTACCACTGTTATAACTAGTACTGTTATAACTACCACTGTTATAACTACCACTGTTATAACTACCACTGTTATAACTACCACTGTTATAACTACCACTGTTATAACTACCACTGTTATAACTACCACTGTTATAACTAGTACTGTTATAACCACAACTGTTATAACTACCACTGTTATAACTACCACTGTTATAACTACCACTGTTATAACTACCACTGTTATAACTACCACTGTTATAACTACCACTGTTATAACTACCACTGTTATAACTACAACTGTTATAACTACCACTGTTATAAATACCACTGTTATAACTACCACTGTTATAACTACCACTGTTATAGCTAGCACTGTTATAACTAGCACTGTTATAACTAGCACTGTTATAACTAGTACTGTTATAACTACAACTGTTATAACTACCACTGTTATAACTACCACTGTTATAACTACCACTGTTATAACTACCACTGTTATAACTACCACTGTTATAACTACCACTGTTATAACTACCACTGTTATAACTACCACTGTTATTCATCAAGAAGTCACTGCTGAAAAATTGTTCTTCAACAAGTTATTAGTAGTGAGTTATAAGTACATAACTGGGGGTACCTGTGTCTTCCAGTCTTCCATAAATGTTGCCACAAATATGAGAAATCAATATCCACATTTATGTTGCTATTATTGTCTCGGAGTTTCCAAATGTCTTTGTGAATGTCTCTTGTGGTGTGTGTGTGTGTGTGTGTGTGTGTGTGTGTGTGTGTGTGTGTGTGTGTGTGTGTGTGTGTGTGTGTGTGTGTGACAGAGAGAAAGAGAGAGAGAGAAAGTTGAGGTCAGTTCAATCAACAGCTCAGCTGACAAGAGCTGTTGTGCTGCCTGTACCACCCGCCATGCTGCCTGCTGTACCACCCACCATGCTGCCTGCTGTACCACCCACTATGCTGGCTGCTGTACCACCCACCATGCTGCCTGCTGTACCACCCACCATGCTGCCTGCTGTACCACCCACCATGCTGCCTGCTGTACCACCCACCATGCTGCCTGCTGTACCGCCCACCATGCTGCCTGCTGTACCACCCACCATGCTGCCTGCTGTACCACCCACCATGCTGCTGCTGTACCACCCACCATGCTGCCTGCTGTACCACCCACCATGCTGCCTGCTGTACCACCCACCATGCTGCTGCTGTACCACCCACCATGCTGCCTGCTGTACCACCCACCATGCTGCCTGCTGTACCACCCACTATGCTGGCTGCTGTACCACCCACCATGCTGCCTGCTGTACCACCCACCATGCTGCCTGCTGTACCACCCACCATGCTGCCTGCTGTACCACCCACCATGCTGCCTTCTGTACAACCCACCATGCTGCTGCTGTACCACCCACCATGCTGCCTGCTGTACCACCCACCATGCTGCCTGCTGTACCACCCACCATGCTGCTGCTGTACCACCCACCATGCTGCCTGCTGTACCACCCACCATGCTGCCTGCTGTACCACCCACTATGCTGGCTGCTGTACCACCCACCATGCTGCCTGCTGTACTACCCACCATGCTGCCTGCTGTACCACCCACCATGCTGCCTGCTGTACCACCCACCATGCTGCCTGCTATACCACCTACCATGCTGCCTGCTGTACCACCCACCATGCTGCCTGCTGTGCCACCCACCATGCTGCCTGCTGTACTACCCACCATGCTGCCTGCTGTACCACCCACCATGCTGCCTGCTGTACCACCCACCATGCTGCCTGCTGTACCACCCACCATGCTGCCTGCTGTACCACCCACCATGCTACCTGCTATACCACCCACTATGCTGCCTGCTGTACCACCACCCACCATGCTGCCTGCTGTACCACCCACCATGCTGCCTGCTGTGCCACCCACCATGCTGCCTGCTGCAACACCAACCATTCTGCCTGCTGCACCACCCAACATGCTGCCTGCTGTACCACCCACCATGCTGCCTGCTGTACAACCCACCATGCTGCCTGCTGTACCACCCACCATGCTGCCTGCTGTACCACCCACCCTACTGGTGCTGTACCACCCACCATGCTGCCTGCTGTACCACCCACCATGCTGCTTGCTGTACCACCCACCATGCTGCCTGCTGCACCACCCACCATGCTGCCTGTTGTACCACCCACCATGCTGCCTGCTGTAACACCAACCATGCTGCCTGCTGTACCA
>NC_091304.1:26974424-26976924 GCF_038502225.1 Cherax quadricarinatus
GAGAAGAAAGTGATTACATAGCAGGAACGCTTCACTCTGGAGGTCCAAAGGTGGTAATTGCAGTGATGTATAACCCACCACAGAACAGCAGGAGACCAAGGCAAGAGTATGATGACAGCAATAGAGCGATGGTTGACACACTGGCTGCAGTGGCCAGAAGAGCTCATGCATGCAGGGCAAAGCTCCTGATCATGGGTGACTTTAACCACAAGGAGATCGATTGGGAGAACTTGGAGCCACATGAAGGCCAAGATAAATGGAGGGCTAAGATGATGGAGGTGGTACTGGAAAACTTCATGTACCAACACATAAGGGACACTACAAGAGAGAGAGGAGAGGATGAACCAGCAAGACTGGACTTAATATTCACCTTGAGTAGTGAAGATATTGAGAACATCACATATGAAAGACCCCTTGGGGCCAGCGATCATGTGGTTTTAAGCTTCGAATACACAGTAGAGCTACAAGTGGAGGGGGAAGCAGGAAGGCCAGGACAAATGAAGCCAAACTACAAGAAAGGGGACTACACGGGAATGAGGAACTTCCTGAACGGGGTTCAGTGGGACAGAGAACTGGCAGGAAAGCCAATTAATGAGATGATGGAATATGTAGCAACAATGTGCAAGGAGGTTGAGGACAGGTTTGTACCCAAGGGTAACAGGAATAATGAAAAAAACAGGATGAGCCCATGGTTCACCCGAAGGTGCAGGGAGGCAAAAACCAAGTGTGCTAGGGAATGGAAGAAATATAAAAGGCAAAGGACCCAGGAGAATAAGGAGAGCAGTCGTAGAGCCAGAAACGAATATGCACAGATAAGAAGGGAGGCCCAACGTCAATATGAAAACGACATAGCAGCGAAAGCCAAATCTGACCCGAAACTGTTATACAGCCACATCAGGAAGAAAACAACAGTCAAGGACCAGGTAATCAGGCTAAGGAAGGAAGGAGGATAGACAACAAGAAATGACCGTGAAGTATGTGAGGAACTCAACAAGAGATTCAAAGTGTTCACAGAGGAGACAGAAGGGGCTCCAGAAAGACGGAGAGGTGGGGCACACCACCAAGTGCTGGACACAGTACACACAACCGAGGAAGAAGTGAAGAGGCTTCTGAGTGAGCTAGATACCTCAAAGGCAATGGGGCCGGATAACATTTCCCCATGGGTCCTGAGAGAGGGAGCAGAGGCGCTATGTGTACCCCTAACAACAATATTCAATACATCTATCGAAACAGGGAGATTGCCTGAGGCATAGAAGACAGCAAATGTAGTCCCAATCTTTAAAAAAGGAGACAGACATGAAGCACTAAACTACAGACCAGTGTCACTGACATGTATAGTATGCAAAGTCATGGAGAAGATTATCAGGAGAAGAGTGGTGGAACACCTAGAAAGGAATGATCTCATCAACAGCAGCCAACATGGTTTCAGGGATGGGAAATCCTGTGTCACAAACCTACTGGAGTTCTATGACATGGTGACAGCAGTAAGACAAGAGAGAGAGGGGTGGGTGGATTGCATTTTCTTGGACTGCAAGAAGGCGTTTGACACAGACCCACACAAGAGATTAGTGCAAAAATTGGAGGACCAAGCAGGGATAACAGGGAAGGCACTACAATGGATCAGGGAATACTTGTCAGGAAGACAGCAGCGAGTCATGGTACGTGGCGAGGTGTCAGAGTGGGCACCTGTGACCAGCGGGGTCCCACAGGGGTCTGTCCTAGGACCAGTGCTGTTTCTGGTATTTGTGAACGACATGACGGAAGGAATAGACTCTGAGGTGTCCCTGTTTGCAGATGATGTGAAGTTGATGAGAAGAATTCATTCGATCGAAGACCAAGCAGAAATACAAAGAGATCTGGACAGGCTGCAGACCTGGTCCAGCAATTAGCTCCTGGAGTTCAATCCCTCCAAGTGCAAAGTCATGGAGATTGGGGAAGGGCAAAGAAGACCGCAGACGGAGTACAGTCTAGGGGGACAGAGACTACAAACCTCACTCAAGAAAAAAGATCTTGGGGTGAGTATAACACCAGGCACATCTGAAGCGCACATCAACCAAATAACTGCTGCAGCATATGGGCGCCTAGCAAACCTCAGAACAGCATTCCGACATCTTAATAAGGAATCGTTCAGGACCCTGTACACCGTGTACGTTAGGCCCATATTGGAGTATGCGGCACAAGTTTGGAACCCACACCTAGCCAAGCACGTAAAGAAACTAGAGAAAGTGCAAAGGTTTGCAACAAGACTAGTCCCAGAGCTAAGAGGTATGTCCTACGAGGAGAGGTTAAGGGAAATCAACCTGACGACACTGGAGGACAGGAGAGATAGGGGGGACATGATAACGACATACAAAATACTGAGAGGAATTGACAAAGTGGACAGAGACAGGATGTTCCAGAGATGGGACACAGTAACAAGGGGACACAGTTGGAAGTTGAAGACATAGATGAATCACAGGGATGTTAGGAAGTATTTTTTCAGCCACAGAGTAGTCAGTAA
>NC_091304.1:26981924-27006924 GCF_038502225.1 Cherax quadricarinatus
TACAACAGTCAGACGAACACCACACATGTGACCCCACTGGAAGCTGGAGATGAGTTAGGTGCACAGGACCTATCTACAATGAATGACGAGTCAGTCATGCCACAGGCATGACTGACTAATATAACCTTGGTACCTGTTAAGGTGATAGGTATTAAAGAAAGAACTAAGTCAGAAGTACCTTTCTCTGCAGAGGCATTGAATTCGCCTGACATTTTTCAAATTATAACAGATTTACACACACACAAAAATGAGCATCGTCAACAGTTCCTGATAAATTTTATAAATATAGATAGTCAGGATGGTGTTCTTGAGTACATTGATGATGTCAAAAGCGCAGCAATTCCCAATCAGTTTTAAACAATTTGTGAGGAAGAAGCCAATGACTCTTGGCTTCAAACATTGCCTAGGAACTGGCTGGCAAAATGTCGGGAAATGCTTATAGAAAAAAGTTCTGAAAATAAAAATAAACAAACTTTGCTATTTGCTCTTAAGCGTCTGCACACTGTAGCCAAACCATAATACTTACCATCTTATGAGCAAGAGATTGTAATAACTCATTACAATGGATAGATTACAAATCTTTCATGGAACATTGCTTCCAACAGGAAGCGGTTGCCTGACTTGTAATAGTGCAACCAAGAATATCGATGTCATCTGTTTGCAGGAATGTAGACGGCAAGATGGAGCACCTCCACCAAAGTTGCCTGGATATGCAGCTTATAACCAGGAGAAAGACTGGTAATGTTGCTTATCCCTTTCATCTTGAAAAAAACAGATGACCTCATAAATGACTGGTCCAAAACATCCAGGCATGAAAACCTTCCATCTCATATTAGAAAAAACATAGAGAGTGCTTCTGAAGAAATGTTGAAACTGATTAATTTTATGAGCCAAAATATTGATGAGAGTGATTGCCTCTTTACCGAGTATGAATTAGACAATGCATTAACTAAAGGTTGATCAACTGCTCCTGGAGAGGATGGTATAACCTTTGATGTTCTCAGAACTCTAAGGCACGTGCCTGATAACCCTTTGTTGGCACTGTATAATCTCAGTTACATTGAGGGAGTTCTTCCTACTTCCTGGACCAATGGTCTCATTGTGCCTATCCCTAAACCCCAACAGCCTGATACATTTAGACCGATCTCCTTAACTAGCTGTCTTTGTAAAACTTTTGAAAGAATGATACTTAACAGACTGTATTACAGAATCAGACACCAACTTTCCCCCTACCTCTATGGGTTCATGAAAGATAAAAGTGTGCAGAACTGTATTTCCACCTTTCTCACTGCACACACCTCTACTAATTTACCACATTTCTTGATCAAAAATCTGCATTTAATATCGCAAACAGAACCGTTATACTACATGAACTAACAAAAATGAATATTGGTGGTAGGTTACTCTACTGGATAATAAGATACCTGTCCTCTACCAAGGCTTTAGAAGTGAGCCTAAAGAAATGTCTCTAGGTACACCACAGGGAGTTCTCAGTCCCATGCTGTTTAATGTTCTGATTAATGCTCTCCTAAATACTCTATCTGCCTCACTCAAACATGTAGCTATAAGCTATGCTGATGACATCATGATCCACACAACAGGGCATAAGAAGATGAGTACCATTCTTAATGAAGCTCAAGCAATTTCTAGTCGATTAGGCTTCATAATATCTTTCTCTAAAACAAAGATATTAACAAGCAAACGACATCCCTCACCCATCTATTTGCAGAGTGAAATCATCAGCTACGTTAAATCTTACAAATACCTTGGTGTAGATGTACCCTTTAACAAATCCACTATACCACAACTAAATAAGAAATACAAAGATAGGCTATATGCTCTCAAAGCTGTTGCTGGCTACAACCCCAACTATGGTGCTAATGTTGCTGGCTACAACCCCAACTATGGTGCTAATGTTGCTGGCTACAACCCCAACTATGGTGCTAATGTTGCTGGCTACAACCCCAACTATGGTGCTAATGTGAGAATCGTGAGAATGATGTACATAGCCTATGTTAGGTCCTTAACTGATTATGCTACTCCCATGTTGATATTAGCTAGAGAAATTTATCTCCGTCTCTTGGAGTTAATGCAAAATGAAGCTCTCAGAATTATTCTTGGCTGTTCCAAATCTACAAAGGTTCTTAATATGAGGAAGGAGCTTGGTATTTCTAGTATCAGTGATAGGATTGTTGATATTAACACTGTACTCGGTATTAGAATGTTAAGAAATGAACCAGACACTGTCACTATGAATTTTACTAAGTGTCTAGCAGTAAATACACACAGATCTAAATGGATTGTGGAAACATGCAATTACATTAAGTTTTATTACCTGCATGAACTGTATCACTGTAGACCACAAGAGCATTTCACACCTCCATGGAAGATGTGTTCATTTAATATCACATACCTGCAAGTCCCTCCCAAGAAGCTCATTGCTAGTAATCCCTTCCTTAAAACACTTGTTAAAACAACTGCTCAAGAAGAAATTTCTCGCCTAGCTGGTAGTAATAAGTTATCACAAGTTATATACACTGATGGATCTAAACAGGAGTCTTCTGGCAGGGCTGCATCTGCTCTTGTTGCCACCTCCCTAGTTAAGAACGATAATAAATTTGTTGAACTAGGCATAAGAATTAACAACTGGGCGGCCAAACAACCAACTGAATTGTCTGCAATCAAAATGGCGCTAAAGCTAACTTACGACACTGAACTTGACTCTATCATTTTTACCGATTCTGTCATTACTGAATGCTCATATAATGACTCCAACAACATGCTCATTGGAGAAACCAGGTATAGATATTCAAAAATCCGGGAAAAGTGAATTAATGTACAATTGCTATGGATCCCATCACACATTGCATTACTCCTTCATGATAAAGTTGATATGTTAGCCAAGAAGAGTACCCAGAAGGAGAATGTAGAATATAACTTTGGTATAACTGTGTCTAGCATTAGGAATAAATATTAGGAGAGAAGTAAATAATGAAAATGATTGTTATAGGAATGCAGTTAGAAGCCTGAGTAGATCTATAACCCACTATGATAACATGAACGTAGATAAGTATGTTTATGGAGCAACTTGCAATGTGAACAGACTGACTGATGTTGTAGTAGCCAGGCTTAGGCTTGGTTACAAGTACTTCTGGCAGTTTGGCAGACACACAGATGATGATCAAACTAAATGTAAATTATGTGATCAGGCATATGGTCACTGTCTTGAACACTATGTGCTTAATTGTCCACTTATTGAGGAATACAGAGATAGACAGTATAATAACCTATGTGACATGTGAAGATATCTTATTAATGAAAATAAGATACCACATACATTAAGCAAATTTAATTTGCTTGTAACAGATAAGTGAACTGTAGATGTAAATCCAAATGTACACCTGTAACCCTTTTGGGATCTAGTTCCTATGCATTTTGTGAATCCACATGCTCTTGCGCTACCATCCACAGGATGGATATGGGGTGACAATAAACTAGCCTCTTCGGTGGCAAAATATAATTAGTAAAGACAACCAGGTGTTGCACGTCTTTCAGTAAAGATACCCAGGTGTTGCAGGTTTCTCAGTAAAAACACCTAGGTATTGCACGACTCAATAAAGACACCCAGATGGTGCACGTCCCTCAGTAAATACACCCAGGTGTTACACGTCTCGATAAACACACGTCTCAATGAAGGCATCCAGGTGTTGCAAGACTCTCAGTAAAGATACCCAGGTGTTGCACATCCCAATAAAGACAGCCAGGTGTTCAACTTCTCAATAAAGACACCCATGTATTGTATTTCTCAATAAAGGCGCCCAGGTGTTGCACGTCCCTCAGTAAAGATCCCCAGGTGTTGCACGTCTCTCAGTAAAGACACCCATGAGTTGCACGTCTCAATAAAGGCACCCAGGTGTTCCACGTCTCTCATTAAAGACACCGTGGTGTTACACGTCTCAATAAACACAACCAGATGTTGCACGTCACTCAGTAAAGATCCAGAGGTGTCGCACATCTCAATAAAAACACCAAGATGGTAGGTCTCAATATAGATACCAGTATAGGACCAGTAATGTTGGTCCGCCACTGGACCAGTAATGTTGGTCCACCACTGGACCAGTAATGTTGGTCCACCACTGGACCAGTAATGTTGGTCCACCACTGGACCAGTAATGTTGGTCCACCACTGGACCAGTAATGTTGGTCCACCAATGGACCAGTAATGTTTGTCCACCACTGGACCAGTAATGTTGGTCCACCACTGGACCAGTAATGTTGGTCCACCACTGGACCAGTAATGTTGGTCCACCACTGGACCAGAAATGTTGGTCCACCACTGAATCAATAATGTGGGTCCACCACTGGACCAGTAATGTTGGTCCACCACTGGACCAGTAATGTTTGTCCATCACTGGACCAGTAATGTGGGTCCACCACTGTAACAGTAATGTGGGTCCACCATTGGTCCAGTAATGTTGGTCCACCACTGGACCAGTAATGTGGGTCCACCATTGGACCAGTAATGTGGGTCCACCGCCGGAAAAGTAATATGGGTCCACCACTGTAACAGTAATGTGGGTCCACCACCGGACCAGTAATGTGGGTACACCACTGGACCAGTAATGTGGGTTCACCACTGGACCAGTAATGTTGGTCCACCACTCGACCAGTAACGTGGGTCCACCACTGGATCAGTAATGTTGGTCCACCACTGGTCCAGTAATATTGGTCCACCACTGGACCAGTAATGTGGGTCCACCACTGGACCAGTAACATTGGTCCACCACTGGACCAGTAATGTGGTTCCACCACTGGATCAGTAATGTGGGTCCACCACTGGACCAGTAATTGGTCCAACACTGGACCAGTAATGTGGGTCCACCACTGCACCAGTAATATTGGTCCACCACTGGACCAATAATGTGGATCCACCACTGGACCAGTAATGTGGGTCCACCTCTGGACCAGTAATGTGGGTCCACCACTGGACCAGTAATGTGTGTCCACCACTGGACCAGTAATGTGGGTCCACCACTGGACCAGTAATGTGGGTCCACCACTGAACCAGTAATGTTGGTCCACCGCCGGAACAGTAATGTGGGTCCACCAATGTAACAGTAATGTGGGTCCACCACTGGACCAGTAATGTGGGTACACCACTGGACCAGTAATGTGGGTCCACCATTGGACCAGTAATGTTGGTCCACCACTGGAACAGTAATGTGGGTCCACCACTGGATCAGCAATGTTGGTTCACCACTGGTCCAGTAATGTTGGTCCACCACTGGACCAGTAATGTGGGTCCACCACTGGACCAGTAACATTGGTCCACCACTGGACCAGTAATGTGGGTCCACCACTGGATCAGTAATGTGGGTCCACCACTGGACCAGTAATATTGGTCCACCACTGGACCAGTAATGTGGGCCCACCACTGGACCAGTAATATTGGTCCACCACTGGACGAGTAATGCGGGTCCACCACTGGACCAGTAATGTGAGTCCAATACTGGACCAGTAATGTGGGTCCACCACTGGACCAGTAATGTGGGTCCACCACTGGACCAGTATTGTGGGTCCACCACTGGACAAGTAAAGTGGGTCCACCACTGGACCAGTAAAGGGTCCACTACTGGACCAGTAATGTGGGTCCACCACTGCACCAGTAATGTGGGTCCACCACTGGACCAGTAATGTTGGTCCACCACTGGACCAGTAACGTGGGTCCACCACTGGACCAGTAATGTGGGTCCACCACTGGACCAGTAATGTGGGTCCACCACTGACCAGTAATGTGGGTCCACCACTGGACCAGTAATGTGGGTCCACCACTGGACCAGTAACATTGGTCCACCACAGGACCACTAATGTGGGTCCACCACTGGATCAGTAATGTGGGTCCACCACTGGACCAGTAATATTGGTCCACCACTGGACCAATAATGTGGGTCCACCACTGGACCAGTAATGTGGGTCCACCACTGGACTAGTAATGGTCCTTCACCACTGGACCAGTAATGTGGGTCCACCACTGGACCAGTAATGTGGGTCCACCACTGGACCACTAATGTGGGTCCACCACTGGACCAGTATTGTGGGTCCACCACCGGACCAGTAATGTGGGTCCACCACTGGACCAGTAATGTGGGTCCACCACTGGACCAGTAATGTGGGTCCACCACTGGACCAATAATGAGGGTCCACCACTGAACCAGTAATGTGGGTCCACCACTGGACCAGTAATGTGGGTCCACCACTGGACCAGTAATGTTGGTCCACCACTGGACCAGTAATGTTGGTCCACCACTGGACCAGTAATGTGGGTCCACCACTGGACCAGTAACGTGGGTCCACCACTGGACCAGTAATGTGGGTCCACCACTGACCAGTAATGTGGGTCCACCACTGGACCAGTAATGTGGGTCCACCACTGGACCAGTAACATTGGTCCACCACTGGACAAGTAATGTGGGTCCACCACTGGATCAGTAGTGTGGGTCCACCACTGGACCAGTAATATTGGTCCACCACTGGACCAGTAATGTGGGTCCACCACTGGACCAGTAATGTTGGTCCACCATTTGACCAGTAATATTGGTCCACCACTGGACCAGTAATGTGGGCCCACCACTGGACCAGTAATATTGGTCCACCACTGGACCAGTAATGCGGGTCCACCACTGGACCAGTAATGTGAGTCCAATACTGGACCAGTAATGTGGATCCACCACTGGACCAGTAATGTGGGTCCACCACTGGACCAGTATTGTGGGTCCACCACTGGACAAGTAATGTGGGTCCACCACTGGACCAGTAAAGGGTCCACTACTGGACCAGTAATGTGGGTCCACCACTGCACCAGTAATGTGGGTCCACCACTGCACCAGTAATGTTGGTCCACCATGGGATCAGTAATGTGGGTCCACCACTGGACCAGTAATGTGGGTCCACCACTGGACCAGTAATGTGGGTCCACCACTGACCAGTAATGTGAGTCCACCACTGGACCAGTAATGTGGGTCCACCACTGGACCAGTAACATTGGTCCACCACAGGACCAGTAATGTGGGTCCACCACTGGATCAGTAATGTGGGTCCACCACTGGACCAGTAATATTGGTCCACCACTGGACCAATAATGTGGGTCCACCCCTGGCCCCGTAATGTGGGTCCACCACTGGACCAGTAATGGTCCTTCACCACTGGACCAGTAATGTGGGTCCACCACTGGACCAGTAATGTGGGTCCACCACTGGACCAGTAATGTGGGTCCACCACCGGACCAGTAATGTGGGTCCACCACCGGACCAGTAATGTGGGTCCACCACTGGACCAGTAATGTGGGTCCACCACTGGACCAGTAATGTGGGTCCACCACTGGACCAATAATGTGGGTCCACCACTGAACCAGTAATGTGGGTCCACCACTGGACCAGTAATGTGGGTCCACCACTGGACCAGTAATGTTGGTCAACCACTGGACCAGTAATGTTGGTCCACCACTGGACCAGTAATGTGGGTCCACCACTGGACCAGTAACGTGGGTCCACCACTGGACCAGTAATGTGGGTCCACCACTGACCAGTAATGTGGGTCCACCACTGGACCAGTAATGTGGGTCCACCACTGGACCAGTAACATTGGTCCACCACTGGACCAGTAATGTGGGTCCACCACTGGATCAGTAATGTGGGTCCACCACTGGACCAGTAATATTGGTCCATCACTGGACCAGTAATGTGGGTCCACCACTGGACCAGTAATGGTGCTTCACCACTGGACCAGTAATGTGGGTCTACCACTGGACCAGTAATGTGGGTCCACCACTGGACCAGTAATGTGGGTCCACCACCGGACAAGTATTGTGGGTCCACCACTTGACCAGTAATGTGGGTCCACCACTGGACCAGTAATGTGGGTCCACCACTGGACCAATAATGTGGGTCCACCACTGAACCAGTAATGTGGGTCCACCACTGAACCAGTAATGTGGGTCCACCACTGGACCAGTAATGTTAGTCAACCACTGGACCAGTAATGTTTGTCCACCACTGGACCAGTAATGTGGGTCCACTACTGGACCAACAATGTGGGTCCACCACTGGACCAGTAATGTGGGTCCACCACTGGACCAGTAATGTGGGTCCACCACTGGACCAGTAACATTGGTCCACCACTGGACCAGTAATGTGGGTCCACCACTGGATCAGTAATGTGGGTCCATCACTGGACCAGTAATATTGGTCCACCACTGGACCAGTAATGTGGGTCCACCACTGGACCAGTAATATTGGTCCACCACTGGACCAGTAATGTGGGTCCACCACAGGAACAGTAATGTGGGTCCACCACTGGACCAGTAATGTGGGACCACCACTGGACCAGTAATGTGGGTCCACAACTGGACCAGTAATGTGGGTCCACCACTGGACCAGTAATGTGGGTCCACCACTGGACCAGTAATGTGGATCCACCACTG
This sequence comes from Cherax quadricarinatus, assembly GCF_038502225.1. Lineage (NCBI taxonomy): Eukaryota > Metazoa > Arthropoda > Malacostraca > Decapoda > Parastacidae > Cherax > Cherax quadricarinatus. The sequence continues at coordinate 26,990,404 of NC_091304.1, forward strand.
GACCAGTAATGTGGGTCCACCACTGGACCAGTAATGTTGGTCCACCACTGGACCAGTAATGTTGGTCCACCACTGGACCAGTAATGTGGGTCCACCACTGGACCAGTAATGTGGGTCCACCACTGGATCAGTAATGTGGGTCCACCACTGGTCCAGTAATGTGGGTCCACCACTGGACCTGTAATGTCGGTCCACCACTGGACCAGTAATGTGGGTCCACCACTGGATCAGTAATGTGGGTCCACCACTGGACCAGTAATGTGGGTCAACCACTGGACCAGTAATGTGGGTCCACCACTGGACCAGTAATGTGGGTCCACCACTGGACCAGTAATGTGGGTCCACCACTGGACCAGTAATGTGAGTCCACCACTGGACCAGTAATGTGGGTCCACCACTGGACCAGTAATGTGGGTCCACCACTGGACCAGTAATGTTGGTCCACCACTGGACCAGTAATGTTGGTCCACCACTGGACCAGTAATGTTGGTCCACCACTGGACCAGTAATGTTGGTCCACCACAGGACCAGTAATGTGGGTCCACCACTGGACAAGTAATGTTGGTCCACCACTGGACCAGTAATGTTGGTCCACCACTGGACCAGTAATGTTGGTCCACCATTGGACCAGTAATGTGGGTCCACCACTGGACCAGTAATGTGAGTCCACCACTGGACCAGTAATGTGGGTCCACCACTGGACCAGTAATGTGGGTCCACCACTGGACCAGTAATGTTGGTCCACCACTGGACCAGTAATGTTGGTCCACCACTGGACCAGTAATGTTGGTCCACCACTGGACCAGTAATGTTGGTCCACCACAGGACCAGTAATGTGGGTCCACCACTGGACCAGTAATGTTGGTCCACCACTGGACCAGTAATGTTGGTCCACCATTGGACCAGTAATGTGGGTCCACCACTGGACCAGTAATGTGGGTCCACCACTGGATCAGTAATGTGGGTCCACCACTGGTCCAGTAATGTGGGTCCACCACTGGACCAGTAATGTGGGTCCACCACTGGACCAGTAATGTGGGTCCACCACTGGACCAGTAATGTGGGTCCACCAATGGACCAGTAATGTGGGTCCACCACTGGACCAGTAATGTGGGTCCACCACTGGACCAGTAATGTGGGTCAGCCACTGGACCAGTAATGTGGGTCCACCACTGGACCAGTAATGTGGGTCCACCACTGGACCAGTAGTGTGGGTCCACCACTGGACCAGTAATGTGGGTTCACCACTGGACCAGTAATGTGGGTCCACCACTGGACCAGTAATGTTGGTCTACCACTGGACCAGAAATGTGGGTCAGCCACTGGACCAGTAATGTTGGTCCACCACTGGACCAGTAATGTGGGTCCACCACTGGACCAGTAATGCTGGTCCACCACTGGACCAGTAATGTTGGTCCTCCACTGGACCAGTAAAGTGGGTCCACCACTGGACCAGTAATGTGGGTCCACCACTGGACCAGTAATGTGGGTCCACCACTGCACCAGCAATGTGGGTCAGCCACTGGACCAGTAATGTGGGTCCACCACTGGACCAGTAATGTTGGTCCACCACTGGACCAGTAATGTGGATCCACCACTGGACCAGTAATGTGGGTCCACCACTGGACCAGTAATGTTGGTCCACCACTGGACCAGTAATGTTGGTCCACCACTGGGCCAGCAATGTTGGTCCACCACTGGACCAGCAATGTTGGTCCACCACTGGACCAGTAATGTTGGTCCACCGCTAGGCCAGTAATGTGGGTCCACCACTGGACCAGTAATGTGGGCCCACCACTGGACCAGTAATGTTGGTCCACCACTGGACCAGTAATGTGGGTCCACCACTGGACCAGTAATGTGGGTCCACCACTGGACCAGTAATGTGGGTCCACCACTGGACCAGTAATGTTGGTCCACCACTGGACCAGTAATGTTGGTCCACCACTGGACCAGTAATGTTGGTCCACCACTGGACCAGAAATGTTGGTCCACCACTGGATCAGTAATGTTGGTCCACCACTGGACCAGTAATGTTGGTCCACCACTGGACCAGTAATGTTGGTCCACCACTGGACCAGTAACGTTGGTCCACCACTGGAGCAGTAATGTTGGTCCACAACTGGACCAGTAATGTGGGACCACCACTGGACCACTAATGTTGGTCCACCACTGGACCAATAATGTTGGTCCACCACTGGACCAGTACTGTTGGTCCACCACTGGACCAGTAATGTTGGTCCACCACTGGACCAGTAATGTTGCTCCACCACTGGACCAGTAATGTGGGTCCACCACTGGACCAGTAATGTTGGTCCACCACTGGACCAGTAATGTTGGTCCACCACTGGACCAGTAATGTTGGTCCACCACTGGACCAGCAATGTTGGTCCACCACTGGACTAGTAATGTTGGTCCACCACTGGACAAGTAATGTGGGTCCACCACTGGACCAGTAATGTGGGTCCACCACTGGATCAGTAATGTTGGTCCACCACTGGACCAGTAATGTGGGTCCACCACTGGACCAGTAATGTGGGTCCACCACTGGACCAGTAATGTGGGTCCACCACTTGACCAGTAATGTTGGTCCACCACTGGACCAGTAATGTTGGTCCACCACTGGACCAGTAATGTTGGTCCATCACTGGACCAGTAATGTTGGTCCACCACTGGACCAGTAATGTTGGTCCACCACTGGACCAGTAATGTTGGTCCACCACTGGACCAGTAATGTTGGTCCACCACTGGACCAGTAATGTTGGTCCACCACTGGACCAGTAATGTGGGACCACCACTGGACCAGTAATGTTGGTCCACCACTGGACCAATAATGTTGGTCCCCCACTGGACCAGTACTGTTGGTCCACCACTGGACCAGTAATGTTGGTCCACCACTGGACCAGTAATGTTGGTCCACCACTGGACCAGTAATGTGGGTCCACCACTGGACTAGTAATGTTTGTCCACCACTGGACCAGTAATATGGGTCCACCACTGTAACAGCAATGTGGGTCCACCATTGGTCCAGTAAAGTTGGTCCACCACTGGACCAGTAATGTGGGTCCACCACTGGATCAGTAATATTGGTCCACCACTGAACCAGTAATGTGGGTCCACCACTGGACCAGTAATGTGGGTCCACCACTGGACCAGTAATGTGGGTCCACCACTGTAACAGTAATGTGGGTCCACCACTGAAACAGTAATGTGGGTCCACCATTGGACTAGTAACATGGGTCCAACACTGAACTAGTAATGTTGGTCCACCGCCGGAACAGTAATATGGGTCCACCACTGTAACAGTAATGTGGGTCCACCACTGGACCAGTAATGTGGGTACACCACTGGACCAGTAATGTGGGTCCACCACTGGACCAGTAATGTTGGTCCACCACTCGACCAGTAACGTGGGTCCACCACTGGATCAGTAATGTTGGTCCACCACTGGTCCAGTAATGTTGGTCCACCACTGGACCAGTAATGTGCGTCCACCACTGGACCAGTAACATTGGTCCACCACTGGACCAGTAATGTGGGTCCACCACTGGATCAGTAATGTGGGTCCACCACTGGACCAGTAATATTGGTCCAACACTGGACCAGTAATGTGGGTCCACCACTGGACCAGTAATATTGGTCCACCACTGGACCAATAATGTGGATCCACCACTGGACCAGTAATGTGGGTCCACCTCTGGACCAGTAATGTGGGTCCACCACTGGACCAGTAATGTGTGTCCACCACTGGACCAGTAATGTGGGTCCACCACTGGACCAGTAAAGTGGGTCCACCACTGAACCAGTAATGTTTATCCACCGCCGGAACAGTAATGTGGGTCCACCAATGTAACAGTAATGTGGGTCCATCAATGTAACAGTAATGTGGGTCCACCACTGGACCAGTAATGTGGGTCCACCACTGGACCAGTAATGTGGGTACACCACTGGACCAGTAATGTGGGTCCATCATTGGACCAGTAATGTTGGTCCTCCACTTAACCAGTAATGTGGGTCCACCACTGGATCAGTAATGTTGGTCCACCTCTGGTCCAGTAATGTTGTTCCACCACTGGACCAGTAATGTGGGTCCACCACTGGACCAGTAACATTGGTCCACCACTGGACCAGTAATGTGGGTCCACCACTGGATCAGTAATGTGGGTCAACCACTGGACCAGTATTGTGGGTCCACCACTGGACCAGTAATGTGGGTCCACCACTGGACCAGTAATGTGGGTCCACCACTGGACCAGTAATGTGGGTCCTCCACTGGATCAGTAATGTGGATCCACCACTGGACCAGTAATGTGGGTCCACCACTGGACCAGTAATGTTGGTCCACCACTGGACCAGTAATGTTGGTCCACCACTGGACCAGTAATGTGGGTCCACCACTGGACCAGTAATGTGGGTCCACCACTGGATCAGTAATGTGGGTCCACCACTGGACCAGTAATGTGGGTCCACCACTGGACCAGTAATGTCGGTCCCCCACTGGACCAGTAATGTGGGTCCACCACTGGATCAGTAATGTGGGTCCACCACTGGACCAGTAATGTGGGTCAACCACTGGACCAGTAATGTGGGTCCACCACTGGACCAGTAATGTGGGTCCACCACTGGACCAGTAATGTGGGTCCACCACTGGACCAGTAATGTGGGTCATCCACTGGACCAGTAATGTGGGTCCACCACTGGACCAGTATTGTGGGTCCACCACTGGACCAGTAGTGTGGGTCCACCACTGGACCAGTATTGTGGGTCCACCACTGGACCAGTAATGTGGGTCCACCACTGGACCAGTAATGTTGGTCCACCACTGGACCAGTAATGTGGGTCAGCCACTGGACCAGTAATGTTTGTCCACCACTGGACCAGTAATGTGGGTCCACCACTGGACCAGTAATGCTGGTCCACCACTGGACCAGTAATGTTGGTCCTCCACTGGACCAGTAATGTGGGTCCACCACTGGACAAGTAATGTGGGTCCACCACTGGACCAGTAACGTGGGTCCACCACTGGACCAGCAATGTGGGTCAGCCACTGGACCAGTAATGTGGGTCCACCACTGGACCAGTAATGTTGGTCCACCACTGGACCAGTAATGTGGGTCCACCACTGGACCAGTAATGTTGGTCCACCACTGGACCAGTAATGTGGGTCCACCACTGGACCAGTAATGTTGGTCCACCACTGGACCAGTAATGTTGGTCCACCACTGGACCAGTAATGTGGGTCCACCACTGGACCAGTAATGTTGGTCCACCACTGGACCAGTAATGTGGGTCCACCACTGGACCAGTAATGTGGATCCACCACTGGACCAGTAATGTGGGTCCACCACAGGACCAGTAATGTTGGTCCACCACTGGACCAGTATTGTGGGTCCACCACTGGGCCATTAATGTGGGTTCACCACTGGACCAGTAATGTGGGTCCACCACTGGACCAGTAATGTTGGTCCAGCACTACACCAGTAATGTGGGTCAACCACTGGACCAGTAATGTGGGTCCACCACTGGACCAGTAATGTGGGTCCACCACTGGACCGGTAATGTTGGTCCACCACTGGACCAGTAATGTTGGTCCACCACTGGACCAGTAATGTGGGTCCACCACTGGACCAGTAGTGTTGGTCCACCACTGGACCAGTAATGTGGGTCCACCACTGGACCAGTAATGTTGGTCCACCCCTGGACCAGTAATGTGGGTCCACCAATGGACCAGTAATGTGGGTCCACCACTGGACCAGTAATGTGGGTCCACCACTGGACCAGTAATGTTGGTCCACCACTGGACCAGTAATGTTGGTCCACCACTGGACCAGTAATGTGGGTCCACCACTGGACCAGTAATGTGGGTCCACCACTGGACCAGTAATGTGGGTCCACCACTGGACCAGTAATGTTGGTCCACCACTTGACCAGTAATGAGGGTCCACCACTGGACCAGTAATGTGGGTCCACCACTGGACCAGTAATGTTGGTCCACCACTGGACCAGTAATGTGGGTCCACCACTGGACCAGTAATGTGGGTCCACCACTGGACCAGTAATGTGGGTCCACCACTGGACCAGTAATGTTGGTCCACCACTGGACCAGTAATGTGGGTCCACCACTGGACCAGTAATGTGGGTCCACCACTGGACCAGTAATGTTGGTCCACCACTGGACCAGTAATGTGGGTCCACCACTGGACCATTAATGTTGGTCCACCACTGGACCAGTAATGTTGGTCCTCCACTGGACCAGTAATGTTGGTCCACCACTGGACCAGTAATGTTGGTCCACCACTGGACCAGTAATGTTGGTCCACCACTGGACCAGTAATGTTGGTCCACCACTGGACCAGTAATGTTGGTCCACCACTGGACCAGAAATGTTGGTCCACCACTGGACCAGTAATGTTGGTCCACCACTGGACCAGTAATGTTGGTCCACCACTGGACCAGTTATGTTGGTCCACCACTGGACCAGAAATGTTGGTCCACCACTGGACCAGTAATGTTGGTCCACCACTGGACCAGTAATGTTGGTCCACCACTGGACCAGTTATGTTGGTCCACCACTGGACCAGTAATGTTGGTCCACCACTGGACCAGTCATGTTGGTCCACCACTGGACCAGAAATGTTGGTCCACCACTGGACCAGTAATGTTGGTCCACCACTGGACCAGTAATGTTGGTCCACCACTGGACCAGTTATGTTGGTCCACCACTGGACCAGTTATGTTGGTCCACCACTGGACCAGTAATGTTGGTCCACTACTGGACCAGTAATGTTGGTCCACCACTGGACCAGTAATGTTGGTCCACCACTGGACCAGTAATGTTGGTCCACCACTGGACCAGTAATGTTGGTCCACCACTGGACCAGTAATGTTGGTCCACCACTGGACCAGTTATGTTGGTCCACCACTGGACCAGTAATGTTGGTCCACCACTGGACCAGTAATGTTGGTCCACCACTGGACCAGTAATGTTGGTCCACCACTGGACCAGTAATGTTGGTCCACCACTGGACCAGTAATGTTGGTCCACCACTGGACCAGTAATGTTGGTCCACCACTGGACCAGTAATGTTGGTCCACCACTGGACCTAGTCAACGTTAACTATAATAATGTTTCTCAATTAATTAGAAAACTTTTAATGCCGGAAATATGTGGATAATTAATTATATTAAGAGAGGAGACATTGTTCATCACAGCGCTGGAGGCTCGATCCTCTGTTTGGTAGTCTGGAAGTTATTCCTGCGTCCTCCGACAGGCCTTCTTGAGGAGTGGCACTGTCTGGAATGGCACTGGTATCTACGTGGAGTGGCAATATTATCTACGTGGAGTGACACTAGTATCTACGTTTAGTGACACTAGTATCTACGTTTAGTGACACTAGTATCTACGTGGAGTGACACTAGTATCTACGTGGAGTGACACTAGTATCTACGTGGAGTGACACTAGTATCTACGTGGAGTGACACTAGTATCTACGTGGAGTGACACTAGTATCTACGTGGAGTGAGACTAGTATCTACTGGAGAATTAGTTGGACTGCTGGAGTAATGGTTATAGTGTTAGTGGTTGTGGTAACGGTTGTGGTAATTTTTGTAGTAATGGTTGTGGTAATTTTTGTAGTAATGGTTGTGGTAATTTTGTGGTAATGGTTGTGGTAATGAGGGAGGATGTTTGGCAGTTGCTCTTAAGATTGTAGTGGTAACAATGGTGGCAGTGCCTTTGTTTGTGGTGCTAGGCGTTGGTTGTGGTGGAGCAGACAGTATCACCACTATCATCCCCACATCTACCACCTCCGGTGGTGCAAGTCCTCACTTCTCCCGGAGCTCTCCACTCCTGCCCCACCACACACTGCAGGAGACCTGGCCTCTCCCACCTCCTGTCAGCGGAGTAATGTTGACATTCTTTGATAACATTCCTGGGATGCCTGTAACCTGCTCCTCCTACAGTGCTCCCTGGACCACAGCACCTCCACCACCTCGTAGTTGACGACCTCCCCGAACTCACATACGCAACACTAAACTCGAAAAAAAAAACACGTCGAACTTCCAGAGATAACTAATATACACATGCATCCCTTCTTCCTTAAAGTTAAAAAAAAATCAACACAAACACCAGTTTTCCCTCTCAAAGACCATTACGAATACAAAGACTACTTCTCCCTCTCCGTTAAAGACCACTACAGTTACACAGAAGATATTACCAAAGAGAAACAGAACACGCATCGTCATAATTTGTTTGTAGCGGTGAGAAGGAAGAGGAGGCGGAGAAGGAAGAAGAGGAAGAGGAGGAGGAGTCAGAAAAAAAGCGCTGGAGGAGGATGAGGAAGAAGAGAAGCCTGGGCTTCATGACACAGTTACCTGGTTCCTGTTCGAAAAGTTTCACCGCTGCAGCGGACGTCGAGTGAATGTTAATGAGACTCCGTTCACGACCTTCCCTTGTCCAGGCACCGACAGTGACACCTTCCTCAAGTCACTGCAGCACTGTCATACTCCCTCGTCCAGACGATCATACTCCCTCGTCTACACGATCATACTCCCTCGTCCAGACGATCATACTCCCTCGTCCACATGATCATACTCCATCGTCCAGACGATCATTCTCCCTCGTCCAGACGATCATACTCCCTCGTCCACACAATCATACTCCCTCGTCCAGGCGATCATACTCCCTCGTCCAGACGATCATTCTCCCTCGTCCAGACAATCATACTCCCTCGTCCAGGCGATCATACTCCCTCGTCCAGGCGATCATACTCCCTCGTCCAGGCGATCACACTCCCTCGTCCAGACGATCCTACTCCCTCGTCCAGGCAATCATACTCCCTCGTCCAGACGATCATACTCCCTCGTCCAGACGATCCTAATCCCTCGTCCAGGCAATCATACTCCCTCGTCCAGGCGATCACACTCCCTCGTCCAGACGATCATACTCCCTCGTCCAGACGATCCTAATCCCTCGTCCAGGCAATCATACTCCCTCGTCCAGGCGATCATACTCTCTCGTCCAGGCAATCATACTCCCTCGTCCAGGCAATCATACTCCCTCGTCCAGGCGATCATACTCCCTCGTCCAGGCAATCATACTCCCTCGTCCAGGCGATCATACTCCCTCGTCCAGGCAATCATACTCCCTCGTCCAGACGATCCTAATCCCTCGTCCAGGCAATCATACTCCCTCGTCCAGGCGATCATACTCCCTCGTCCAGGCAATCATACTCCCTCGTCCAGGCGATCATACTCCCTCGTCCAGACGATCCTACTCCCTCGTCCAGGCAATCATACTCCCTCGTCCAGGCGATCACACTCCCTCGTCCAGACGATCCTACTCCCTCGTCCAGGCAATCATACTCCCTCGTCCAGACGATCATACTCCCTCGTCCAGACGATCCTAATCCCTCGTCCAGGCGATCATACTCCCTCGTCCAGGCGATCACACTCCCTCGTCCAGACGATCCTACTCCCTCGTCCAGGCAATCATACTCCCTCGTCCAGACGATCCTACTCCCTCGTCCAGGCAATCATACTCCCTCGTCCAGACGATCCTACTCCCTCGTCCAGGCAATCATACTCCCTCGTCCAGACGATCCTACTCCCTCGTCCAGGCAATCATACTCCCTCGTCCAGACGATCCTACTCCCTCGTCCAGGCAATCATACTCCCTCGTCCAGACGATCCTACTCCCTCGTCCAGGCAATCATACTCCCTCGTCCAGGCGATCATACTTCCTCGTCCAGACGATCCTACTCCCTCGTTCAGGTGATCATACTCCCTCGTCCAGGCTATCATACTCCCTCGTCCAGGCGATCCTACTCCCTCGTCCAGACGATCATACTCCCTCGTCCAGGCTATCATACTCCCTCGTCCAGGCGATCATAGTCCCTCGTCCGGGCGATCATACTCCCTCGTCCAGGCGATCCTACTCCCTCGTCCAGGAGATCACACTCCCTCGTCTAGGCGATCATACTCCCTCGTCCAGGCGATCCTACTCCCTCGTCCAGACGATCATACTCCCTCGTCCAGGCTATCATACTCCCTCGTCCAGGCTATCATACTCCCTCGTCCAGGCGATCATACTCCCTCGTCCAGGAGATCACACTCCCTCGTCTAGGCGATCATACTCCCTCGTCCAGGCGATCATACTCCCTCGTGCAGACGATCCTACTCCCTCGTCCAGGCAATCATACTCCCTCGTCCAGGCTATCATACTCCCTCGTCCAGGCGATCATACTCTCTCGTCCAGGGTATCATACTATCTCGTCCAGGCGATCATACTTCCTCGTCCAGGCGATTATACTCCCTCGTCCAGGCTATCATACTCCCTCGTCCAGGCGATCATACTCCCTCGTCCAGGCTATCATACTCCCTCGTCCAGGCGATCATACTCCCTCGTCCAGGCTATCATACTCCCTCGTCCAGGCGATCATACTTCCTCGTCCAGGCTATCATACTCTCTCGTCCAGGTGATCATACTCCCTCGTCTGGATTATGATAGGTCCTGAACATTAAAGACCATCAGACCAGAACTGTCTGCAACATTAAAGACCATCAGACCAGAACTGTCTGGAACATTAAAGACCATCAGACCAGAACTGTCTGGAACATTAAAGACCATCAGACCAGAACTGTCTGCAACATTAAAGACCATCAGACCAGAACTGTCTGCAACATTAAAGACCATCAGACCAGAACTGTCTGCAACATTAAAGACCATCAGACCAGAACTGTCTGCAACATTAAAGACCATCAGACCAGAACTGTCTGCAACATTAAAGACCATCAGACCAGAACTGTCTGCAACATTAAAGACCATCAGACCAGAACTGTCTGCAACATTAAAGACCATCAGACCAGAACTGTCTGCAACATTAAAGACCATCAGACCAGAACTGTCTGCAACATTGAAGACCATCAGACCAGAACTGTCTGCAACATTAAAGACCATCAGACCAGAACTGTCTGCAACATTAAAGACCATCATACATAATTACTCTTGCTGACAAACAATCAGAATTCTCACAACAACAACAACATCAACAACTCAACCAGGTATCTGACGGTGATGTGACCTCCACTCACTCTACTTTATCCAAACTAACAATTATCACGCTAATGTTTACGCGCACACACACACACACACACACACACACACACACACACACACATACATACACATACACACACACACACACACACACACACACACACACACACACACACACACATACATACACATACACACACACACACACACACACACACACACACACACACACACACACACACACACACACACACACACACACACACACACACAGTGAAGAGGCGGGGCCAGGAGCTGAGTCTCGACCCCTGCAACCACAATTAGGTGAGTACAATTAGGTGAGTACACACACACACACACACACACACACACAGACACACACACACACACACACACACACACACACACACACACACACACAGCAGAGCCCAGGGAAAGCCGAGAAGGGAAAATGACAGGCCACTGAGCCCAAGTACATTAGCTAGTGAAACTGAAGAAAGGAAAGCTGCAATGGAGGAAATCAAATTGAATGAGGGGATACACAGGGATATGCAGTGGGAGAATGAAAGGGTGAGGTCAGTCTTTGTGTATGAGCTCCAGGAAGTTGAAGGGGAAACATATGAAGCAAGAAAACAAGAGGAAAAAATAGCAATTGAAAGCGTCATGAAAGCAATAGGAGAAGACGACATGACCCAGATGGAAAATTTTCGGAGAATAGGGGGGCTTGTAAAAAAAAGAACCCGGCCAGTGAAAGTGACCTTCAAGGCAGAATTGACTCGGAACAGGATCCTGCAGGAGAAAGCACGATTAAGGGACATGCCGACATACAGGAAGGTGTATCTCGACCGCGACAGAACACAAGAAGAAAGTCAGAAACTGAGAGAGATGGTACAAAGGTGAAAGGAGGAAAAAGAGGAGATGGAGAAGACGGACAGGAGATCCCAGACCCAGGAATAAGATCAAATACAGCCTCCCTCACAACTTCCTATAGAAGCCTCCCAACCATGTCAACCCCAGTGCAACCAAACACTCTAAACCAAAACACCCATGCCACATCCAATGCCCCCACCCACTGCATTACAAACTCCACCCCCACAGCAACCACCCATAGTTCCTTATCAGGTCTCCCACTTCCCCAACCCCAATACACCTCCCAGACCACAGTCTTAAAGAAGAAGTTGAAAGTGTGGTAAAGAAATGCAGATGGAATAACAAATAAGTATGAGGAGTGGCACGAAAGAATCAAGGAGACATCCCCAGACATAATAGCACTCACAGAAACAAAACTCACCAGAATAATAACAGATTCAATCTTTCCATCCGGATATCAAATCCTCAGGAAAGACAGAGGGAGGGGAGAAGGAGTTCCACTGCTCATTAAAAACCAGTGGGGTTTTGAGAAAATGGAAGGAATGGATGGCATGGGCGAAAGGGACTACTTAGTAGGAGACTTGGACCTGCCTCGCATGGGCCAGTAGGCCTGCTGCAGTGTTCCTTCGTTCTTATGTTCTTATGTTCTTAACAATCCAGTCTGAGGGACATAAGGTGATAATTGCAGTAATGTACAACCCACCATAGAACTGCAGGAGGCCAAGAGAAGAATACGATGAGAGCAACAGAGCAATGGTCGACACACTAGCCGAGGTGGCCAGGAGAGCACACATGGGGGGAGCAAAGTTACTAGTTATGGGTGATTTCAATCACAAGGAGATTGACTGGGAAAACCTGGAGCCCCATGGGGGTCCCGAAACATGGAGAGCCAAGATGATGGATGTGGTACTGGAAAACCTCATGCATCAACATGTTAGAGACACTACCAGAGAGAGAGGAGAGGATGAACCAGCAAGACTGGACCTTGTATTCACCTTGAGTAGTTCGGACATCGAGGATATCATGTATCAAAGGCCTCTGGGAGCTAGTGATCATGTGGTTCTGTGCTTCGACTACATAGTTGAGCTCCAAGTGGAGAGAGTAGCAGGAATAGGGTGAGAAGAACCAAACTACAAAAGGGGGAACTACTCAGGCATGAGGAACTTCCTTCAAGACATTCAGTGGGAGAGGGAACTGACAGGAAAACCAGTACAAGAAATGATGGACTATGTGGCAACAAAATGCAAGGAGGCAGAGGAGAGGTTTGTTCCCAAGGGAAACAGAAATAATGGGAAGAACAGAACGAGTCCTTGGTTCACCCAAAGGTGTAGGGAGGCAAAAACTAGGTGTACTAGAGAATGGAAAAGGTACAGAAGACAGAGAACTCAGGAAAATAAAGAGATTAGCCGAAGAGCCAGAAACGAATATGCACAGATAAGAAGGGAGGCTCAGCGACAATATGAAAATGACATAGCATCGAAAGTCAAGACTGACCCGAAGCTGTTGTACAGCCACATCCGGAGGAAAACAACAGTCAAGGACCAGGTAATCAGACTGAGGAAGGGTGATGGGAATTCACAAGAAACGACCGAGAGGTATGTCAGGAGCTCAACACGAGATTTAAAGAAGTATTTACAGTGGAAACCAGTAGGACTCCAGGAAATCAGAACAGGGGGGTACACCAGCAAGTGCTGGATGAGGTACATATAACCAAGGAGGAGGTGAAGAAACTGCTATGCGAACTTGACGCCTCAAAGGCGGTAGGACCAGACAACATCTCTCCGTGGGTCCTTAAAGAGGGAGCAGAGATATTGTGTGTGCCATTAACAAAGATCTTCAACACGTCATTTGAAACTGGGCAACTCCCTGAGGTATGGAAGATGACAAATGTAGTCCCAATTTTTAAAAAGGGAGACAGACATGAGGCACTAAACTACAGACCTGTATCACTAGCGTGTATAGTATGCAAGGTCATGGAGAAGATCATCAGGAGGAGAGTGATGGAGCACCTGGAAAGAAACAAGTGTATAATTGACAACCAGCACGGTTTCAGGGAAGGAAAATCCTGTGTCACAAACCTACTAGAGTTTTATGACAAGGTGACAGAAGTAAGACAAGAGAGAGAAGGGTGGATCGATGCATTTTTTTGGACTGCAAGAAGGCCTTCGACACAGTTCCTCACAAGAGGTTACTGCAAAAGCTAGAGGATCAGGCACACATAACAGGAAAGGTAAAGCAATGGATCAGAGAATACCTGACAGGGAGGCAACAACGAGTCATGGTACGTGACGAGGTGACAAGCGGGGTTCCACAGGGGTCAGTCCTAGGACCTGTGCTGTTCTTGGTATATGTGAATGACATAAAGGAAGGGATAGACTCAGAAGTGTCCTTGTTTGCAGATGATGTGAAGTTAATGAGAAGAATCAAATCAGATGAGGATCAGGCAGGACTACAAAGAGACCTGGACAGGCTACAAGCCTGGTCCAGCAACTGGCTCCTTGAGTTTAACTCTGCCAAATGCAAAGTCATGAAGATTGGGGAAGGGCAAAGAAGACCGCAGACACAATATAGTTTAGATGGTCAAAGACTGCAAACCTCACTCAAGGAAAAAGATCTGGGGGTGAGTATAACACCGAGCATATCTGCTGAGGCGTACATCAATCAGATAACTGCTGCAGCATACGGGCGCCTGGCAAACCTACGGATAGCGTTCCGATACCTCAGTAAGGATTCGTTCAAGACTCTGTATACCATTTACGTCAGGCCCATACTGGAGTATGCAGCACCAGTTAGGAATCCACACCTAGTCAAGCACGTCAAGAAATTAGAGAAAGTGCAAAGGTTTGCAACAAGACTAGTCCCAGAGCTACGGGGATTGTCCTACGAAGAAAGGTTGAGGGGAATCGGCCTGACGACACTGGAGGACAGGAGGGTCAGGGGAGACATGATAATGACATAAAATACTGCGTGGAATAGACGAGGTGGACAAAGACGGGATGTTCCAGAGAAGGGACACAGACACAAGAGGTCATAATTGGAAGTTGAAGACTCAGATGAATCAAAGGGATGTTAGGAAGTATTTCTTCAGTCATAGAGTAGTCAGAATTATCATATAGCAAGTGTACACTATATTACAAGTGCTTCATATAGCAAGTGTACACTATATTACAAGTACTTCATATAGCAAGTGTACACTATACACTTATTCCCATTAAAAACACTGGTTATAGATGGGTTGCGGTTTCATTCATCAACTCAGCTGATTCATCAACTCAGTTGATTCATCAACTCAGCTGATTCATCAACTTAGTTGATTCATCAACTCAGTTGATTCATCAAGTCGACGCAAAGTAAGATACAGTGATGTCACAGCTTCTGTCATTGTACACTCTAGTACATTGTTCTTGTCTGTCACTGTATCTCTCTAATACTAGTGTATGTAACTGTGTCTCTGTAATACACTACCGTATGTTACTGTATCTATCTAATACACTAGTGTATGTTACTGCATCTCTCTAATATACTAGTGTTTGTTACTGTAACTATCTAATACACTAGTGTATGTCACTGTATCTCTCTAATACACGAGTGTATGTCACTGTATCTCTCTATACACAAGTGTATGTCACTGTATTTCTTTATACACTAGTGTATGTTACTGTATCTAATACACGAGTGTATGTCACTGTATCTATCTAATACACGAATGTATGTCACTGTATCTCTCTATACACTAGTGTATGTCACTGTATTTCTTTATACACTAGTGTATGTTACTGTATCTAATACACGAGTGTATGTCACTGTATCTATCTATACACTAGGGTATCTCCCTGTATCTCTTAATACACTAGTGTACGTTACTGTATCTCTCTAATGCACTAGTGTATGTCCCTCTATCACTCTAATACACTAGTGTATGTCACTGTATCTCTCTACACACTAGTGTATGACCCTGTATCTCTCTTACACTTGTGTATATTACTGTATCTCTCTCTAATACGTTAGTGTATGTCACTGTATCTCTCTAATACACAAGTGTACGTCCCTGTGTCTCTGTAATACACTTGTGTATGACTCTGTATCTCTCCACACAATTGGCAATTGCATACAAACCAAAAGGTAAGTCACCAGTCATGTACCAGCAGTGAAGGTAAGTCACCAGTCATGTACCAGCAGTGAAGGTAAGTCACCAGTCATGTACCAGCAATGAAGGTAAGTCACCAGTCATGTGCCAGCAGTGTGTTGTTACTATTGTTGCTGCTGCTGTTACTGTTGCTACTGTTACTGTTGTTGCTGCTGCTGTTACTGTTGCTGCTGTTACTGTTGCTGCTGCTGCTGTTACTGTTGCTGGTGCTGCTGTTACTGTGTTGTTACTGTTGTTGCTACTGCTGTTACTGTTGCTGCTGCTGATACTTCTGTTGATGTTGCTGCTGTTACTGTTGCTGCTGTTACTGTTGCTGGTGCTGCTGTTACTGTTGCTGCTGTTACTGTTGCTGCTGATGTTACTGTTGCTGCTGTTACTGTGGTGCTGTTACTGTTGCTGCTGCTGCTGCTGCTGTTACTGTTGTTTCTGTTACTGTTGCTGCTGTTAC
>NC_091304.1:27011924-27096924 GCF_038502225.1 Cherax quadricarinatus
ACAACCCAAGACCTGATTTAAATAACAATAAACTGGAGATTCTATGGTTTGAAGTGTTGCTTCCCAAGACTAAACCCATCTTAGTAGGAACTAGTTACCGCTCTCCTACCCAGGACCAGTTCTTAGAAGACTTTTCCAGAGTCTTGTCCGGACTCGAAAACAATTGCGAGACAATAATACTGAGCGACTTCAACATCTGTTTTCAGCAGCAAAATAACGGGCTATGCAAAAAGTATAAGCAAATTCTAGGATTAAATAGTTACACTCAACTAATTAATACACCAACCCAAATCACACAGTTCTCGGCCACCCTAACTGACCACATACTTTGTAACCGCGCTGAGAACATTAGTCAGTCAGGCGTCATTATCACAGGCCTTAGTGATCATTTCATCATTTATTGCACCAGGAAAACCACTAGGGATAGGATAGGCCTACACAGGACAATAAAAATGAGGTCAACTAGAAACTACAGTAAAGAAACACTGGTAAATAGGCTACACAATTGTGACTGGACAGAGATAACAAGTTGCACGGACGTAAACGATGCCTGGGAAAAATTCAAAACAGTGTTCACTACCATCCTTGATAATATTGCACCAGTTAAAGAGGTTAGGATTAAACGAAGAACTGAACCCTGGATGACTACTGAAATATTAGATAATATGAAATTCAGAGACCAGCTGCTAAAAAGATTTAAAGCAAACAGACAGGATATTGCAGCACTAAATGAATTCCAAAGGGTGAGGAACAGAGTACAGAGGCTTATAAAAGGAGCAAAGGCAAAGCACTACTGCTCAAAAATTGAAGAGTATAAGCATAACCCCAGAAAGCTCTGGCAACAACTAAAACAGTTGGGGTATAGCCATAAGCCAGTAGATAGGTCTAACATAGTACTCACTATCGATAACGAGGTATGCCACGAAACATCTAAGGTGGCAAATTGCTTTAATTCCTACTACACATCTGTTGCATCAACGCTAGTAAGTAAACTACCAGCTGCATCAAATACCTTTAACACAGACTGATAAGTTTCAAACATACTATACCAATAAAGGGGTAACCCCAAACAGTTGTCAACTAGTAAGTGTATCTCATGACTATTCAAAAAGAACTAAGCAGGTTAAACCCAACTAAGAGCACAGGCCCTGATAACATCCCGTCTAAGTTCCTAAAAGATGGTGCTTCTGAACTGTCAATCCCTATTGCTCACATAATAAATCTATCAATCACCACTAATACCGTACCGGAGGGGTTCAAGGAGGCCAGAGTTACTCCTATCTTCAAGAAAAATAGTAGGTCTGATGTCAGCAACTATAGGCCTGTTAGTATATTCAGTATAATATCTAAAATTCTAGAGAGGGCGGTGTATTCTCAAGTAGTTAAGTACCTTAATGACAACAACATTCTCCATAGCTATCAATCGGGCTTTAGAAGATCCTACTCAACCGACACCTCCCTTATTAATCTGATGGATTACCTGAGAACAGAAATGTCAAAGGGGAACCTAATAGGTATGGTAACCTTAGACCTGCAAAAGGCCTTCGATACTGTCAACCACAATACATTATGCAAGAAACTTCAAGCTATCGGTATAGGTTCTGTAGACTGGTTTAAGTCTTACCTTAGCAACAGGAGACAAATAGTCAAAATCAACAAAACGGAATCAGAACCCCTGCCGATAACATGTGGAGTTCCCCAAGGTAGTATTCTGGGTCCCTTATTATTCTTATGTTATGTCAATGATATGCCTATCAGTGCCAAGTGCAAACTCCTACTGTATACAGATGACAGTGCTCTGTTAGTGTCAGATAAAGACCCACAAGATATTGCTAATGTTTTAACACTGGAACTGGAGTCCTGCAGCAAATGGTTAGTAGACAACAAACTATCATTACACCTAGAGAAAACTGAAGCCATTCTCTTTGGCATGAAACATAAACTGAGAAGGGTAAATAATTTTAATGTTTAGTGTAATGGGGAGCCCATCACTTTGGTTTCATCAGCAAAATATCTGGGAATTCCCTTTAACCCATGCATGTCAGGAGAATTGATAGGGAACAGTGTAGTAAAGAAAGCGAATGCCAGACTGAAGTTCCTGTATAGACAAGCACAGTGTCTACCTACTGAGGCTCGCAGGACCCTTTGTCTAGCCCTTATACAATGCCATATGGATTACGCTTGCTCTTCATTGTACTCTGCCTTGACAAAAAAAACTGAAAGATAGACTGCAAATCACCCAGAACAAAATCGTAAGATTCATCCTGGGGCTGGGACCAAGAGAACATGTAGGCCAGGATGAATTACAGCAGTTGGATATGCTGAATGTTGAAGACAGAGTAAAACAACTGAAGCTAAATCATGTTTATAAAATTGCTCACAAACAATGTCCAGAATATCTTACTGTCAATTTTGTCAAGGTTGGGAACCAAAGTAATCATAGTACTAGGGGGAGAGAGCACAACTTTGTAGTACCCACAAACATTGGCCAGGCGTCAAACACCTTTTATTGTACAGCAATAAAGAAATGGAACAGACTACCCGCACATGTCAAAGCCAGTCATAGCATGAACCAGTTCAAGAAGAGTGCCAAAAGGTGTCTGATGAATGTAGCTACAGAAAGGGAGGGGAATGATTTTCTATTTTTTAGCTAACATACGTGTAAATTTTACCTTATTCCTAGTAATGACCCTCGTATTGTAGATAGTCTTAATGACCCTCGTGTAGTAGATAGTCTTTTTAGTATGATAATAAGATGTTATCTTCATTATAGAATAATAAGAAAATATTATAACCTTTATATTATAATAATAAGGTAAAAAAGGACCCCAATGGAAATAAGTCACTCTGTCTGACTTTTTTGGGTTATCCTAGGTTCTCTACACATATGCTGCTATGTATGATAATTCCATGTAACTGTATTTGTGTATACCTGAATAAACTTATTTACTTACTAGGTTTGCAGTCTTTGGCCGTCTAAACTATATTGTGTCTGCGGTCTTCTTTGCCCTTCCCCAATCTTCATGACTTTGCATTTGGCAGAGTTAAACTCAAGGAGCCAGTTGCTGGACCAGGCTTGTAGCCTGTCCAGGTCTCTTTGTAGTCCTGCCTGATCCTCGTCCGATTTGATTCTTC
This sequence comes from Cherax quadricarinatus, assembly GCF_038502225.1. NCBI lineage: Eukaryota > Metazoa > Arthropoda > Malacostraca > Decapoda > Parastacidae > Cherax > Cherax quadricarinatus. Next base: position 27,015,060 of record NC_091304.1, read on the forward strand.
TCATTAACTTCACATCATCTGCAAACAAGGACACTTCTGAGTCTATCCCTTCCTTTATGTCATTCACATATACCAAGAACAACACAGGTCCTAGGACTGACCCTGTGGAACCCCGCTTGTCACAGGATCCCACTCTGACACCTCGTCACGTACCATGACTCGTTGTTGCATCCCTGTCAGGTATTCTCTGATCCATTGCAGTACCTTTCCTGTTATGTGTGCCTGATCCTCTAGCTTTTGTAGTAACCTCTTGTGAGGAACTGTGTCGAAGGCCTTCTTGCAGTCCAAAAAAATGCAGTCGATCCGCCCCTCTCTCTCTTGTCTTACTTCTGTCACCTTGTCATAAAACTCCAGTAGGTTTGTGACACAGGATTTTCCTTCCCTGAAACCGTGCTGGTTGTCAATTATACACTTGTTTCTTTCCAGGTGCTCCATCACTCTCCTCCTGATGATCTTCTCCATGACTTTGCATACTATACACGTTAGTGATACAGGTCTGTAGTTTAGTGCCTCATGTCTGTCTCCCTTTTTAAAAATTGGGACTACATTTGCCATCTTCCATACCTCAGGGAGTTGCCCAGTTTCAATTGATGTGTTGATGTGTGTGTGTGTGTGTGTGTGTGTGTGTGTGTGTGTGTGTGTGTGTGTGTGTGTGTGTGTGTGTGTGCGTGTGTGTGTGTGTGTGTGTGTGTACTAACCTAATCGTACTCATCTAATTGTGGTTTCAGGGGTCGAGACTCAGCTCCTGACCCCGCCTTTTCACTGAGTGCTACTAGGTTCTCTCTCTCCCTGCTCCATGAGCTTTATCATACCTCGTCTTAAAACTATGTATGGTTCCTACCTCCACTACCTCACTTGCTAGGCTCTTCCACTTCCTGACTACTCTATGACTGAAGAAATACTTCCTAGCATCCTTTTGACTCATCTGGGTCTTCAACTTCCAATTGTAGCCTCTCGTTTCTGTGTCCCCTCTCTGGAACATCCTGTCTCTCTCCACCTTGTCTATTCCACGCAGTATTTTGTAGATAATTATCATGTCTCCCCTAACCCTCCTGTCCTCCAGTGTCGTCAGGCCGATTTACCTTAACTTTTCATCGTAGGACATTCATTCCCCTTAGCTCTGGAACTAACCTTGTCGCAAACCTTTTCACTTTCTCTGATTTCTTGACGTGCTTGATCAAGTGTGTGTTCCAAACATGTGCTGCATACTCCAGTATGGGCATGACGTACACAGTGTACAGTGTCTTGAACGATTCCTTACTAAGGTATCGGAACGCTGTTCTCAGGTTTGCTAGGCGCCCATATGCCGCAGCAGTTATCTGGTTGATGTGTGCTTCCGGAGACGTGCTCGGTGTTATGCTCACCCCAAGATCTTTCTCACTGAGCGAAGTTTGCAGTCTTTGGCCACCTAGCCTATATTCCGTCTGCAGTATTCTTTGCCCTTCCCCGATCTTTATGACTTTGCATTTGGCGGGGTTAAATTCGAGAAGCCAGTTGCTGGACCAGGTGTCCAGCCTGTCCAGGTCTCTTTGAAGTCCTACCTGATCCTCATCTGATTTAATTCTCCTCATTAACTTCACATCATCTGCGAACAGGGACACTTCTGAGTCTATCCCTTCCATCATGTCATTCACATATACCAAAAAATAGCACTGGTCCTAGGACCGACCCTTGTGGGACCCCGCTCGTCACAGGTGCCCACTGTGATACCTCATCACGTATCATGACTCGTTAAATAACAAAAAAAATTACGACGACGTTTCGGTCCGACTTGGACCATTTACAAAGTCACAATAACCAGAAGTAGAGCAGGAAGGGTATATATAGGCAGGAAGTGGTAGTGGTGGTGGTGGTGGTAGTAGTAGTAGTAGTAGTAGTAGTAGTAGTAGTAGTACCACTTCTTGCCTATATATACCCTTCCTGCTCTCCTTCTCGTTAGTGTGACTTTGTAAATGGTCCAAGTCGGACCGAAACGTCGTCGTAAGCTCCTCTCTTCTATGTTCGGGTTATTTGTGCACCATGACTCGTTGTTGCCTCCCTGTCAGGTATTCTTTGATCCATTGCAGTGCCCTTCCTGTTACACGCGCCTGATAATAATAATAATAATAATAATAATTTTTATTTGGACATGATACATAGTTGTACAAGGAATTATAGTGGTTAAGTGTACATGCCAAGAGCATTATGGACAGCTTAAAATTAACTTAAGATTAACTAAGCTATGATATATTCTGTGGTAAAAATTACAGTAAACAAATTACAACATGAAGTACGAATGAGTATTTCAGATAAGAAACATTAAAGTTGTACAAATTTGTAGCATAACAATGTATAATATAATCGAATCAAATTGAATAAAATCTATGATCTGTAGTGCAGAAACAGGTCATATGGTCACTAGATGAGTTACTGTGCATCCAAGAGAATGGTGTATTCTATTAGGTAATGTAATTAAAAAAAACATAGTTTGATAGGGTCACAGGTTATATATTTATGAGATACAGTTATTCAGAATTTATTTAGTTGTGGTTGAGTGAGTGGTTTTTAAGAAGAGTCTTGAATTGATAAACAGACAGTGTTTCTTTTATATTCACAGGTAGTGAATTCCAGATTTTAGGGCCTTTTATGTGCATTGCGTTTTTACATAGTGTGAGGTGGACACGAGGAACATCAAAGAGTGATCTGTGCCTTGTGTTATGGTCATGTGTTCTGTTGAGGTTGGTAAGGAGAAGTTTGAGGGGAGGGTTTATATCTGAGTTAAGTGTTCTATGTATGTAGTAGGTATAATAATAAGTATGGATGTTTTGTATGGTGAGTAAGTTCAGAGTTTTGAATATTGATGGAGTGTGCTGCCTGCAGGGGGAATTTGTTATCATTCTCACTGCAGCCTTTTGTTGGGTAATTAATGGTCTGAGATGATTTATTGCTGTTGAGCCCCATGCACAGATTCCATAGGTGAGATAGGTGTAAATGAGTGATATAGGGCCAGGAGGGCTGACTGTGGAACATAGTACCGTATCTTCTATAGTATGCCTACGGTCTCGGAGATTTTCTTGGAAATTTGTTGTATATGTGTTTGAAATTTGAGTCTGTTATCAAAGTGGATTCCTAAGAATTTTCCCTCTGTGAGCTTTGTGACAGGTGGATCCGTTTATCATTATGTTAAGAGGAACATCTGTAGTTCTGCTCCCAAACTGAATGAAGTAGGTTTTGTCAATATTGAGAGTAAACTTGTTAATCTATATCCAGGTAGATATTTTCTGTAATTCAGTATTTACAGTATTGGCTAGTATGACTGGGCTCGGGTGAGAGAAGACGTATGTAGTGTCATCTGCAAATAGTATGGGTTTGAGTAGTTGAGATGCATTTAGTATTCTAGCTTCTGCACTAATCTCTTGTGAGGAACTGTGTCGAAGGCCTTCTTGCAGTCCAAGAAGATGCAATCAACCTACTCCTCTCTCTCGTGTCTTTCGTTACTTTATTGCAAAATTCCAGAAGGTTTGTGACACAGGATTTGCCTTCTATAAATCAGTGCTGGTTGGCGTTTATAATCTTGTTCCGTTTCAGGTGTTCCACCACTCTCCTCCATGACTTTGCATACTATACATGTCAGTGACACTGATCTATAGTTTAGTGCCTCTTTTCTGTCTCTTTTTTTTTAAAATGGGGACTACATTTGCCGTTTTTCATACCTCAGGTAGTTGCCCATTTCAAGGAATGTGTTGAAGATTGTGGTTAGTGGCACACACAGCATTTCTGCTCCCTCAATAAGAACCCATGGGGAGATGTCAGGTCCCATCGCCTCTGAGGTATCAAGGTCCCTTAGCAGCTTCTTCAACTCCTCCTCAGCTGTATGTATGTCATCCAACACTTGCTGGTATATTCCATGTTGGTGTCCCCTTCTTTGTGTCCTCCCAGAGGCCTTCCTGTCTCTACTGTAAATGCTTCCTTAAATCTCATGTTGAACTCCTCACATACCTCTTGATCGTTTCTTGTGAGTTCTCCACCTTCTTTTCTCAGCCTGATCACCTGGTTTTTGACTGCTGTCTTCCTCCTAATATGGCTATAAGCAGTTTCGGGTCAGACTTGACTTTCGATGCTATGTCGTTTTCGTACTGTCGCTGGGCCTCCCTCCTTATCTCTGCACACTCGTTTCTGCCTCTTAGCTAATCTTTATTTTCCTGGGTCCTTTGCCTCCTGTACCTTTTCCATTCTCTGGTGCACTTAGTTTTTGCCTCCCTACACCTTCGGGTAAACCAAGAACTCGCTTTGGTCTTTCTATTATTTCTGTTTCCCTTGGGAACAAACCTTTCCTCTGCCTCCTTGCACTTTGTTGATATACATACTCCATCATCTCGTTTACTGACTTTCCTACCAGTTCTGTGTGTGTGTGTGTATGTATGTATGTGTGTGTGTAGGTGTGTATGTGTGTGTGTGTAGGTGTGTATGTGTGTGTGTGTGTGTGTGTGTGTGTGTGTGTGTGTGTGTGTGTGTGTGTGTGTGTGTGCGTGTGTGTGTGTGTGTGTGTGGCTCCATTATAAGAGAAACTTGGACAAAAACAACCTGTTTCTGGTTGGTGAGGGATCTTGTCTTAAATACTTTCCATTCTCTTGTGCCAGTGGTTCCCCCTCCCCTACCCCTTCCCTACCTATCCCCTCGCCTTCCCTCTCCTCCTCCTCCTTCCCTCTTCCTCTTCCTTCCCCTCTTCCTCCTCCTTCCCTCTTCCTCCTCCTTCCCTCTTCCTCCTCCTTCCCCTCTTCCTCCTCCTTCCCTCTTCCTCTTAATTCCCCTCTTCCTCCCCCTTCCCCTCTTCCTCCTTCCCCTCTTCCTCCCCTTGCCCCTCTTCCTCCTCCTTCCTCTCTTCCTCCTCCTTCCCCTCTTCCTCCTCCTTCCCCTCTTCCTCCCCTCCTTCTTCTCTCCTCCTTCCCCTCTTCCTCCTTCCCCTCTTAAGAACATAAGAACATAAGAACGAAGGAACACTGCAGAAGGCCTACTGGCCCATGCGAGGCAGGTCCAAGTCTCCTACCGGCTTAAGCCAATGCACCCAACCTAGTCAGGTCAGGTCACATTGACTTAAGGGAGGAACACGGCAACCGACCTGTTAGCACAAGCTATCAGGTCTAACTCACACCCACCCACATCTACTCATGTATTTATCCAACCTATTTTTAAAGCTACACAACGTTCTGGCCTCTATAACGGTACTTGGGAGTTTGTTCCACTCATCCACAACTCTATTACCAAACCAGTACTTTCCTATATCCTTCCTGAATCTGAATTTTTCCAACTTAAAACCATTGCTGCGAGTCCTGTCTAGGCTAGATATTTTCAGCACACTATTTACATCCCCTTTATTTATTCTTGTCTTCCATTTATACACCTCAATCATAATCCCCCTAATTCTACGTCTTTCTAGAGAGTGCAGTTTCAGGGCCCTTAGTCTATCCTCATAGGGAAGGTTTCTGATACATGGGATCATCTTTGTCATCCTCCTTTGTACATTTTCCAGAGAATTTATATCCATTCTGTAATACGGTGACCAAAACTGTGCAGCATAATCTAAATGAGGCCTAACCAAGGATGTATAGAGTTGAAGAACCACCTGAGGACTCCTATTATTTATGCTTCTTGATATGAAGCCAAGGATTCTATTAGCTTTATTGCGAACACTTATGCACTGTTGTCTTGGTTTCAGATTACTGCTAACCAGAACTCCTAAATCTTTTTCGCAATCCGTAATATTAAGATCTACATTATTTAGTTTATATGTGGCATGGTTATTGTCCTGTCCAACATTTAGAACTTTGCATTTGTCTATATTAAACTGCATCTGCCACTTCTCCGACCACTGCATCAGTCTATTCAAATCTTCCTGGAGTGCTCGAATGTCCTCGTCAGAATGAATTCGACGGCCTATTTTGGTGTCATCGACAAACTTGCCGATGTCGCTCTTTATGCCCTCTTCTATGTCGTTTATGTAGATTGTGAACAGCAGGGGGCCCAACACTGACCCCTGTGGAACACCGCTCGTGACGCTTCCCCACTCTGATTTCTCCCCATTTATGCAAACTCTCTGCTGCCTATTTGTCAACCATGCCTCTATCCAGGAAAAAATTTCTCCTCCTATTCCATGTGCTTTAATTTTCCTCAATAGTCTCTGATGTGGGACCCTGTCAAAAGCCTTACTGAAGTCCATATACACAATATCATATTCATTACCATGATCTACCTCCTCAAATACCTTAGTGAAAAAAGTTAATAAATTCGTAAGGCAGGAACGCCCCTTTGTAAAACCATGCTGAGATTCGTTGATTAATTTATGCTTTTCAAGGTGGCTACGAACTGCCTCGGCAATTATTGATTCCATAAATTTTCCCACTATGGAGGTTAGGCTTATTGGTCTATAGTTCGAAGCTAAGGACCTGTCACCTGTTTTGAAAATAGGTATCACATTTGCCATTTTCCACTTATCTGGCACCATGCCAGTTTGTAGTGATATGTTGAAAAGATTAGCCAAAGGTGTGCTAAGCTCCTCTTTACATTCCTTTAGAACCCTTGCATACAGTTCATCAGGGCCTGGGGATTTGTTAGGTTTTAATTTATCTATTTGCCTAAGGACCATGTCACTTGTGACCCTAATAGTGCACAGTTTATTATCGTCCTGTTCTACATAATTTATCATTACTGGAATATCGCTGGTATCCTCCTGTGTAAAAACTGAGAGGAAGTATGTGTTAAAAATTCTACACATTTCCTTATCACTGTCAGTGAGCTGACCCGAGGAACTTTTGAGTGGGCCTATCTTGTCCCTGATCTTACTTCTGTATACCTGAAAGAATCCTTTTGGGTTAGTCTTCGATTCTCTTGCAACTTTAACCTCATAATCTCTTTTTGCCTTTCTAATTCCCTTTTTTATTTCTCTCTTTAACTGAATATATCGATTTCTTAATTGCCCCTCTCCTCTTTTGATTTGCCTATATATGCCTCTCTTTTGACCAATCAGATATTTTAATCTATTGTTCATCCATTTAGGATCATTTTTGTTTGATCTGATTTCCCTATTTGGAACATAATTTGACTGAGCAGCTAGAACTATGCCATGGAAAGCATCATATCGGCAACCATCACCACCTACCTGACCCTTAGTCAGGTCATTCCAGTTCAGCCCACCTAAGTAATTTTTCAGTCCTATGAAATCAGCCAAGCGAAAGTCAGGGACGGAGACTTGATTGCCATTATTAGGGGAATTCCATGATATGTTAAAACTGAGTGATTTGTGATCACTCTCCCCAAGCTCATCATTAACCTCAAGATTATTAATTAGTGTTTCCCTACTGGCAAGAACCAAGTCAAGGAGGTTATTTCCCCTAGTTGGCTCTGTCACAAACTGTTTTAAAAAACAATCCTGGATCGTATCAAGAAAGTCACCCGACTCTAAATTTCCTGTCAAATTGCTCCAGTCAATCTGTCTATAGTTGAAATCTCCCATTAGCACAACATTTTCGTATGTAGATGCCTTACGAATTTCGTCCCATAGAAGTTTACTGCACTCCCTATCAAGATTTGGGGCCCTGTAAATCACACCCAAAATTAGTTTTTCTCGGCCCTCGAGAAGCTGTAACCAAACAGATTCAGTGGCTGACGCTTCTAATTTAATATCTTGTCTAACACAACAATTTAAATTGTCTCTGACATACATCGCTACTCCACCACCTTTCCTGTTGACCCTGTCAGTGTGGAATAATTTATAGCCTTGTATGTGACATTCAGAGGGCATCTCTCTATCTTTCAGATTGAGCCAGGTCTCTGTTATAGCAATAATATCTATGTTTCCTGCACTTGCAATTAATCTTAGCTCATCTATCTTATTTCTAACACTCCTGCTATTAGTATAGTAAACCTTAAGGGAGCTAGTCCCTTGCTGCCCTCTGCTGTCCCCCTTTGTTTGCTGACCTGTTCTATTGTCTTTATTTATAACTTCATGCTGAATGCCTTTTATACATTTACTGTTTCCAACCCTAGTGTTGCAACCTGCTTGTTTCCCACACACACCCATACCTCTATCTTCCATCAGTTTAAAATCATAGGCATTTCACCAATGGCCTTCTCAATCGAGTCTGCAAGTGCTACCACCCCAGCCCCAGAGAGATGTACCCCATCCCTTGCATACATATCATGTTTGCCATAAAAGTTGTTCCAGTTGTCAATGAATGGGATTGCAAGTTCCTTGCAGTATCTGTCTAGCCAGCAATTTACACCAATTGCCCTAGACAACCATTCATTTCCTACTCCCCTTCTAGGCAAGATGCTACATATGATTGGGATCCCTCCCTTAGACTTAATGAAATCTATAGCTGACCTGTACTTATCTAGCAGCTCTTCTCTCCTACCCTTCCCAATATCATTTCCACCAGCACTGAGACAGATAATGGGCTTGTTCCCATTACCTGACATGATATTATCCAGCCTGTTGACAATGTCCCCAACACCAGCTCCAGGGAAGCACACTCTATCTCTCATCTTCTTATTCCTATTACAAAAAGCACGGTCAACATATCTTACCTGAGAGTCACCAACCACAAGAATGCGCTTACCTTCATTAGCAGGGGCAGTAGTACCCTTACCTTCACTGGCCACTGAAGTACATTCATCCTGGAGAACAGAGAAGCGATTTCCTACCTTCAGATCTTCACTCTTAACTTTCCTTACTCTGATGCGCCTCCCATTACTGTGAACAACTCGCCACTTGTAGCAGGTGCTGGGCTGCACCTCACTGCTGGTAGCCGTTGCTACCACCCCACCTACAGCCTCCTCACAGCGAGAGACAGACTGCACCTCACTTGAAGCCTCATTCCCCACATCTCCAACCACCTCACACTCTCTCCCAGGCCCATTGAGGTGGACCTTCAGCCTCCTAATCTCCTCCTGGAGAAGCAAGACCTCCTCCTTCAACTCTCCAACCTCAGTTTTTAAAACACTGCAGAAGCAAGCCATGCTTTGTAACCGTCCACGCTAATCCCCAAAGCAGCTCAGGGTCTGTGACCTCACGTGACGACTGACCACTCCCCTCTTCCTCCTTCCCCTCTTCCTCCCCCTTCCCCTCTTCCTCCCCCTTCCCCTCTTCCTCCTCCTTCCTTCTTCCTCCTCCTTCCCCTCTTCCTCCCCCTTCCCCGCTTCCTCCTCCTTCCTCTCTTCCTCCTCCTTCCTCTCTTCCTCCCCTTCCCCTCTTCCTCCTCCTTCCCTCTTCCTCCCCTTCCCCTCTTCCTCCTCCTTCCCCTCTTCCTCCCCTTCCTCTCTTCCTCCCCTTCCTCTCTTCCTCCTCCTTCCCTCTTCCTCCCCTTCCCCTCTTCCTCCCCCTTCCCCTCTCCCTCCTCCTTCCCCTCTTCCTCCTCCTTCCCCTCTTCCTCCCCTTCCCCTCTTCCTCCCCTTCCCCTCTTCCTCCTCCTTCCCTCTTCCTCCACCTTCCCTCTTCCATCTCCTTCCTCTCTTCCTCCTCCTTCCCTCTTCCTCCTCCTTCCCTCTTCCTCCCCTTTCACTCTTCCTTCTCCTTCCTCTCTTCCTTCTCCTTCCCCTCTTCCTCCCCCTTCCCCTCTTCCTCCTCCTTCCTCTCTTCCTACTCCTTCCCTCTTCCTACTCCTTCCCCTCTTCCTCCCCCTTCCACTCTTCCTCATCCTTCCCTCTTCCTCCTCCTTCCCCTCTTCCTCCTCCTTCCCCTCTTCCTCCTTCCCTTCTTCCTCAGCCTTCCCCTCTTCCTCCCCCTTCCCCTCTTCCTCCTCCTTCCCCTCTTCCTCCCCCTTCCCCTCTTCCTCCTCCTTCACCCTCCTACTCCCTTGGTAGTAGTAGTGGTAGTGGTGGTAGTGGTGGTAGTGGTGGTAGGGGTGGTAGTAGTGGTAGTGGTGGTAATGGTGGTAGTGGTGGTAGTGGTGGTAGTGGTGATAGTAGTGGTACTGGTGTTAGTGGTACTAGTGGTAGTGGTACTGGTGGTAGTGGTAGTGGTGGAGGTGATGGTAGTGATGGTAGTGGTGGTACTAGTGGTGGTAGTGATGGTAGTCGTGGTAGCAGTGGTAGTGGTGGTAGTGGTAGTAGTGGTGGTAGCGGTAGTAGTGGTAGTGGTGGTAGTAGTAGTGGTGGTAGTGATGGTAGTGGTGGTAGTGGTGGTGGTAGTGATTGTAGTGGTGGTAGCAGTGGTAGTAGTGGTAGTAGTGGTGGTAGCGGTAGTAGTGGTAGTGGTGGTAATAGTAGTGGTGGTAGTGGTGGTAGTGATTGTAGTGGTGGTAGTAGTGGTGTTAGTGGTCGTAGTGGTGGCAGTGATGGTAGTGGTGGTATAAGTGGTGGTAGTAATGGTAGTAGTGGTAGTGGTGGTAGTAGTGGTAGTGGTGGTAGTGATGGTATTGGTGGTAGTGACGGTAATGGTGGTAGTAATTGTAGTTGTGGTAGTAATGGTAGTGGTGGTAGCAATGGTAGTGGTGGTAGTAGTTGTAGTGGTAGTGGTGGTAGTGATGTTAGTGGTGGTAGTGATGGTAGTGGTTGTAGTGATGGTAGTGATGGTAGTGGCGGTAGTGATGGTAGTGGTGGTAGTAGTGGTAGTGGTGGTAGTAGTGGTGGTAGTGGTAGTGTGGTAGTGGTGGTAGGGGTGGTAGTGATCTTAGTGGTGGCTGTGATGATAGTGTTGGTAGTGATGGTAGTGATGGTTGTAGTGGTAGTGGTGGTAGTGATGGTAGTGGTGGTAGTGGTAGTGGTGGTAGTAGTGGTAGTGGTGGTAGTGGTAGTGGTGGTAGTGGTAGTGGTGGTAGTGGTACTGCTCGTAGTGGTAGAGGTGGTAGTGATTGTAGTGGTGGTGATGGCAGTGGCAGTAGTGTTAGTGGTGGTAGCAATGGTAGTGGTGGTAGTAGTGGTAATGGTTGTAGTGGTGGTGATGGTAGTGGTAGTACTGGTAGTGGTGGTAGTAGTGGTAGTGGTGGTAGTGGTAGTGGTGGAGGTGATGGTGGTAGTGGTGGTAGTGGTGGTGATGGTGGTAGTGGTGGTAGTGGTAGTAGTGGTGGTGATGGTGGTAGTGATGGTAGTGGTGGTAGTGGTAGTAGTGGTGGTGATGGTGGTAGTGGTGGTAGTGGTGGTGATGGTGGTAGTGGTGGTAGTGGTGGTAGTGGTAGTAGTGGTGGTGATGGTGGTAGTGATGGTAGTGGTGGTAGTGGTGGTAGTGGTAGTAGTGGTGGTAGTGGTGGTAGTGATGGTAGTGGTGGTAGTGGTAGTAGTGGTGGTAGTGGTGGTAGTGGTGGTAGTGGTAGTAGTGGTGGTAGTGGTGGTAGTGGCGGTAGTGGTAGTAGTGGTGGTAGTGATGGTAGTGGTGGTAGTGGTAGTAGTGGTGGTAGTGGTGGTGGTGGTGGTAGTCGTGGTAGTGGTGGTAGTGGTGGTAGTGGTGGTAGTGGTAGTAGTGGTGGTAGTGGTGGTAGTGGTGGTAGTGGTGGTAGTGGTGGTAGTGGTAGTAGTGGTGGTAGTGGTAGTAGTGGTGGTAGTGGTGGTAGTGGTGGTAGTGGTGGTGATGGTGGTAGTAGTGGTAGTGGTGGTATAGTGGTATTATTATTATAATCAAGGGGAAGCGCTAAACCCGTGGGCTTATACAGCGCCTGGGGGGGGGATGTGGAAGGTATTCAGGCTTAATTCGGGGAACTGGAGCACAGATCCAATTCCCTAAATCAAGAGCCCCTCACCAACATCAAGGAACCTTCCGTGAGGGGGGTATAGTGGTAGTGATGGCAGTGGTGGTAGTAGTGGTAGTGGTAATGATAGTGGTGGTGGTGGTGGTGGTAGTAGTGGTAGTGATGGTAGTGGTTGTAGTGATGGTAATGGTGGTGGTGGTAATAGTAGTGGTGGTAATTGCAGTAGTGGTGGTGGTAGTAGTGGTAGTGGTGGTAATGGTAGTGGTGGTAGTGGTAATAGTGATGGTAGTGGGGGTAGTAGTCGTGGTAGTGATGGTAGTGGTGGTAGTAGTTATAGTGGTGGTAGTAGTTGTAGTGATGGTAATGGTGGTGGTAGTGGTAATAGTAGTGGTGGTAATGGTAATATTGGTGGTGGTAGTGGAGGTAATGGTAGTAGTGGTGGTGGTGGTAGTAGTGTTAGTGATGGTAGTGGTAGCAGTGGTAGTGGTGGTAGTGGTAGTGATTTTAGTAGTAGTAGTGGTGGTAGTGATGGTAGTGGTAGTAGTGGTATTGGTAGTGGTGGTGGTAGTTGTAGTAGTGGTAGTGGTGGTAATGGTAGTGGGGGTAGTGGTAGTAGTGGTAGTGATGGTAGTGGTAGTGGTAGTAGTGGTAATGGTAGTAGTGGTGGTGGTAGTCGTGGTAATGGTGGTAGTAGTGGTAATGGTAGTAGTGTTAGTGGTGGTAATGGTAGTAGTGGTGGTGGTAGCAGTGGTAGTAGTAGTGGTAGTGGTGATAGCAGTGGTAGTGGTGGTAGTCGTTGTGGTAGTGGTGGTGGTAGTGGTGGCGGTGGTGGTAGTGGTAGTGGTGGTGGTGGTAGTGGTAGTGGTGATTGTGGTAGTAGTGGTAGTGGTGGTAGTCGTTGTGGTAGTGGCGGTAGTCGTTGTGATAGTGGTGGTGGTAGTGGTGGCAGTGGTAGTAGTGGTGGTGGTGGTGGTGGCAGTGGCAGTAGTGGTGATAGTGGTGGCAGTGGTAGTAGTGGTGGTGGTGGTAATGGTGGTGGTAGTCGTTGTGGTAGTGGTGGTGGTGGTGGTGGTGATGGTAGTGGTGGCAGTGGTAGTAGTGGTGGTGGTGGTGGTGGTGATGATGGTGGTGGTAGTAGCGGTATTGGTGGTAGTGGTGGTGGTGGTGGTGGTGGTGGTGGTAGTGGTAGTAGTAGTGGTGGTGGTGGTGGTGGCAGTGGCAGTAGTGGTGGTAGTGGTGGCAGTGGTAGTAGTGGTGGTGGTGATGGTGGTGGTAGTCGTTGTGGTAGTGGTGGTGGTGGTAGAAGTAGTGGTAGTGGTGATAGTGGTAATGGTGGTAGCCGTTGTGGTAGTAGTGGTAGTCGTTGTGGTAGTGGTGGTGGTAGTGGTGGCAGTGGTAGTAGTGGTGGTGATGGTGGTGGTAGTCGTTGTGGTAATGGTGGTAGTCGTTGTGGTAGTGGTGGTGGTAAGATAAGATAAGATAAGATTTCGTTCGGATTTTTAACCCTGGAGGGTTAGCCACCCAGGATAACCCAAGAAAGTCAGTGCGTCATCGAGGACTGTCTAACTTATTTCCATTGGGGTCCTTAATCTTGTCCCCCAGGATGCGACCCACACCAGTAGTGGTGGCAGTGGTAGTAGTAGTGGTGGTGGTGGTGGTGGTGGTGGTGGCAGTGGTAGTAGTGGTGGTAGTGGTGGCAGTGGTAGTAGTGGTGGTAGTGGTGGTGGTAGTGGTTGCGGTGGTGGTAGTGGTGTTGGTAGTGGTGGTGGTGGTAGTGGTGGTAGTCGTTGTGGTAGTGCTGGTGGTAGTGGGGGCAGTGGTAGTAGTGGTGGTGGTGATGATGATGGTGGTGGTAGTAGCGGTAGTGGTGGTAGTCGTTGTGGTGGTGGTGGTGGTGGCAGTGGTAGTAGTGGTGGTAGTGGTGGTGGTGGTAGTGGTAGTAGCGGTAGTGGTGGTAGTCGTTGTGGTGGTGGTGGTGGTGGTGGTGGTGGTGGTGGTGGTGGTAGTGGTAGTAGTGGTAGTAGTGGTAGTGGTGGTGGTGGTGGTAGTGGTAGTAGTAGTGGTAGTGGTAGTGGTGGTGGTAGTGGTAGCGTTGTGAGTATTCTTTGTTTCATCGGGTATACGCAACAGTCATAGGTACATCTCCTGACCAGTGAAGCAGGTGCTAAGGGTAACAATCAAAGGCCCCGTCGTCATACCGGTATTTTAGTTCAAGCAGCCAATCACAAGGAAGCTCACTAAAACTGAGAAGCGACCTGGTACATGTTACAAAAAGGCTATATCTATAAGTACAGATATCTCCAGAGAATACTAGAAGTTCTCCCCCTCGAGCATTCACTCTGTTTCCGGTTTTTGTAACAAGTTGTCAGAATAATATCAGATGTTGTTATCCCTGGAGACTCTTGGGATTACAACTGGTGATAATAATCAACGAAATAAAATATGAGATCTCTAATACAGAAGGTGTCTAGATGGATATTAAGTATTACATAATTTAAGACAAGCTCCTTCTTATATGTTGTAGTTCAATATTGAATTGTACATATGGTAATATAGTGGTGAGGGCACTTTCTTACAGTACTAATTGTAAGTACTTTTCTACGATGAAATATACTCTTGAATACGGATAATACAGATATATACAAGTGTATGAATGTGTATATGTGCTCAAAGGGCTCAGTAAGACTTGACTCGAAAAAGACTTAAATAGTGACTGACAATCAAAACAACTTGCTTGTACAAAATGACGAAACATTCGCCAAACAGCAATAATGTAGCAAGCAGCCGCACAGCGTCAGGAACAAGCAGATAAAACAATGACACTAACTGAGGACCATCAGCACATCCTCCATAAAAGGCATAAATCTCCCTTAATATTGAATCAAAGTTCAGCATAACCAAATCCTCGACTACGAGGGTGCGTGGATGCCACACAAAGTAGGTCAGAAGCTTCAGCTTGGCCCAGGGTTGACGAGCGTCTCACCACCACACACAACCTCTGCAAGATGTTAAAACCAGTAAGTCTGAACGAGAGGTACGTTTCTAACTCACCAGTGAAACCATAGTCTACCAAAACAGTCTAAATAACGAACAAACAGCCAGAGACGAGAGAGATCCCTGGACAGATGTTTCTCGGACTAGAAGCAGATGGTAAGAGAGGTATGAACTACAAGCCTCACATCAGGTGAGATCACATGACTCACCCATGCTACTCCAGCGACGGCACAAGGTACCACCTAACACAAATAAGCAAGCGGTAGTTAGCACGGCAGTTTGCGACGGCGGACAGCCAATCACAACTCTTCAACAGTGAGCACAGTGAGAAGTCTAAAATATTACATCCTACCAATATACACAGCTAATATAATAAGCCAAATAATAATATAAAGCAAGATATTTTCAGTTTAGTTATTAATGAAAATATTAGCAATATAAAATTATATGAAAATGTAAATATATACATACAGTTTATACTGTAAACATTAGACGCCATTCAGGGGGCGCAATAATACACTCGTGGAACAACTCGGCAGACTTACCTTCACTGCTGGTCGCTACGGTTCTCACCGTGACTTATGCTTGCATTTGCCTCGTTGATCACAGTGTGTTATGCTTGCATTTGCCTCGTTGATCACCGTGTCTTATGCTTGCATTTGCCTCGTTGATCACAGTGTGTTATGCTTGCATTTGCCTCGTTGATCACCGTGTCTTATGCTTGCAGTTGCCTCGTTGATCACCGTGTCTTATGCTTGCATTTGCCTCGTTGATCACAGTGTGTTATGCTTGCATTTGCCTCGTTGATCACCGTGTCTTATGCTTGCAGTTGCCTCGTTGATCACCGTGTCTTATGCTTGCAGTTGCCTCGTTGATCACCGTGTGTTATGCTTGCATTTGCCTCGTTGATCACCGTGTCTTATGCTTGCATTTGCCTCGTTGATCACCGTGTCTTATGCTTGCATTTGCCTCATTATTCACCGTGTCTTATGCTTGCATTTGCCTCGTTGATCACCTTGTCTTACGCTTGCATTTGCCTCATTGATCACCGTGTCTTATGCTTGTATTTGCCTCGTTGATCACCTTGTCTTATGCTTGCATTTGCCTCATTGATCACCGTGTCTTATGCTTGCATTTGCCTCATTGATCACCGTGTCTTATGCTTGCAGTTGCCTCGTTGATCACCGTGTCTTATACTTGCATTTGCCTCATTGATCACCGTGTCTTATGCTTGCAGTTGCCTCGTTGATCACCGTGTCTTATGCTTGCAGTTGCCTCGTTGATCACCGTGTCTTATGCTTGCAGTTGCCTCGTTGATCACCGTGTCTTATGCTTGCAGTTGCCTCGTTGATTACCGTGTCTTATGCTTGCATTTGCCTCGTTGATCACCGTGTCTTATGCTTGCATTTGCCTCGTTGATCACCGTGTCTTATGCTTGCAGTTGCCTCGTTGATCACCGTGTCTTATGCTTGCATTTGCCTCATTGATCACCGTGTCTTATGCTTGCAGTTGCCTCGTTGATCACCGTGTCTTATGCTTGCAGTTGCCTCGTTGATCACCGTGTCTTATGCTTGCAGTTGCCTCGTTGATCACCGTGTCTTATGCTTGCATTTGCCTCTTTGATCACCGTGTCTTATGCTTGCATTTGCCTCGTTGATCACCGTGTCTTATGCTTGCAGTTGCCTCGTTGATCACCGTGTCTTATGCTTGCATTTGCCTCATTGATCACCGTGTCTTATGCTTGCATTTGCCTCGTTGATCACCGTGTCTTATGCTTGCAGTTGCCTCGTTGATCACCGTGTCTTATGCTTGCATTTGCCTCATTAATCACCGTGTCTTATGCTTGCATTTGCCTCGTTGATCACCGTGTCTTATGCTTGCAGTTGCCTCGTTGATCACCGTGTCTTATGCTTGCAGTTGCCTCGTTGATCACCGTGTCTTATGCTTGCATTTGCCTCTTTGATCACCGTGTCTTATGCTTGCATTTGCCTCGTTGATCACCGTGTCTTATGCTTGCAGTTGCCTCGTTGATTACCGTGTCTTATGCTTGCATTTGCCTCGTTGATCACCGTGTCTTATGCTTGCATTTGCCTCGTTGATCACCGTGTCTTATGCTTGCAGTTGCCTCGTTGATCACCGTGTCTTATGCTTGCATTTGCCTCATTGATCACCGTGTCTTATGCTTGCAGTTGCCTCGTTGATCACCGTGTCTTATGCTTGCAGTTGCCTCGTTGATCACCGTGTCTTATGCTTGCAGTTGCCTCGTTGATCACCGTGTCTTATGCTTGCATTTGCCTCTTTGATCACCGTGTCTTATGCTTGCATTTGCCTCGTTGATCACCGTGTCTTATGCTTGCAGTTGCCTCGTTGATCACCGTGTCTTATGCTTGCATTTGCCTCATTGATCACCGTGTCTTATGCTTGCATTTGCCTCGTTGATCACCGTGTCTTATGCTTGCAGTTGCCTCGTTGATCACCGTGTCTTATGCTTGCATTTGCCTCATTAATCACCGTGTCTTATGCTTGCATTTGCCTCGTTGATCACCGTGTCTTATGCTTGCAGTTGCCTCGTTGATCACCGTGTCTTATGCTTGCATTTGCCTCATTGATAACCGTGTCTTATGCTTGCATTTGCCTCGTTGATCACCGTGTCTTATGCTTGCATTTGCCTCGTTGATCACCGTGTCTTATGCTTGCATTTGCCTCGTTTATCACCGTGTCTTATGCTTGCAGTTGCCTCGTTGATCACCGTGTCTTATGCTTGCATTTGCCTCATTAATCACCGTGTCTTATGCTTGCAGTTGCCTCGTTGATCACCGTGTCTTATGCTTGCAGTTGCCTCGTTGATCACCGTGTCTTATGCTTGCATTTGCCTCATTGATCACCGTGTCTTATGCTTGCAGTTGCCTCGTTGATCACCGTGTCTTATGCTTGCAGTTGCCTCGTTGATCACCGTGTCTTATGCTTGCATTTGCCTCGTTGATCACCGTGTCTTATGCTTGCATTTGCCTCGATTATCACCGTGTCTTATGCTTTCAGTTGCCTCGTTGATCACCGTGTCTTATGCTTGCATTTGCCTCATTAATCACCGTGTCTTATGCTTGCAGTTGCCTCGTTGATCACCGTGTCTTATGCTTGCAGTTGCCTCGTTGATCACCGTGTCTTATGCTTGCATTTGCCTCATTGATCACCGTGTCTTATGCTTGCAGTTGCCTCGTTGATCACCGTGTCTTATGCTTGCAGTTGAATCGTTGATCACCGTGTCTTATGCTTGCATTTGCCTCATTGATCACCGTGTCTTATGCTTGCATTTGCCTCATTGATCACCGTGTCTTATGCTTGCATTTGCCTCGTTGATCACTGTGTCTTATGCTTGCATTTGCCTCATTGATCACCGTGTCTTATGCTTGCATTTGCCTCGTTGATCACAGTGTCTTATGCTTGCATTTGCCTCGTTGATCACCGTGTCTTATGCTTGCATTTGCCTCGTTTATCACCGTGTCTTATGCTTGCATTTGCCTCGTTGATCACCGTGTCTTATGCTTGCATTTGCCTCGTTGATCACCGTGTCTTATGCTTGCATTTGCCTCGTTGATCACCGTGTCTTATGCTTGCATTTGCCTCGTTGATCACAGTGTCTTATGCTTGCATTTGCCTCATTGATCACCGTGTCTTATGCTTGCATTTGCCTCGTTGATCACTGTGTCTTATGCTTGCATTTGCCTCATTGATCACCGTGTCTTATGCTTGCATTTGCCTCGTTGATCACAGTGTCTTATGCTTGCATTTGCCTCGTTGATCACCGTGTCTTATGCTTGCATTTGCCTCGTTGATCACCGTGTCTTATGCTTGCATTTGCCTCGTTGATCACAGTGTCTTATGCTTGCATTTGCCTCGTTGATCACCGTGTCTTATTCTTGCAGTTGCCTCGTTGATCACCGTGTCTTATGTTTGCAGTTGCCTCGTTGATCACCGTGTCTTATGCTTGCATTTGCCTCGTTGATCACCGTGTCTTATGCTTGCATTTGCCTCGTTGATCACCGTGTCTTATTCTTGCAGTTGCCTCGTTGATCACCGTGTCTTATGCTTGCATTTGCCTCGTTGATCACCGTGTCTTATGCTTGCATTTGCCTCGTTGATCACCGTGTCTTATGCTTGCAGTTGCCTCGTTGATCACCGTGTCTTATGCTTGCAGTTGCCTTGTTGATCACCGTGTCTTATGCTTGCATTTGCCTCGTTGATCACCGTGTCTTATGCTTGCAGATGCCTCGTTGATCACCGTGTCTTATGCTTGCAGTTGCCTCGTTGATCACCGTGTCTTATGCTTGCAGTTGCGACGTTGATCACCGTGTCTTATGCTTGCATTTGCCTCGTTGATCACCGTGTCTTATGCTTGCATTTGCCTCGTTGATCACCGTGTCTTATGCTTGCATTTGCCTCGTTAATCACCGTGTCTTATGCTTGCATTTGCCTCGTTGATCACCTTGTCTTATGCTTGCATTTGCCTCGTTGATCACCGTGTCTTATGCTTGCAGTTGCCTCGTTGATCACCGTGTCTTGTGCTTGCAGTTGCCTCGTTGATCACCGTGTCTTATGCTTGCATTTACCTCGTTGATCACCGTGTCTTATGCTTGCAGTTGCCTCGTTGATCACCGTGTCTTATGCTTGCATTTGCCTCGTTGATCACCGTGTCTTATGCTTGCATTTGCCTCGTTGATCACCGTGTCTTATGCTTGCAGTTGCCTCGTTGATCACCGTGTCTTATGCTTGCATTTGCCTCGTTGATCACCGTGTCTTACGCTTGCAGTTGCCTCGTTGATCACCGTTTCTTATGCTTGCAGTTGCCTCGTTGATCACCGTGTCTTATGCTTGCAGTTGCCTCGTTGATCACCGTGTCTTATGCTTGCAGTTGCCTCGTTGATCACCGTGTCTTATGCTTGCAGTTGCCGCGTTGATCACCGTGTCTTATGCTTGCATTTGCCTCGTTGATCACCGTGTCTTATGCTTGCATTTGCCTAGTTGATCACCGTGTCTTATGCTTGCATTTGCCTCGTTGATCACCGTGTCTTATGCTTGCAGTTGCCTCGTTGATCACCGTGTCTTATGCTTGCAGTTGCCTCGTTGATCACCGTGTCTTAAGCTTGCATTTGCCTCGTTGATCACCGTGTCTTATGCTTGCAGTTGCCTCGTTGATCATCGTGTCTTATGCTTGCAGTTGCCTCGTTGATCACCGTGTCTTATGCTTGCAGTTGCCTCGTTGATCACCGTGTCTTATGCTTGCAGTTGCCTCGTTGATCACCGTGTCTTATGCTTGCAGTTGCCTCGTTGATCACCGTGTCTTATGCTTGCATTTGCCTCGTTGATCACCGTGTCTTATGCTTGCATTTGCCTCGTTGATCACCGTGTCTTATGCTTGCAATTGCCTCGTTGATCACCGTGTCTTATGCTTGCAGTTGCCTCGTTGATCACCGTGTCTTATGCTTGCAGTTGCCTCGTTGATCACCGTGTCTTATGCTTGCAGTTGCCTCGTTGATCACCGTGTCTTATGCTTGCAGTTGCCTCGTTGATCACCGTGTCTTATGCTTGCAGTTGCCTCGTTGATCACCGTGTCTTATGCTTGCAGTTGCCTCGTTGATCACCGTGTCTTATGCTTGCAGTTGCTTCGTTGATCACAGTGTCTTATGCTTGCAGTTGCCTCGTTGATCACCGTGTCTTATGCTTGCATTTGCCTCATTGATCACCGTGTCTTATGCTTGCAGTTGCCTCGTTGATCACCGTGTCTTATGCTTGCAGTTGCCTCGTTGATCACCGTGTCTTATGCTTGCAGTTGCCTCGTTGATCACCGTGTCTTATGTTTGCAGTTGCCTCGTTGATCACCGTGTCTTATGCTTGCAGTTGCCTCGTTGATCACCCTGTCTTATGCTTGCATTTGCCTCATTGATCACCGTGTCTTATGCTTGCAGTTGCCTCGTTGATCACCGTGTCTTATGCTTGCAGTTGCCTCGTTGATCACCGTGTCTTATGCTTGCAGTTGCCTCGTTGATCACCGTGCCTTATGCTTGCATTTGCCTCGTTGATCACCGTGTCTTATGCTTGCAGTTGCCTCGTTGATCACCTTGTCTTATGCTTGCAGTTGCCTCGTTGATCACCGTGTCTTATGCTTGCAGTTGCCTCGTTGATCACCGTGTCTTATGCTTGCAGTTGCCTCGTTGATCACCGTGTCTTATGCTTGCATTTGCCTCATTGATCACCGTGTCTTATGCTTGCAGTTGCCTCGTTGATCACCGTGTCTTATGCTTGCAGTTGCCTCGTTGATCACCGTGTCTTATGCTTGCAGTTGCCTCGTTGATCACCGTGTCTTATGCTTGCAGTTGCCTCGTTGATCACCGTGTCTTATGCTTGCATTTGCCTCATTGATCACCGTGTCTTATGCTTGCAGTTGCCTCGTTGATCACCGTGTCTTATGCTTGCAGTTGCCTCGTTGATCACCGTGTCTTATGCTTGCAGTTGCCTCGTTGATCACCGTGTCTTATGTTTGCAGTTGCCTCGTTGATCACCGTGTCTTATGCTTGCAGTTGCCTCGTTGATCACCGTGTCTTATGCTTGCATTTGCCTCATTGATCACCGTGTCTTATGCTTGCAGTTGCCTCGTTGATCACCGTGTCTTATGCTTGCAGTTGCCTCGTTGATCACCGTGTCTTATGCTTGCATTTGCCTCATTGATCACCGTGTCTTATGCTTGCAGTTGCCTCGTTGATCACCGTGTCTTATGCTTGCAGTTGCCTCGTTGATCACCGTGTCTTATGCTTGCAGTTGCCTCGTTGATCACCGTGTTTTATGCTTGCATTTGCCTCGTTGATCACCGTGTCTTATGCTTGCAGTTGCCTCGTTGATCACCGTGTCTTATGCTTGCAGTTGCCTCGTTGATCACCGTGTCTTATGCTTGCAGTTGCCTCGTTGATCACCGTGTCTTATGCTTGCAGTTGCCTCGTTGATCACCGTGTCTTATGCTTGCAGTTGCCTCGTTGATCACCGTGTCTTATGCTTGCAGTTGCCTCGTTGATCACCGTGTCTTATGCTTGCAGTTGCCTCGTTGATCACCGTGTCTTATGCTTGCAGTTGCCTCGTTGATCACCGTGTCTTATGCTTGCAGTTGCCTCGTTGATCACCGTGTCGTATGCTTGCAGTTGCCTCGTTGATCACCGTGTCTTATGCTTGCAGTTGCCTCGTTGATCACCGTGTCTTATGCTTGCAGTTGCCTCGTTGATCACCGTGTCTTATGCTTGCAGTTGCCTCGTTGATCACCGTGTCTTATGCTTGCAGTTGCCTCGTTGATCACCGTGTCTTATGCTTGCAGTTGCCTCGTTGATCACCGTGTCTTATGCTTGCAGTTGCCTCGTTGATCACCGTGTCTTATGCTTGCAGTTGCCTCGTTGATCACCGTGTCTTATGCTTGCAGTTGCCTCGTTGATCACCGTGTCTTATGCTTGCAGTTGCCTCGTTGATCACCGTGTCTTATGCTTGCAGTTGCCTCGTTGATCACCGTGTCTTATGCTTGCAGTTGCCTCGTTGATCACCGTGTCTTATGCTTGCAGTTGCCTCGTTGATCACCGTGTCTTATGCTTGCAGTTGCCTCGTTGATCACCGTGTCTTATGCTTGCAGTTGCCTCGTTGATCACCGTGTCTTATGCTTGCAGTTGCCTCGTTGATCACCGTGTCTTATGCTTGCAGTTGCCTCGTTGATCACCGTGTCTTATGCTTGCAGTTGCCTCGTTGATCACCGTGTCTTATGCTTGCAGTTGCCTCGTTGATCACCGTGTCTTATGCTTGCAGTTGCCTCGTTGATCACCGTGTCTTATGCTTGCAGTTGCCTCGTTGATCACCGTGTCTTATGCTTGCAGTTGCCTCGTTGATCACCGTGTCTTATGCTTGCAGTTGCCTCGTTGATCACCGTGTAATTACTGTACATAGACTCTAATACACTATAAACACTAGCTTGTTTTTGGTGAAGGAAATATAAGTGAGTAATTCTCTGCTGCCTCTTGGTTCATCCCAAGTGGTAATGGCATTACAGCCAGGTGTGCAGACCATACCTGCACCTGTGGTCGTAGTATGCTGGTAGTGTAGTGGTGGTAGTGGTAGTAGTGGTGGTCAGATTTACTAACATTGTACTTCATGATCATAAGGAAGATATATAAGGTTACTAGTCATTTTTCCCTGACATATACTAGCAAATTAAGCTGTAGAGAGGGTGTCGGCCACGGCATTATCTTCGCTGGTAAATTAACATATGGAGAGGCTGTACAGTTATAACTGTACTGCCCAAAGCATGAGAGGAGTGCTCTTGTTCCTTATGGAGCTGAGGTAGGTTAGAGGATTGTAGTCCCTGAAGATGGTGACTACATGTGATGGTCATGAACAAGTCGAAATGCTCCAGCGCGAGTACCAGGGCCAAGACTTTCTTTTCTATGATGGAGCTGACCCACTAATAGGCCTGGTATTTGCCCGAATAATATGCCACGGGCTTCAGGCATCCCTCACCACATGCTTGGAGTAACACCGTCCCTACTCCAGATTCACATACCTATCAGATAAATGGTTTTGAAAAATCGGAGGATAAAAGTATGGGAGCAGTGTATAAGATGTTTAACACGGTTAAAAGCCTCTTGACAACGAGAGAACCAACAAAATTTAGTTTTAGGACTGGTAAGAGAGGTTAGGCGGCGCTACCACATCTGCAGTACTTCGTATAAACCTTATCAATGCTAAGAATCTTTACAGACTTCTTATCATGAGGAATGGGATATTATTTAATGGTCAATGCTTTGGCAAATTTAGGTGCCACTTTCCCACTACCTGCTTCATGACCTGCCACTACCTGCTTCATGACCTGCCACTACCTGCTTCATGACCTACCACTACCTGCTTCATGACCTACCACTACCTGCTTCATGACCTGCCACTACCTGCTTCATGACCTACCACTACCTGCTTCATGACCTACCACTACCTGCTTCATGACCTGCCACTACCTGCTTCATGACCTGCCATTACCTGCTTCAGGACCTGCCACTACCTGCTTCATGACCTGCTACTACCTGCTTCATGACCTACCACTACCTGCTTCATGACCTGCCACTACCTGCTTCATGACCTGCCACTACCTGCTTCATGACCTGCCACTACCTGCTTCATGACCCGCTACTACCTGCTTCATGACCTGCCACTACCTGCTTCATGACCTGCCACTACCTGCTTCATGACCTGCCACTACCTGCTTCATGACCTGCCACTACCTGCTTCATGACCTGCCACTACCTGCTTCATGACCTGCCACTACCTGCTTCATGACCTGCCAGTACCTGCTTCATGACCTACCACTACCTGCTTCATGACCTGCCACTACCTGCTTCATGACCTGCCACTACCTGCTTCATGACCTGCCACTACCTGCTTCATGACCTGCCATTACCTGCTTCATGACCTACCACTACCTGCTTCATGACCTGCTACTACCTGCTTCATGACCTGCCACTACCTGCTTCATGACCTGCCACTACCTGCTTCATGACCTGCCATTACCTGCTTCATGACCTACCACTACCTGCTTCATGACCTGCCACTACTTGCTTCATGACCTGCCACTACCTGCTTCATGACCTGCCACTACCTGCTTCATGACCTGCCACTACCTGCTTCATGACCTGCCACTACCTGCTTCATGACCTGCCACTACCTGCTTCATGACCTGCCACTACCTGCTTCATGACCTGCCACTACCTGCTTCACGACCTACCACTACCTGCTTCATGACCTACCACTACCTGCTTCATGACCTGCCACTACCTGCTTCATGACCTGCCATTACCTGCTTCAGGACCTGCCACTACCTGCTTCATGACCTGCTACTACCTGCTTCATGACCTACCACTACCTGCTTCATGACCTGCCACTACCTGCTTCATGACCTGCCACTACCTGCTTCATGACCTGCCACTACCTGCTTCATGACCTGCCATTACCTGCTTCATGACCTGCCACTACCTGCTTCATGACCTGCCACTACCTGCTTCATGACCTGCCACTACCTGCTTCATGACCTGCCACTACCTGCTTCATGACCTGCCACTACCTGCTTCATGACCTGCCACTACCTGCTTCATGACCTGCCAGTACCTGCTTCATGACCTACCACTACCTGCTTCATGACCTGCCACTACCTGCTTCATGACCTGCCACTACCTGCTTCATGACCTGCCACTACCTGCTTCATGACCTGCCATTACCTGCTTCATGACCTACCACTACCTGCTTCATGACCTGCTACTACCTGCTTCATGACCTGCCACTACCTGCTTCATGACCTGCCACTACCTGCTTCATGACCTGCCATTACCTGCTTCATGACCTACCACTACCTGCTTCATAACCTGCCACTACTTGCTTCATGACCTGCCACTACCTGCTTCATGACCTGCCACTACCTGCTTCATGACCTGCCACTACCTGCTTCATGACCTGCCACTACCTGCTTCATGACCTGCCACTACCTGCTTCATGACCTGCCACTACCTGCTTCATGACCTGCCACTACCTGCTTCACGACCTACCACTACCTGCTTCATGACCTGCCACTACCTGTTTCATGACCTGCCACTACCTGCTTCATGACCTGCCACTACCTGCTTCATGACCTGCCACTACCTGCTTCATGACCTACCACTACCTGCTTCATGACCTGCCACTACCTGCTTCATGACCTGCCACTACCTGCTTCATGACCTGCCACTACCTGCTTCATGACCTGCCTCTACCTGCTTCATGACCTACCACTACCTGCTTCATGACTTGCCACTACCTGCTTCATGACCTGCCACTACCTGCTTCATGACCTGCCACTACCTGCTTCATGACCTACCACTACCTGCTTTATGACCTACCACTACCTGCTTCATGACCTGCCACTACCTGCTTCATGACCTACCACTACCTGCTTCATGACCTGCCACTACCTGCTTCATGACCTACCACTACCTGCTTCATGACCTGCCACTACCTGCTTCGTGACCTGCCACTACCTGCTTCGTGACCTGCCACTACCTGCTTCATGACCTGCCATTACCTGCTTCATGACCTGCCACTACCTGCTTCATGACCTGCCACTACCTGCTTCATGACCTGCCACTACCTGCTTCATGACCTGCCACTACCTGCTTCATGACCTGCCACTACCTGCTTCATGACCTGCCACTACCTGCTTCATGACCTGCCATTACCTGCTTCATGACCTACCACTACCTGCTTCATGACCTGCTACTACCTGCTTCATGACCTGCCACTACCTGCTTCATGACCTGCCACTACCTGCTTCATGACCTGCCATTACCTGCTTCATGACCTACCACTACCTGCTTCATGACCTGCCACTACCTGCTTCATGACCTGCCACTACCTGCTTCATGACCTGCCACTACCTGCTTCATGACCTGCTACTACCTGCTTCATGACCTGCCATTACCTGCTTCATGACCTACCACTACCTGCTTCATGACCTGCTACTACCTGCTTCATGACCTGCCACTACCTGCTTCATGACCTGCCACTACCTGCTTCATGACCTGCCATTACCTGCTTCATGACCTACCACTACCTGCTTCATGACCTGCCACTACCTGCTTCATGACCTGCCACTACCTGCTTCATGACCTGCCACTACCTGCTTCATGACCTGCCACTACCTGCTTCATGACCTGCCACTACCTGCTTCACGACCTACCACTACCTGCTTCATGACCTGCCACTACCTGTTTCATGACCTGCCACTACCTGCTTCATGACCTGCCACTACCTGCTTCATGACCTGCCACTACCTGCTTCATGACCTACCACTACCTGTTTCATGACCTGCCACTACCTGCTTCATGACCTGCCACTACCTGCTTCATGACCTGCTACTACCTGCTTCATTACCTACCAGTACCTGCTTCATGACCTGCCACTACCTGCTTCATGACCTGCCACTACCTGCTTCATGACCTGCTACTACCTGCTTCATGACCTGCCACTACCTGTTTCATGACCTGCCACTACCTGCTTCATGACCTGCCACTACCTGCTTCATGACCTGCCACTACCTGTTTCATGACCTGCCACTACCTGCTTCATGACCTGCCACTACCTGCTTCATGACCTGCCACTACCTGTTTCATGACCTGCCACTACCTGCTTCATGACCTGCTACTACCTGCTTCATGACCTGCCACTACCTGTTTCATGACCTGCCACTACCTGCTTCATGACCTGCCACTACCTGCTTCATGACCTGCCACTACCTGCTTCATGACCTGCCATTACCTGCTTCATGACCTGCCATTACCTGCTTCATGACCTTCCACTACCTGCTTCATGACCTGCCTCTACCTGCTTCATGACCTGCCACTACCTGCTTCATGACCTGCCACTACCTGTTTCATGACCTGCCACTACCTGCTTCATGACCTGCCATTACCTGCTTCATGACCTACCACTACCTGCTTCATGACCTGCCACTACCTGCTTCATGACCTGCCACTACCTGCTTCATGACCTGCCACTACCTGCTTCATGACCTACCACTACCTGCTTCATGACCTGCCACTACCTGCTTCATGACCTACCACTACCTGCTTCATGACCTACCACTACCTGCTTCATGACCTGCCACTACCTGCTTCATGACCTGCCACTACCTGCTTCATGACCTACCACTACCTGCTTCATGACCTGCCACTACCTGCTTCATGACCTGCCACTACCTGCTTCATGACCTACCACTACCTGCTTCATGACCTGCCACTCCTTGCTTCATGACCTGCCACTACCTGCTTCATGACCTGCCACTACCTGCTTCATGACCTGCCA
Source organism: Cherax quadricarinatus (assembly GCF_038502225.1). Lineage (NCBI taxonomy): Eukaryota > Metazoa > Arthropoda > Malacostraca > Decapoda > Parastacidae > Cherax > Cherax quadricarinatus. The sequence goes on from NC_091304.1 coordinate 27,042,611, forward strand.
CTACCTGCTTCATGACCTGCCACTACCTGTTTCATGACCTGCCACTACCTGCTTCATGACCTGCCACTACCTGTTTCATGACCTGCCACTCCTTGTTTCATGACCTACCACTACCTGCTTCATGACCTGCCACTACCTGCTTCATGACCTGCCACTACCTGCTTCATGACCTGCCACTCCTTGTTTCATGACCTGCCACTACCTGCTTCACGACCTGCCACTACCTGCTTCATGACCTGCCACTCCTTGTTTCATGACCTGCCACTACCTGCTTCATGACCTGCCACTACCTGCTTCATGACCTGCCACTACCTGCTTCATGACCTGCCACTACCTGCTTCATGACCTGCCACTACCTGCTTCATGACCTGCCACTACCTGCTTCATGACCTGCCACTACCTGCTTCATGACCTGCCACTACCTGCTTCATGACCTGCCACTCCTTGTTTCATGACCTGCCACTACCTGCTTCATGACCTGCCACTACCTGCTTCATGACCTGCCACTACCTGCTTCATGACCTGCCACTACCTGCTTCATGACCTGCCACTACCTGCTTCATGACCTGTCACTACCTGTTTCATGACCTGCCACTACCTGCTTCATGACCTGCCACTACCTGCTTCATGACCTACCACTACCTGTTTCATGACCTGCCACTACCTGCTTCATGACCTGCCACTACCTGCTTCATGACCTACCACTACCTGCTTCATGACCTGCCACTACCTGCTTCATGACCTGCCACTACCTGCTTCATGACCTGCCACTACCTGCTTCATGACCTGTCACTACCTGTTTCATGACCTGCCACTACCTGCTTCATGACCTGCCACTACCTGTTTCATGACCTGCCACTACCTGCTTCATGACCTGCCACTACCTGCTTCATGACCTGCCACTACCTGCTTCATGACCTGCCACTACCTGCTTCATGACCTGCCACTACCTGTTTCATGACCTGCCACTACCTGCTTCATGACCTGCCACTACCTGGTTCATGACCTATCACTACCTGCTTCATGACCTGCCACTACCTGCTTCATGACCTGCCACTACCTGCTTCATGACCTGCCACTACCTGCTTAATGACCTGCCACTACCTGCTTCATGACCTGCCACTACCTGCTTCATGACCTGCCACTACCTGCTTCATGACCTGCCACTACCTGCTTCATGACCTGCCACTACCTGCTTCATGACCTGCCACTACCTGCTTCATGACCTGCCACTACCTGCTTCATGACCTGCCACTACCTGCTTCATGACCTGTCACTACCTGTTTCATGACCTGCCACTACCTGCTTCATGACCTGCCACTACCTGTTTCATGACCTGCTACTACCTGCTTCATGACCTGCCACTACCTGTTTCATGACCTGCCACTACCTGCTTCATGACCTGCCACTACCTGCTTCATGACCTGCCACTACCTGCTTCATGACCTGCCATTACCTGCTTCATGACCTGCCATTACCTGCTTCATGACCTTCCACTACCTGCTTCATGACCTGCCACTACCTGCTTCATGACCTGCCACTACCTGCTTCATGACCTGCCACTACCTGTTTCATGACCTGCAACTACCTGCTTCATGACCTGCCATTACCTGCTTCATGACCTACCACTACCTGCTTCATGACCTGCCACTACCTGCTTCATGACCTGCCACTACCTGCTTCATGACCTGCCACTACCTGCTTAATGACCTACCACTACCTGCTTCATGACCTGCCACTACCTGCTTCATGACCTACCACTACCTGCTTCATGACCTACCACTACCTGCTTCATGACCTGCCACTACCTGCTTCATGACCTGCCACTACCTGCTTCATGACCTACCACTACCTGCTTCATGACCTGCCACTACCTGCTTCATGACCTGCCACTACCTGCTTCATGACCTGCCACTACCTGCTTCATGACCTGCCACTCCTTGCTTCATGACCTGCCACTACCTGCTTCATGACCTGCCACTACCTGCTTCATGACCTGCCACTACCTGCTTCATGACCTGCCACTACCTGTTTCATGACCTGCCACTACCTGCTTCATGACCTGCCACTACCTGCTTCACGACCTGCCACTACCTGCTTCATGACCTGCCACTCCTTGTTTCATGACCTGCCACTACCTGCTTCATGACCTGCCACTACCTGCTTCATGACCTGCCACTACCTGTTTCATGAACTGCCACTCCTTGTTTCATGACCTACCACTACCTGCTTCATGACCTGCCACTACCTGCTTCATGACCTGCCACTACCTGCTTCATGACCTGCCACTCCTTGTTTCATGACCTGCCACTACCTGCTTCACGACCTGCCACTACCTGCTTCATGACCTGCCACTCCTTGTTTCATGACCTGCCACTAATTGCTTCATGACCTGCCACTACCTGCTTCATGACCTGCCACTACCTGCTTCATGACCTGCCACTACCTGCTTCATGACCTGCCACTACCTGCTTCATGACCTGCCACTACCTGCTTCATGACCTGCCACTACCTGCTTCATGACCTGCCACTACCTGCTTCATGACCTGCCACTACCTGCTTCATGACCTGCCACTCCTTGTTTCATGACCTGCCACTACCTGCTTCATGACCTGCCACTACCTGCTTCATGACCTGCCACTACCTGCTTCATGACCTGCCACTACCTGCTTCATGACCTGCCACTACCTGCTTCATGACCTCCCACTACCTGCTTCACGACCTACCACTACCTGCTTCATGACCTGCCACTACCTGTTTCATGACCTGCCACTACCTGCTTCATGACCTGCCACTACCTGCTTCATGACCTGCCACTACCTGCTTCATGACCTACCACTACCTTCTTCATGACCTGCCACTACCTGCTTCATGACCTGCCACTACCTGCTTCATGACCTGCCACTACCTGCTTCATGACCTGCCTCTACCTGCTTCATGACCTACCACTACCTGCTTCATGACCTGCCACTACCTGCTTCATGACCTGCCACTACCTGCTTCATGACCTGCCACTACCTGCTTCATGACCTACCACTACCTGCTTCATGACCTACCACTACCTGCTTCATGACCTGCCACTACCTGCTTCATGACCTACCACTACCTGCTTCATGACCTGCCACTACCTGCTTCATGACCTACCACTACCTGCTTCATGACCTGCCACTACCTGCTTCGTGACCTGCCACTACCTGCTTCGTGACCTGCCACTACCTGCTTCATGACCTGCCATTACCTGCTTCATGACCTGCCACTACCTGCTTCATGACCTGCCACTACCTGCTTCATGACCTGCCACTACCTGCTTCATGACCTGCCACTACCTGCTTCATGACCTGCCATTACCTGCTTCATGACCTACCACTACCTGCTTCATGACCTGCCACTACTTGCTTCATGACCTGCCACTACCTGCTTCATGACCTGCCACTACCTGCTTCATTACCTACCAGTACCTGCTTCATGACCTGCCACTACCTGCTTCATGACCTGCCACTACCTGCTTCATGACCTGCTACTACCTGCTTCATGACCTGCCACTACCTGTTTCATGACCTGCCACTACCTGCTTCATGACCTGCCACTACCTGCTTCATGACCTGCCACTACCTGCTTCATGACCTGCCACTACCTGCTTCATGACCTGCCACTACCTGTTTCATGACCTGCCACTACCTGCTTCATGACCTGCCATTACCTTCTTCTTGACCTGCCACTACCTGCTTCATGACCTGCCAATACCTGCTTCATGACCTGCCATTACCTGCTTCATGACCTACCACTACCTGCTTCATGACCTGCTACTACCTGCTTCATGACCTGCCACTACCTGCTTCATGACCTGCCATTACCTGCTTCATGACCTACCACTACCTGCTTCATGACCTGCCACTACCTGCTTCATGACCTGCCATTACCTGCTTCATGACCTGCCACTACCTGCTTCATGACCTGCCACTACCTGCTTCATGACCTGCCATTACCTGCTTCATGACCTACCACTACCTGCTTCATGACCTGCTACTACCTGCTTCATGACCTGCCACTACCTGCTTCATGACCTGCCACTACCTGCTTCATGACCTGCCATTACCTGCTTCATGACCTACCACTACCTGCTTCATGACCTGCCACTACTTGCTTCATGACCTGCCACTACCTGCTTCATGACCTGCCACTACCTGCTTCATGACCTGCCACTACCTGCTTCATGACCTGCCACTACCTGCTTCATGACCTGCCACTACCTGCTTCATGACCTGCCACTACCTGCTTCATGACCTGCCACTACCTGCTTCACGACCTACCACTACCTGCTTCATGACCTGCCACTACCTGTTTCATGACCTGCCACTACCTGCTTCATGACCTGCCACTACCTGCTTCATGACCTGCCACTACCTGCTTCATGACCTACCACTACCTGTTTCATGACCTGCCACTACCTGCTTCATGACCTGCCACTACCTGCTTCATGACCTGCTACTACCTGCTTCATTACCTACCAGTACCTGCTTCATGACCTGCCACTACCTGCTTCATGACCTGCCACTACCTGCTTCATGACCTGCTACTACCTGCTTCATGACCTGCCACTACCTGTTTCATGACCTGCCACTACCTGCTTCATGACCTGCCACTACCTGCTTCATGACCTGCCACTACCTGTTTCATGACCTGCCACTACCTGCTTCATGACCTGCCACTACCTGCTTCATGACCTGCCACTACCTGTTTCATGACCTGCCACTATCTGCTTCATGACCTGCTACTACCTGCTTCATGACCTGCCACTACCTGTTTCATGACCTGCCACTACCTGCTTCATGACCTGCCACTACCTGCTTCATGACCTGCCACTACCTGCTTCATGACCTGCCATTACCTGCTTCATGACCTGCCATTACCTGCTTCATGACCTTCCACTACCTGCTTCATGACCTGCCTCTACCTGCTTCCTGACCTGCCACTACCTGCTTCATGACCTGCCACTACCTGTTTCATGACCTGCCACTACCTGCTTCATGACCTGCCATTACCTGCTTCATGACCTACCACTACCTGCTTCATGACCTGCCACTACCTGCTTCATGACCTGCCACTACCTGCTTCATGACCTGCCACTACCTGCTTCATGACCTTCCACTACCTGCTTCATGACCTGCCACTACCTGCTTCATGACCTACCACTACCTGCTTCATGACCTACCACTACCTGCTTCATGACCTGCCACTACCTGCTTCATGACCTGCCACTACCTGCTTCATGACCTACCACTACCTGCTTCATGACCTGCCACTACCTGCTTCATGACCTGCCACTACCTGCTTCATGACCTACCACTACCTGCTTCATGACCTGCCACTCCTTCCTTCATGACCTGCCACTACCTGCTTCATGACCTGCCACTACCTGCTTCATGACCTGCCACTACCTGCTTCATGACCTGCCACTACCTGTTTCATGACCTGCCACTACCTGCTTCATGACCTGCCACTACCTGTTTCATGACCTGCCACTCCTTGTTTCATGACCTACCACTACCTGCTTCATGACCTGCCACTACCTGCTTCATGACCTGCCACTACCTGCTTCATGACCTGCCACTCCTTGTTTCATGACCTGCCACTACCTGCTTCACGACCTGCCACTACCTGCTTCATGACCTGCCACTCCTTGTTTCATGACCTGCCACTACCTGCTTCATGACCTGCCACTACCTGCTTCATGACCTGCCACTACCTGCTTCATGACCTGCCACTACCTGCTTCATGACCTGCCACTACCTGCTTCATGGCCTGCCACTACCTGCTTCATGACCTGCCACTACCTGCTTCATGACCTGCCACTCCTTGTTTCATGACCTGCCACTACCTGCTTCATGACCTGCCACTACCTGCTTCATGACCTGCCACTACCTGCTTCATGACCTGCCACTACCTGCTTCATGACCTGCCACTACCTGCTTCATGACCTGTCACTACCTGTTTCATGACCTGCCACTACCTGCTTCATGACCTGCCACTACCTGCTTCATGACCTACCACTACCTGTTTCATGACCTGCCACTACCTGCTTCATGACCTGCCACTACCTGCTTCATGACCTGCCACTACCTGCTTCATGACCTGCCACTACCTGCTTCATGACCTGCCACTACCTGCTTCATGACCTGCCACTACCTGCTTCATGACCTGTCACTACCTGTTTCATGACCTGCCACTACCTGCTTCATGACCTGCCACTACCTGTTTCATGACCTGCCACTACCTGCTTCATGACCTGCCACTACCTGCTTCATGACCTGCCACTACCTGCTTTATGACCTGCCACTACCTGCTTCATGACCTGCCACTACCTGTTTCATGACCTGCCACTACCTGCTTCATGACCTGCCACTACCTGCTTCATGACCTACCACTACCTGCTTCATGACCTGCCACTACCTGCTTCATGACCTGCCACTACCTGCTTCATGACCTGCCACTACCTGCTTCATGACCTGCCACTACCTGCTTCATGACCTGCCACTACCTGCTTCATGACCTGCCACTACCTGCTTCATGACCTGCCACTACCTGCTTCATGACCTGCCACTACCTGCTTCATGACCTGCCACTACCTGCTTCATGACCTGCCACTACCTGCTTCATGACCTGCCACTACCTGCTTCATGACCTGCCACTACCTGCTTCATGACCTGTCACTACCTGTTTCATGACCTGCCACTACCTGCTTCATGACCTGCCACTACCTGTTTCACGACCTGCCACTACCTGCTTCATGACCTGCCACTACCTGTTTCATGACCTGCCACTACCTGCTTCATGACCTGCCACTACCTGCTTCATGACCTGCCACTACCTGCTTCATGACCTGCCATTACCTGCTTCATGACCTGCCATTACCTGCTTCATGACCTTCCACTACCTGCTTCATGACCTGCCACTACCTGCTTCATGACCTGCCACTACCTGCTTCATGACCTGCCACTACCTGTTTCATGACCTGCATCTACCTGCTTCATGACCTGCCATTACCTGCTTCATGACCTACCACTACCTGCTTCATGACCTGCCACTACCTGCTTCATGACCTGCCACTACCTGCTTCATGACCTGCCACTACCTGCTTCATGACCTACCACTACCTGCTTCATGACCTGCCACTACCTGCTTCGTGACCTACCACTACCTGCTTCATGACCTACCACTACCTGCTTCATGACCTGCCACTACCTGCTTCATGACCTGCCACTACCTGCTTCATGACCTACCACTACCTGCTTCATGACCTGCCACTACCTGCTTCATGACCTGCCACTACCTGCTTCATGACCTGCCACTACCTGTTTCATGACCTGCCACTCCTTGCTTCATGACCTGCCACTACCTTCTTCATGACCTGCCACTACCTGCTTCATGACCTGCCACTACCTGCTTCATGACCTGCCACTACCTGTTTCATGACCTGCCACTACCTGCTTCATGACCTGCCACTACCTGCTTCACGACCTGCCACTACCTGCTTCATAACCTGCCACTCCTTGTTTCATGACCTGCCACTACCTGCTTCATGACCTGCCACTACCTGCTTCATGACCTGCCACTACCTGTTTCATGACCTGCCACTCCTTGTTTCATGACCTACCACTACCTGCTTCATGACCTGCCACTACATGCTTCATGACCTGCCACTACCTGCTTCATGACCTGCCACTCCTTGTTTCATGACCTGCCACTACCTGCTTCACGACCTGCCACTACCTGCTTCATGACCTGCCACTCCTTGTTTCATGACCTGCCACTACCTGCTTCATGACCTGCCACTACCTGCTTCATGACCTGCCACTACCTGCTTCATGACCTGCCACTACCTGCTTCATGACCTGCCACTACCTGCTTCATGACCTGCCACTACCTGCTTCATGACCTGCCACTACCTGCTTCATGACCTGCCACTACCTGCTTCATGACCTGCCACTCCTTGTTTCATGACCTGCCACTACCTGCTTCATGACCTGCCACTACCTGCTTCATGACCTGCCACTACCTGCTTCATGACCTGCCACTACCTGCTTCATGACCTGCCACTACCTGCTTCATGACCCGTCACTACCTGTTTCATGACCTGCCACTACCTGCTTCATGACCTGCCACTACCTGCTTCATGACCTACCACTATCTGTTTCATGACCTGCCACTACCTGCTTCATGACCTGCCACTACCTGGTTCATGACCTGCCACTACCTGCTTCATGACCTGCCACTACCTGCTTCATGACCTGCCACTCCTTGTTTCATGACCTGCCACTACCTGCTTCATGACCTGCCACTACCTGCTTCATGACCTGCCACTACCTGCTTCATGACCTGCCACTACCTGCTTCATGACCTGCCACTACCTGCTTCATGACCTGTCACTACCTGTTTCATGACCTGCCACTACCTGCTTCATGACCTGCCACTACCTGCTTCATGACCTACCACTATCTGTTTCATGACCTGCCACTACCTGCTTCATGACCTGCCACTACCTGCTTCATGACCTGCCACTACCTGCTTCATGACCTGCCACTACCTGCTTCATGACCTGCCACTACCTGCTTCATGACCTGCCACTACCTGCTTCATGACCTGTCACTACCTGTTTCATGACCTGCCACTACCTGCTTCATGACCTGCCACTACCTGTTTCATGACCTGCCACTACCTGCTTCATGACCTGCCACTACCTGCTTCATGACCTGCCACTACCTGCTTCATGACCTGCCACTACCTGCTTCATGACCTGCCACTACCTGCTTCATGACCTGCCACTACCTGCTTCATGACCTTCCACTACCTGCTTCATGACCTGCCACTACCTGCTTCATGACCTGCCACTACCTGCTTCATGACCTGCCACTACCTGCTTCATGACCTGCCACTACCTGCTTCATGACCTGCCACTACCTGCTTCATGACCTGTCACTACCTGTTTCATGACCTGCCACTACCTGCTTCATGACCTGCCACTACCTGTTTCATGACCTGCCACTACCTGCTTCATGACCTGCCACTACCTGTTTCATGACCTGCCACTACCTGCTTCATGACCTGCCACTACCTGCTTCATGACCTGCCACTACCTGCTTCATGACCTGCCACTACCTGCTTCATGACCTGCCACTACCTGCTTCATGACCTGCCACTACCTGCTTCATGACCTGCCACTTCCTGCTTCATGACCTGCCAGTACCTCTTCATGACCTGCCACTACCTGCTTCATGACCTGCCAGTACCTGCTTCATGACCTGCCACTACCTGCTTCATGACCTGCCACTACCTGCTTCATGACCTGCCACTACCTGCTTCATGACCTGCCACTACCTGCTTCATGACCTGCCACTACCTGTTTCATGACCTACCACTACCTGCTTCATGACCTACCACTACCTGCTTCATGACCTGCCAGTACCTGCTTCATGACCTGCCACTACCTGCTTCATGACCTGCCACTACCTGCTTCATGACCTGCCACTACCTGCTTCATGACCTGCCACTACCTGCTTCATGACCTGCCACTACCTGCTTCATGACCTGCCACTACCTGCTTCATGACCTGCCACTACCTGTTTCATGACCTGCCACTACCTGCTTCATGACCTGCCACTACCTGCTTCATGACCTGCCACTACCTGTTTCATGACCTGCCACTACCTGATTCATGACCTGCCACTACCTGCTTCATGACCTGCCACTACCTGCTTCATGACCTGCCACTACCTGCTTCATGACCTGCCACTACCTGCTTCATGACCTGCCACTTCCTGCTTCATGACCTACCACTACCTGCTTCATGACCTGCCACTACCTGCTTCATGACCTGCCACTACCTGCTTCATGACCTACCACTACCTGCTTCATGACCTGCCACTACCTGCTTCATGACCTGCCACTACCTGCTTCATGACCTACCACTGCCTGCTTCATGACCTGCCACTACCTGCTTCATGACCTACCACTGCCTGCTTCATGACCTGCCACTACCTGCTTCATGACCTGCCACTACCTGCTTCATGACCTACCACTACCTGCTTCATGACCTGCCACTACCTGCTTCATGACCTGCCACTACCTGCTTCATGACCTACCACTGCCTGCTTCATGACCTGCCACTACCTGCTTCATGACCTACCACTGCCTGCTTCATGACCTGCCACTACCTGCTTCATGACCTACCACTGCCTGCTTCATGACCTACCACTGCCTGCTTCATGACCTGCCACTACCTGCTTCATGACCTACCACTACCTGCTTCATGACCTGCCACTACCTGCTTCATGACCTACCACTACCTGCTTCATGACCTGCCACTACCTGCTTCATGACCTTGGAAAGTTAGAGTAGACTGGCCATAAGATAACCGACACAGACTTATAGTTGAACTGTCCTGAACCTCTCAATTAAGTGTTCAAGACTGAACACATATTGATCCCAATTATCAGAAACTCCAGCTATGTCGTCCAGGTAAGCTGCTCTACCTTCCAGTCTTTTGATAGCCTGATGGATCAATTTTTGAAATGCGGCAGGCGACTTCCTCATTCCAAACTGGGTCACTGTATATTGACAGTGACCCCCTGGAATTACGAAGGTAAAATTCTCCTTCACTTAATCCGTTATAGGTACCTAGTAGTAACCTTCGAGGAGATCTGGTTTACAAACAAAATGGGCCTTACCCACAAAGTTCACTATATCGTCCATACGTGGAAGAGGGTGAGCATCCGGTACTGTGACCTCATTCACCTGCGGTAGTCGGTACATGTCCAGAATCCTTCATCATGTTTTTTAACAAGGATGCACAGTGAAGCCCACAGACTGGACGATTCCTCCACCAATCCATGCTCTGATAGAAATTCCATTTCCTGCTGAAGTAGCTTGTGTTTTTAAGGATTATCTCTGTAGGGAGAAAGTTTGGCAGTTCCTACGTTCACATCCTGATAACCCAGGTTGTATATTTTCGAAACATCTGGAATAGGTTTGCAGAAGAGTAGCTGGTCTTTTGCAAGTCCCGACATTATAGGTCGAGGATCCTGGAGGATGGCTGAGTTGGGAAGTCTTATTTGAGCATTTGGAATTGTGTACAGGGAATCAGGGTCGTCCACAGGGTCAGGGACAGAGGACAAAGTCATAAGGTGGTTCAAAGTATAGTTTAACCTGATTAATGTGGTAGAACTTACCCGAACTGGGTTCATCAAGAGGTTCTACCACGTAGTTTAAATCAAAGTTATTTTTCTCACCTGCATGTGTCCCATAAACGTTGTTTTTAAGGTGTGACCAGACACAGGGTCCTGGACCAACCTGCATGTGTCCCATAAACGTTGTTTTTAAGGTGTGACCAGACACAGGGTCCTGGACCAACCTGCATGTGTCCCATAAACGTTGTTTTTAAGGTGTGACCAGACACAGGGTCCTGGACCAACCTGCATGTGTCCCATAAACGTTGTTTTTAAGGTGTGACCAGACACAGGGTCCTGGACCAACCTGCATGTGTCCCATAAACGTTGTTTTTAAGGTGTGACCAGACACAGGGTCCTGGACCAACCTGCATGTGTCCCATAAACGCTGTTTTTAAGGTGTGACCAGACACAGGGTCCTGGACCAACCTGCATGTGTCCCATAAACGTTTTTAAGGTGTGACCAGACACAGGATCCTGGACCAACCTGCATGTGTCCCATAAACGTTGTTTTTAAGGTGTGACCAGACACAGGGTCCTGGACCAACCTGCATGTGTCCCATAAACGTTGTTTTTAAGGTGTGACCAGACACAGGGTCCTGGACCAACCTGCATGTGTCCCATAAACGTTGTTTTTAAGGTGTGACCAGACACAGGGTCCTGGACCAACCTGCATGTGTCCCATAAACGTTGTTTTTAAGGTGTGACCAGACACAGGGTCCTGGACCAACCTGCATGTGTCCCATAAACGTTGTTTTTAAGGTGTGACCAGACACAGGGTCCTGGACCAACCTGCATGTGTCCCATAAACGTTGTTTTTAAGGTGTGACCAGACACAGGGTCCTGGACCAACCTGCATGTGTCCCATAAACGTTGTTTTTAAGGTGTGACCAGACACAGGGTCCTGGACCAACCTGCATGTGTCCCATAAACGTTGTTTTTAAGGTGTGACCAGACACAGGGTCCTGGACCAACCTGCATGTGTCCCATAAACGCTGTTTTTAAGGTGTGACCAGACACAGGGTCCTGGACCAACCTGCATGTGTCCCATAAACGTTGTTTTTAAGGTGTGACCAGACACAGGGTCCTGGACCAACCTGCATGTGTCCCATAAACGTTGTTTTTAAGGTGTGACCAGACACAGGGTCCTGGACCAACCTGCATGTGTCCCATAAACGTTGTTTTTAAGGTGTGACCAGACACAGGGTCCTGGACCAACCTGCATGTGTCCCATAAACGTTGTTTTTAAGGTGTGACCAGACACAGGGTCCTGGACCAACCTGCATGTGTCCCATAAACGTTGTTTTTAAGGTGTGACCAGACACAGGGTCCTGGACCAACCTGCATGTGTCCCATAAACGTTGTTTTTAAGGTGTGACCAGACACAGGGTCCTGGACCAACCTGCATGTGTCCCATAAACGTTGTTTTTAAGGTGTGACCAGACACAGGGTCCTGGACCAACCTGCATGTGTCCCATAAACGTTGTTTTTAAGGTGTGACCAGACACAGGGTCCTGGACCAACCTGCATGTGTCCCATAAACGTTGTTTTTAAGGTGTGACCAGACACAGGGTCCTGGACCAACCTGCATGTGTCCCATAAACGCTGTTTTTAAGGTGTGACCAGACACAGGGTCCTGGACCAACCTGCATGTGTCCCATAAACGTTGTTTTTAAGGTGTGACCAGACACAGGGTCCTGGACCAACCTGCATGTGTCCCATAAACGTTGTTTTTAAGGTGTGACCAGACACAGGGTCCTGGACCAACCTGCATGTGTCCCATAAACGTTGTTTTTAAGGTGTGACCAGACACAGGGTCCTGGACCAACCTGCATGTGTCCCATAAACGTTTTTAAGGTGTGACCAGACACAGGATCCTGGACCAACCTGCATGTGTCCCATAAACGTTGTTTTTAAGGTGTGACCAGACACAGGGTCCTGGACCAACCTGCATGTGTCCCACAAACGTTGTTTTTAAGGTGTGACCAGACACAGGGTCCTGGACCAACCTGCATGTGTCCCATAAACGTTGTTTTTAAGGTGTGACCAGACACAGGGTCCTGGACCAACCTGCATGTGTCCCATAAACGCTGTTTTTAAGGTGTGACCAGACACAGGGTCCTGGACCAACCTGCATGTGTCCCATAAACGTTGTTTTTAAGGTGTGACCAGACACAGGGTCCTGGACCAACCTGCATGTGTCCCATAAACGTTGTTTTTAAGGTGTGACCAGACACAGGGTCCTGGACCAACCTGCATGTGTCCCATAAACGTTGTTTTTAAGGTGTGACCAGACACAGGGTCCTGGACCAACCTGCATGTGTCCCATAAACGTTGTTTTTAAGGTGTGACCAGACACAGGGTCCTGGACCAACCTGCATGTGTCCCATAAACGTTGTTTTTAAGGTGTGACCAGACACAGGGTCCTGGACCAACCTGCATGTGTCCCATAAACGTTGTTTTTAAGGTGTGACCAGACACAGGGTCCTGGACCAACCTGCATGTGTCCCATAAACGTTGTTTTTAAGGTGTGACCAGACACAGGGTCCTGGACCAACCTGCATGTGTCCCATAAACGTTGTTTTTAAGGTGTGACCAGACACAGGGTCCTGGACCAACCTGCATGTGTCCCATAAACGTTTTTAAGGTGTGACCAGACACAGGATCCTGGACCAACCTGCATGTGTCCCATAAACGTTGTTTTTAAGGTGTGACCAGACACAGGGTCCTGGACCAACCTGCATGTGTCCCACAAACGTTGTTTTTAAGGTGTGACCAGACACAGGGTCCTGGACCAACCTGCATGTGTCCCATAAACGTTGTTTTTAAGGTGTGACCAGACACAGGGTCCTGGACCAACCTGCATGTGTCCCATAAACGCTGTTTTTAAGGTGTGACCAGACACAGGGTCCTGGACCAACCTGCATGTGTCCCATAAACGTTGTTTTTAAGGTGTGACCAGACACAGGGTCCTGGACCAACCTGCATGTGTCCCATAAACGCTGTTTTTAAGGTGTGACCAGACACAGGGTCCTGGACCAACCTGCATGTGTCCCACAAACGTTGTTTTTAAGCTGTGACCAGACACAGGGTCCTGGACCAACCTGCATGTGTCCCATAAACGTTGTTTTCAAGCTGTGACCAGACACGGGGTCCTGGACCAACCTGCATGTGTCCCACAAACGTTGTTTTTAAGCTGTGACCAGACACAGGGTCCTGGACCAACCTGCATGTGTCCCATAAACGTTGTTTTCAAGCTGTGACCAGACACGGGGTCCTGGACCAACCTGCATGTGTCCCATAAACGTTGTTTTTAAGCTGTGACCAGACACGGGGTCCTGGACCAACCTGCATGTGTCCCATAAACGTTGTTTTTAAGGTGTGACCAGACACAGGGTCCTGGACCAACACTTTGTCTCCTGGGTTTAAGGAGCGAAATTTAGAAGTTTTGTTATACCTGTGTTTCATGTCGTTTTGAACAGATCTTAGGATGTCCTTAGCCAGCTGACGTGCCACGTGCATTCTTGATGTAGGATCGTAGGACCTCTTGCAGACGTCTTGTGCCAACCATCCTACCTTAAGCACATATAGTGGACCTCTCACATTATTCCCAAAAGTCAGCTCAAAAGAACTACCCAGTTGATATCTGCACAATTCCTCGTAATACAAACAGCAACAGAGGAAGTGATTCATCCCAGTCTGTAGGAAAATGCTTGTAATACTTACACATCATAGTTTTTAAGGTTTGTTGAAACCTTTCCAAGGCTCCGTGGGACTGAGGATTATAGGTTGTGGACAGTTTTTGATTAATTTCTAACCTAGTTAAAGTTTCTCCGAATGTTTTTGGTGTAAAGTTAGTACCCTGATCACTTAGGACAGATTGAGAAATATCAGAGTGGGAAATAAACTTAATGAGGACTTTATGAATGGCTTTAGTACTTATAATACACATAGGTATTGTCTCAGGATACCTGGTAGTTTTGTCAATAATGGTAAACAGATATTGGTTACTTGATTTGACCCTCGGTAAGTGTCCCACACAGTCGATGATTAGGCCCGAAAATGGCTTTCCATCAGTGGGTATGGGATGAAATGGTGAGGTTTTAATGTAGTGTCCTGGCTTACCTACTTACTGACACTACAGGATCGGGTGTAATTCCACACCTATTATCTTATACCTGGCCAATTAAAATGCTGCAATGTCCTATAAAGGGTTTTAGTGATACCCATAAGGACGAACTGTGAGCCATTTTCGGGACCTAAGTTCCAAATTTCTTTGGCACTACCAGTCTCTCTGGTTTTAAAACTCACCCCTTCCAGTAGCCGTAATAAATAACAACTTATTTTTAAGTACATATTTAACCAGGTGCTTTGAGTTGGATTCACCCATGGCAGCTTTAAGAGCAGATGCTAAAGAAGAATCCCTTTTTTGTTCTTCTCGAAAGGACAGTCCCCTTAGTCACACAGGTGTCAGAGTACAACACAACAGTCACACAGGTGCCAGAGTACAACACAACAGTCACACAGGTGCCAGAGTACAACACAACAGTCACACAGGTGCCAGAGTACAACACAACAGTCACACAGGTGCCAGAGTACAACACAACAGTCACACAGGTGCCAGAGTACAACACAACAGTCACACAGGTGCCAGAGTACAACGCAACAGTCACACAGGTGCCAGAGTGCAACACAACAGTCACACAGGTGCCAGAGTACAACACAACAGTCACACAGGTGCCAGAGTACAACACAACAGTCACACAGGTGCCAGAGTACAACACAACAGTCACACAGGTGCCAGAGTACAACGCAACAGTCACACAGGTGCCAGAGTACAACGCAACAGTCACACAGGTGCCAGAGTACAAGACAACAGTCACACAGGTGCCAGAGTACAACACAACAGTCACACAGGTGCAAGAGTACAACACAACAGTCACACAGGTGCCAGAGTACAACACAACAGTCACACAGGTGCCAGAGTACAACACAACAGTCACACAGGTGCCAGAGTACAACACAACAGTCACACAGGTGCCAGAGTACAACGCAACAGTCACACAGGTGCCAGAGTACAACACAACAGTCACAAAGGTGCCAGAGTACAACACAACAGTCACACAGGTGCCAGAGTACAACACAACAGTCACACAGGTGCCAGAGTACAACACAACAGTCACACAGGAGCCAGAGTACAACACAACAGTCACACAGGTGCCAGAGTACAACACAACAGTCACACAGGTGCCAGAGTACAACACAACAGTCTCACAGGTGCCAGAGTACAACACAACAGTCACACAGGTGCCAGAGTACAACACAACAGTCACACAGGTGCCAGAGTACAACACAACAGTCACACAGGTGCCAGAGTACAACACAACAGTCACACAGGTGCCAGAGTACAACACAACAGTCACACAGGTGCCAGAGTACAACACAACAGTCTCACAGGTGCCAGAGTACAACACAACAGTCACACAGGTGCCAGAGTACAACACAACAGTCACACAGGTGCCAGAGTACAACACAACAGTCACACAGGTGCAAGAGTACAACACAACAGTCACACAGGTGCCAGAGTACAACGCAACAGTCACACAGGTGCCAGAGTACAACACAACAGTCACACAGGTGCCAGAGTACAACACAACAGTCACACAGGTGCCAGAGTACAACACAACAGTCACACAGGTGCCAGAGTACAACACAACAGTCACACAGGTGCCAGAGTACAACACAACAGTCACACAGGTGCCAGAGTACAACACAACAGTCACACAGGTGCCAGAGTACAACACAACAGTCACACAGGTGCCAGAGTACAACACAACAGTCACACAGGTGCCAGAGTACAACACAACAGTCACACAGGTGCCAGAGTACAACACAACAGTCACACAGGTGCCAGAGTACAACACAACAGTCACACAGGTGCCAGAGTACAACACAACAGTCACACTGGTACCAGAGTACAACACAACAGTCACACTAGTACCAGAGTACAACACAACAGTCACACTGGTACCAGAGTACAACACAACAGTCACACAGGTGCCAGAGTACAACACAACAGTCACACAGGTGCCAGAGTACAACACAACAGTCACACAGGTGCCAGAGTACAACACAACAGTCACACAGGTGCCAGAGTACAACACAACAGTCACACAGGTACCAGAGTACAACACAACAGTCACACTGGTACCAGAGTACAACACAACAGTCACACAGGTACCAGAGTACAACACAACAGTCACACTAGTACCAGAGTACAACACAACAGTCACACAGGTACCAGAGTACAACACAACAGTCACACTAGTACCAGAGTACAACACAACAGTCACACAGGTGCCAGAGTACAGCACAACAGTCACACTGGTACCAGAGTACAACACAACAGTCACACAGGTGCCAGAGTACAACACAACAGTCACACAGGTACCAGAGTACAACACAACAGTCACACTAGTACCAGAGTACAACACAACAGTCACACTAGTACCAGAGTACAACACAACAGTCACACTGGTACCAGAGTACAACACAACAGTCACACAGGTACCAGAGTACAACACAACAGTCACACTAGTACCAGAGTACAACACAACAGTCACACAGGTGCCAGAGTACAACACAACAGTCACACAGGTACCAGAGTACAACACAACAGTCACACTGGTACCAGAGTACAACACAACAGTCACACAGGTACCAGAGTACAACACAACAGTCACACTAGTACCAGAGTACAACACAACAGTCACACAGGTGCCAGAGTACAACACAACAGTCACACAGGTGCCAGAGTACAACACAACAGTCACACAGGTAGGAGAGTACAACACAACAGTCACACTAGTACCAGAATACAACACAACAGTCACACTGGTGTCAGAGTACAACACAACAGTCACACAGTTACCAGAGTACAAAACAACAGTCTCACAGGTACCAGAGTACAACACAACAGTCACACAGGTGCCAGAGTACAACACAACAGTCACACAGGTGCCAGAGTACAACACAACAGTCACACTGGTACAAGAGTGCAATACAACAGTCACACTGGTACCAGAGTACAACACAACAGTCACACTGGTACAAGAGTACAACACAACAGTCACACTGGTACCAGAGTACAACACAACAGTCACACAGGTGCCAGAGTACAACATAACAGTCATACTGGTACCAGAGTACAACACAACAGTCACACAGGTGCCAGAGTACAACACAGCAGTCACACAGGTACCAGAGTACAACACAGCAGGCACACTGGTACCAGAGTACAACACAGCAGTCACACTGGTACCAGAGTACAACACAAAAGTCACACTGGTACCAGAGTACAACACAACAGTCACACAGGTGCCAGAGTACAACACAGCAGTCACACAGGTACCAGAGTACAACACAAAAGTCACACTGGTACCAGAGTACAACACAACAGTCACACTGGCACCAGAGTACAACACAGCAGTCACACAGGTACCAGAGTACAACACAAAAGTCACACTGGTACCAGAGTACAACACAACAGTCACACAGGTGCCAGAGTACAACACAGCAGTCACACAGGTACCAGAGTACAACACAGCAGTCACACAGGTACCAGAGTACAACACAGCAGGCACACTGGTACCAGAGTACAACACAACAGTCACACAGGTGCCAGAGTACAACACAACAGTCACACTGGCACCAGAGTACAACACAATAGTCACACTGGCACCAGAGTACAACACAACAGTCACACAGGTGCCAGAGTACAACACAGCAGTCACACAGGTGCCAGAGTACAACACAACAGTCACACTGGTGCCAGAGTACAACACAGCAGTCACACAGTTACCAGAGTACAACACAACAGTCACACAGGTACCAGAGTACAACACAACAGTCACACTGGTACCAGAGTACAACGCAACAGTCACACAGGTGCCAGAGTACAACACAACAGTCACACAGGTACCAGAGTACAACACAACAGTCACACAGGTGCCAGAGTACAACACAACATTCACACAGGTGCCAGAGTGCAACACAAAAGTCACACAGGTGCCAGAGTACAACACAACAGCCACACAGGTGCCAGAGTACAACACAACAGTCACACAGGTGCAAGAGTACAACACAACAGTCACACAGGTGCCAGAGTACAACACAACAGTCACACAGGTGCCAGATTACAACACAACAGTCTCACAGGTGCCAGAGTACAACGCAACAGTCACACTGGTGCCAGAGTACAACTCAACAGTCACACAGGTACCAGAGTACAACACAACAGTCACACAGGTGCCAGAGTACAACACAACAGTCACATAGGTGCCAGATTACAACACAACAGTCTCACAGGTGCCAGAGTACAACGCAACAGTCATACTGGTGCCAGAGTACAACACAACAGTCAAACCGGTGCCAGAGTGCAACACAGCAGTCACACAGGTGCCAGAGTACAACACAACAGTCACACAGGTGCCAGAGTACAACACAACAGTCACACAGGTGCCAGAGTACAACACAACAGTCACACAGGTGCCAGAGTACAACACAACAGTCACACAGGTGCCAGAGTACAACACAACAGTCACACAGGTGCCAAAGTACAACACAACAGTCACACAGGTGCCAGAGTACAACACAACAGTCACATAGGTGCCAGATTACAACACAACAGTCTCACAGGTGCTAGAGTACAACACAACAGTCACACAGGTGCCAGAGTACAACACAACAGTCACACAGGTGCCAGAGTACAACACAACAGTCACACAGGTGCCAGAGTACAACACAACAGTCACACAGGTGCCAGAGTACAACGCAACAGTCACACAGGTGCCAGAGTACAACACAACAGTCACACAGGTGCCAGATTACAACACAACAGTCACACAGGTGCCAGAGTACAACACAACAGTCACACAGGTGCCAGAGTACAACACAACAGTCACACAGGTGCCAGAGTACAACACAACAGTCACACAGGTGCCAGAGTACAACACAACAGTCACACAGGTGCCAAAGTACAACACAACAGTCACACAGGTGCCAGAGTACAACACAACAGTCACATAGGTGCCAGATTACAACACAACAGTCTCACAGGTGCTAGAGTACAACACAACAGTCACACAGGTGCCAGAGTACAACACAACAGTCACACAGGTGCCAGAGTACAACACAACAGTCACACAGGTGCCAGAGTACAACACAACAGTCACACAGGTGCCAGAGTACAACGCAACAGTCACACAGGTGCCAGAGTACAACACAACAGTCACACAGGTGCCAGATTACAACACAACAGTCACACAGGTGCCAGAGTACAACACAACAGTCACACAGGTGCCAGAGTACAACACAACAGTCACACAGGTGCCAGAGTACAACACAACAGTCACACAGGTGCCAGAGTACAACACAACAGTCACACAGGTGCCAGAGTACAGTTTATGTACAGTGAAATATGTCAATATGGAACCAGTCACAAAAACTTGGATTGCCACAGCTCGAGAATGACTCGTCGGATCGTCTTCAAATTTTTACCACTGTTGTAGGTTTCTGAACACAAGTTTGTTCAATCTGCCGTAAGTCCCAGTTTGCCAATTAAAAAAAAATTCCACGGGCGGGGATAGAACCCGCTAGCCACTGGGCCAGCTGGCTTTGAGGGGACTTGAGCTAGAGCTCGTCACGGCCACGCTGGCAGGAGACTCGTCTGTAAAAACTGGCATTTGTGGTCACAGTGGCGCCTATGCTGACCTTTTATGACGTAGAAATATTCCTAGTTAAATGAACGTTATTATAGCCAGCTGGCCCAGTGGCTAGCGCGTCGGTCTGGAGTTTTATGACGCCCTGATCGCGGGTTCTATCCCCGGCAGGTAGCGGCAGGTAGCGGCAGGTAGCGGCAGGTAGCGGCAGGTAGCGGCAGGTAGCGGCAGGCAGCGGCAGGTAGTGGCAGGCAGCGGTAGGTAGCGGCAGGTAGCGGCAGGCAACGGCAGATAGCGGCAGGTAGCGGCAGGTAGCGGCAGGCAGCGGCAGGTAGTGGCAGGCAGCGGTAGGTAGCGGCAGGTAGCGGCAGGCAACGGCAGATAGCGGCAGGTAGCGGCAGGTAGCGGCAGATAGCGGTAATGATCCCGACAAACACTGAAACACGTGAGGTTCCTGCCCTCAGGGGCGCTGTGACGTCATACGGCAGAGAAAACGGGAAGTGGGTTGACCGCGAAGTGTTCCACGTGAGGAACACAGTGTTGTACCATCCTCAGTAATGTTGTACCATCCTCAGTAATGTTGTACCATCCTCAGTAATGGTGCGGCTGCTACATCATCTATGTGTACTCCACCACAATATATATATATATATATATATATATATATATATATATATATATATATATATATATATATATATATATATATATATATATATATATATATATATATATATATATATATATATATATATATATATATATATACATACATATAATTATGGAGTGTTGTCCTAACAGAAGGTAACAAACTTGAGTCAATTAACAATCTCAGAATTTCTTCCATATTAAACAAAAGGAATATACCGAAAATATTTTTGGTCTAACTAGAGTGAGTCTTAAGGCGACACTGAACTAGTAATTAGAAGGAAATTCTTATATGGCAACTAGTCAGTTGGATGTAGTAGTGTGGGTTGTGGGTCGTCTCTCCCTGGTGAGTGTGGGTTGTGGGTCGTCTCTACCTGGTGAGTGTGGGTTGTGGGTCGTCTCTACCTGGTGAGTGTAGGTTGTGGGTCGTCTCTCCCTGGTGAGTGTGGGTTGTGGGTCGTCTCTCCCTGGAGTGTGGGTTGTGGGTCGTCTCTCCCTGGAGTGTGGGTTGTGGGTCGTCTCTCCCTGGTGAGTGTGGGTTGTGGGTCTTCTCTCCTTAAAGTGTGGGTTGTGGGTCGTCTCTCCCTGGTGAGTGTGGGTTGTGGATCGTCTCTCCCTGGTGAGTGTGGGTTGTGGGTCGTCTCTACCTGGTGAGTGTGGGTTGTGGGTCGTGTCTCCCTGGTGAGTGTAGGTTGTGGGTCGTCTCTACCTGGTGAGTGTAGGTTGTGGGTCGTCTCTCCCTGGTGAGTGTGGGTTGTGGGTCGTCTCTCCCTGGAGTGTGGGTTGTGGGTCGTCTCTCCCTGGAGTGTGGGTTGTGGGTCGTCTCTCCCTGGTGAGTGTGGGTTGTGGGTCTTCTCTCCTTAAAGTGTGGGTTGTGGGTCGTCTCTCCCTGGTGAGTGTGGGTTGTGGATCGTCTCTCCCTGGTGAGTGTGGGTTGTGGGTCGTCTCTCCCTGGAGTGTGGGTTGTGGGTCGTCTCTCCCTGGAGTGTGGGTTGTGGGTCGTCTCTCCCTGGAGTGTGGGTTGTGGGTCGTCTCTCCCTGGAGTGTGGGTTGTGGTTCGTCTCTCCCTGGAGTGTGGGTTGTGGGTCGTCTCTCCCTGGAGTGTGGGTTGTGGTTCGTCTCTCCCTGGAGTGTGGGTTGTGGGTCGTCTCTCCCTGGAGTGTGGGTTGTGGGTCGTCTCTCCCTGGAATGTGGGTTGTGGGTCGTCTCTCGCTGGTGAGTGTGGGTTGTGGGTCGTCTCTCCCAAGAGTGTGAGTTGTGGGTCGTCTGTCCCTTGAGTGTGGGGTGAGGGTCGTCTCTGCCTGGTGAGTGTGGGTTGTGGGTCGTCTCTTCCTGGAGTGTGGGTTGTGGGTAGTCTCTCCCTGGTGAGTGTGGGTTGTGGGTCGTCTGTCCCTTGAGTGTGGGGTGAGGGTCGTCTCTGCCTGGTGAGTGTGGGTTGTGGGTCGTCTCTTCCTGGAGTGTGGGTTGTGGGTAGTCTCTCCCTGGTGAGTGTGGGTTGTGGGTCGTCTGTCCCTTGAGTGTGGGTTGTGGGTCGTCTCTCCCTGGAGTGTGGGTTGTGGGTCGTCTCTCCCTGGAGTGTGGGTTGTGGGTCGTCTCTCCCTCGGGTGTGGGTTATGGGTCGTCTCTCCCTGGAGTGTGGGTTGTGGGTCGTCTCTCCCTGGAGTGTGGGTTGTGGGTCGTCTCTCCCTCGGGTGTGGGTTGTGGGTCGTCTATCCCTGGAGTGTGGGTTGTGGGTCGTCTCTCCCTGGAGTGTGGGTTGTGGGTCGTCTCTCCCTGGAGTGTGGGTTGTGGGTCGTCTCTCCCTGGTGAGTGTGGGTTGTGGGCCGTCTCTCCCTGGTGAGTGTGGGTTGTGGGTTGTCTCTCACTGGAGTGTGGGTTGTGGGTCGTCTCTCCCTGGAGTGTGGGTTGTGGGTCGTCTCTCCCTGGTGAGTGTGGGTTGTGGGTCGTCTCTCCCTGGAGTGTGGGTTGTGGGTCGTCTCTCCCAGTAGTGTGGGTTGTGGGTCGTCTCTCCCTGGTGAGTGTGGGTTGTGGGTCGTCTCTCCCTGGAGTGTGGGTTGTGGGTCGTCTCTCCCAGGAGTGGGGGTTGTGGGTCGTCTCTCCCTGGTGAGTGTGGGTTGTGGGTCGTCTCTCCCTGGAGTGTGGGTTGTGGGTCGTCTTTCCCTGGAGTGTGGGTTGTGGGTCGTCTCTCCCTGGAGTTTGGGCTGTGGGTCGTCTCTCCCTGGAGTTTGGGCTGTGGGTCGTCTCTCCCTTGTGAGTGTGGGTTGTGGGTCGTCTCTCCCTGGAGTGTGGGTTGTGGGTCGTCTCTCCCTAGAGTGTACGTTGTGGATCGTCTCTCCCTGGAGTGGGGGTTGTGGGTCGTCTCTCCCTGGAGTGTGGGTTGTGGGTCGTCTCTCCCTGGAGTGTACGTTGTGGATCGTCTCTCCCTGGAGTGGGGGTTGTAAGTCGTTTCTTCCTGGAGTGTGGGTTGTGGGTTGTGGGTCGTCTCTCCCTGGAGTGGGAGTTGTGGGTCGTCTCTCCCTGGAGTGTGGGTTGTGGGTCGTCTCTTCCTGGAGTGTGGGTTGTGGGTCATCTCGCCCTGGAGTTTGGGTTGTGGGTCGTCTCTTCCTGGAGTGAGGTTGTGGGTCGTCTCTCCCTGCAGTGGGGGTTGTGGGTCGTCTCTCCCTGGAGTGGGGGTTGTGGGTCGTCTCTCCCTAGAGTGTGGGTTGTGGATCGTCTCTCCCTGGAGTGTGGGTTGAGGGTCGTCTCTCCCTGGAGTGTAGGTTGTGGGTCGTCTCTCCCTGGAGTGTGGGTTGTGGGTCGTCTCTCCCTAGAGTGTGGGTCGTGAGTCGTCTCTCCCTGGAGTGGGGGTTGTGGGTCGTCTCTCCCTGGAGAGTGGGTTGTGGGTCGTCTCTCCCTGGAGTTAGGGTTGTGGGTCGTCTCTCCCTGGAGCGTGGGTTGTGGGTCGTCTCTCCCTGGAGTTAGGGTTGTGGGTCGTCTCTCCCTGGAGTTAGGGTTGTGGGTCGTCTCTCCCTGGAGTGTGGGTTGTGGGTCGTCTCTCCCTGGAGTGTGGGTTGTGGGTCGTCTCTCCCTGGAGTGTGGGTCGTCTCTCCCTGGAGTTAGGGTTGTGGGTCGTCTCTCCCTGGAGTGTGGGTTGTGGGTCGTCTCTCCCTGGAGTGTGGGTTGTGGGTCGTCTCTCCCTGGAGTGTGGGTCGTCTCTCCCTGGAGTGCGGGTTGTGGGTCGTCTCTCCCTGCAGTGGGGGTTGTGGGTCGTCTCTCCCTGCAGTGGGGGTTGTGGGTCGTCTCTCCCTGCACTGGGGGTTGTGGGTCGCCTCTCCCTGCAGTGGGGGTTGTGGGTCGTCTCTCCCTGCAGTGGGGGTTGTGGGTCGTCTCTCCCTGCAGTGGGGGTTGTGGGTCGTCTCTCCCTGCAGTGGGGGTTGTGGGTCGTCTCTCCCTGCAGTGGGGGTTGTGGGTCGTCTCTCTCTGCAGTGGGGGTTGTGGGTCGTCTCTCCCTGCAGTGGGGGTTGTGGGTCGTCTCTCCCTGCAGTGGGGGTTGTGGGTCGTCTCTCCCTGCAGTGGGGGTTGTGGGTCGTCTCTCCCTGCAGTGGGGGTTGTGGGTCGTCTTTCCCTGCAGTGGGGGTTGTGGGTCGTCTCTCCCTGCAGTGGGGGTTGTGGGTCGTCTCTCCCTGCAGTGGGGGTTGTGGGTCGTCTCTCCCTGCAGTGGGGGTTGTGGGTCGCCTCTCCCTGCAGTGGGGGGTTGTGGGTCGTCTCTCCTGCAGTGGGGGTTGTGGGTCGTCTCTCCCTGCAGTGGGGGTTGTGGGTCGTCTCTCCCTGCAGTGGGGGTTGTGGGTCGTCTCTCCCTGCAGTGGGGGTTGTATGGGTCAGCTACGCCACTGAGAAAGTTGTCTCGGGCTGGACCTAAATATCTTCAAGTTAACTCCTTTTTCACGGTTTTTTTTTTTTCTGGGAGAGAGAGAGAGAGAGAGAGAGAGAGAGAGAGAGAGAGAGAGAGAGAGAGAGAGAGAGAGAGAGAGAGAGAGAGAGAGAGAGAGAGAGAGAGAGAGAGAGAGAGAGAGAGAGAGTGAGAGAGAGAGAGAGAGATAGAGAGAGAGAGAGAGAGAGAGAGAGAGAGAGAGAGAGAGAGAGAGAGAGAGAGAGAGAGAGAGAGAGAGAGAGAGAGAGAGAGAGAGAGAGAGAGAGAGAGAGAGAGAGAGAAGGAGAGAGCAAGAGGTGGGTGAGGGAGGAAGTTGTTGTAGCAGATGTTGAATGTTTACGTGTGAGGTGTCAATAGCTGCTTGAGTACAAGTGACACTCGGGCTGTTCTCTCTCTAAATTTGACTCTAGCAAATAAGTGGCAAATATTAAAATGAAAGTTCTCTTAGTGTTCCATCGTTGTTGTTCCTTACATTTGTGTTCCCTTGTTCTTGTTCCTTACTTGTGTGTTCCTCGTTCTTGTTCCTTACCTGTGCATTCCCTTGTTCTTGTTCCTTACTTGTGTGTTCCTCGTTCTTGTTTCTTACTTCTGTGTTCCCTTGTTGTTGTTCCTTACTTGTGTGTTCCTCGTTCTTGTTCCTTACTTGTGTGTTCCCTTGTTCTTGTTCCTTACTTGTGTGTTCCTCGTTCTTGTTCCTTGCTTGTGTGTTCCCTTGTTCTTGTTCCTTACTTGTGTGTTCCCTAGTTCTTGTTCCTTACTTGTGTGTTCCTCGTTCTTGTTCCTTGCTTGTGTGTTCCTTGTTCTTGTTCCTTACTTGTGTGTTCCTCGTTCTTGTTCCTTGCTTGTGTGTTCCCTTGTTCTTGTTCCTTACTTGTGTGTTCCCTAATTCTTGTTCCTTACTTGTGTGTTCCTCGTTCTTGTTCCTTACTTGTGTGTTCCCTTGTTCTTGTTCCTTACTTGTGTGTTCCTCGTTCTTGTTCCTTGCCTGTGTGTTCCCTTGTTCTTGTTCCTTACTTGTGTGTTCCCTAATTCTTGTTCCTTACTTGTGTGTTCCTCGTTCTTGTTCCTTACTTGTGTGTTCCCTTGTTCTTGTTCCTTACTTGTGTGTTCCTCGTTCTTGTTCCTTGCTTGTGTGTTCCCTTGTTCTTGTTCCTTACTTGTGTGTTCCCTAGTTCTTGTTCCTTACTTGTGTGTTCCTCGTTCTTGTTCCTTACTCGTGTGTTCCCTTGTTCTTGTTCCTTACTTGTGTGTTCCTCGTTCTTGTTCCTTACTTGTGCGTTCCCTTGTTCTTGTTCCTTACTTGTGTGTTCCTCGTTCTTGTTCCTTACTTGTGTTCCCTTGTTCTTGTTCCATACTTGTGTGTTCCCTTGATGTTGTTCCATACTTGTGTGTTCCCTTGCTGTTGTTCCATACTTGTGTGTTCCCTTGATGTTGTTCCTTACTTGTGTGTTCCTCGTTCTTGTTCATTACTTGTGTGTTCCCTTGTTCTTGTTCCTTACTTGTGTGTTCCTCGTTCTTGTTCCTTGCTTGTGTGTTCCCTTGTTCTTGTTCCTTACTTGTGTGTTCCCTAATTCTTGTTCCTTACTTGTGTGTTCCTCGTTCTTGTTCCTTACTTGTGTGTTCCCTTGTTCTTGTTCCTTACTTGTGTGTTCCTCGTTCTTGTTCCTTGCTTGTGTGTTCCCTTGTTCATGTTCCTTACTTGTGTGTTCCCTAGTTCTTGTTCCTTACTTGTGTGTTCCTCGTTCTTGTTCCTTACTCGTGTGTTCCCTTGTTCTTGTTCCTTACTTGTGTGTTCCTCGTTCTTGTTCCTTACTTGTGCGTTCCCTTGTTCTTGTTCCTTACTTGTGTGTTCCTCGTTCTTGTTCCTTACTTGTGTTCCCTTGTTCTTGTTCCATACTTGTGTGTTCCCTTGATGTTGTTCCATACTTGTGTGTTCCCTTGCTGTTGTTCCATACTTGTGTGTTCCCTTGATGTTGTTCCTTACTTGTGTGTTCCTCGTTCTTGTTCATTACTTGTGCGTTCCCTTGTTTTTGTTCCTTACTTGTGTGTTCCTCGTTGTTGTTCCATACTTGAGTGTTCCCTTGTTCTTGTTCCTTACTTGTGTGTTCCCTTGCTGTTGTTCCATACTTGTGTGTTCCCTTGATGTTGTTCCATACTTGTGTGTTCCCTTGTCCCTGTTCCTTACTTGTGCGTTCCCTTGTTGTTGTTCCATACTTGTGTGTTCCTTGCTGTTGTTCCATATTTGTGTGTTCCTTTGTCCCTGTTCCTTACTTATGCGTTCCCTTGCTGTTGTTCCATACTTGTGTGTTGCCTTGCTGTTGTTCCATACTTGTGTGGTCCTTGCTGTTGTTCCATATTTGTGTGTTCCCTTGCTGTTGTTCCATACTTGTGTGTTCCCTTGATGTTGTTCCATACTTGTGTGTTCCCTTGCTGTTGTTCCATACTTATGTGTTCCCTTGATGTTGTTCCATACTTGTGTTTTCCCTTGTTGTTGTTCCATACTTGTGTGGTCCTTGCTGTTGTTCCATACTTGTGTGTTCCCTTGCTGTTGTTAAATACTTGAGTGTTCCATTGCTGTTGTTCCATACTTGTGTGTTCCTTGCTGTTGTTCCATACTTGTGTGTTCCTTGCTGTTGTTCCAAATTTGTGTGTTCCCTTGTCCCTGTTCCTTACTTATGCGTTCCCTTGCTGTTGTTCCATACTTGTGTGTTCCCTTGCTGTTGTTCCATACTTGTGTGGTCCTTGCTGTTGTTCCATATTTGTGTGTTCCCTTGCTGTTGTTCCTTACTTGTGTGTTCCCTTGATGTTGTTCCATACTTGTGTGTTCCCTTGATGTCGTTCCATACTTGTGTGATCCCTCGCTGTTGTTCCATACTTGTGCGTTCCCTTGATGTTGTTCCACACTTATGTGTTCCCTTGTTCTTGTTCATTACTTGATTGTTCCCTTGCTGTTGTTCCATACTTGTGTGTTCCCTTGATGTTGTTCCATACTTGTGTGTTCCCTTGATGTTGTTCCACACTTATGTGTTCCCTTGTTCTTGTTCATTACTTGTGTGTTCCCTTGCTGTTGTTCCATACTTGTGTGTTCCCTTGTTCTTGTTCATTACTTGTTTGTTCCCTTGCTGTTGTTCCATACTTGTGTGTTCCCTTGATGTTGTTCCATACTTGTGTTTTCCCTTGATGTTGCTCCATACTTGTGTGTTCCCTTGATGTCGTTCCATACTTGTGTGTTCCCTTGCTGTTGTTCCATACTTGCGTGTTCCCTTGATGTTGTTCCACACTTGTGTGTTCCCTTGCTGTTGTTCCATACTTGTGTGTTCATTTGCTGTTGTTCCACACTTGTGTGTTCCCTTGCTGTTGTTCCATACTTGTGTGTTCCCTTGATGTTGTTCCACACTTGTGTGTTCCCTTGATGTTGTTTCACTTATGTGTTCCCTTGCTGTTGTTCCATACTTGTGTGCTCCCTTGATGTTGTTCCACACTTGTGTGTTCCCTTTCTGTTGTTCCATACTTGTGTGTTCCCTTGATGTTGTTCCACACTTGTGTGTTCCCTTGCTGTTGTTCCATATTGTGTGTTCCCTTGATGTTGTTCCACACTTGTGTGTTCCATTGCTGTTGTTCCATACTTGTGCGTTCCTTTGTTCTGTTCCTTACTTGTGTGCTCCCTTGTTCTTGTTCCATACTTGTGTGTTCCCTTGTTGTTGTTCCGTATCTATGTGTTCCCTTGATGTTGTTCCATACTTGTGTACTTGTGTGTTCCCTTGCTATTGCTACATACTTGTGTGTTCTCTTGCTGTTCTTCCATACTTGTGTGTTCCCTTGTTCTTGTTCCTTACTTGTGTGTTCCCTTGTTCTTGTTCCTTACTTGTATGTTCCCTTGCTGTTGTTCCATACTTGTGTGTTCCCTTGTTTTTGTTCCATACTTGTATGTTCCCTTGCTGTTGTTCCATACTTGTGTGTTCCCTTGTTCTTGTTCCATACTTGTGTGTTCCCTTGCTATTGTTCCATACTTGTGTGTTCCCTTGTTCTTGTTCCATACTTGTGTGTTCCCTTGCTGTTGTTCCATACCTGTGTGTTCCCTTGATGTTGTTCCATACTTGTGTGTTCCCTTGCTGTTGTTCTATATTTGTATGTTCCCTTGCTGTTGTTCCATACTTGTGTGTTCCCTTGTTCTTGTTCCATACTTGTGTGTTCCCTTGCTGTTGTTCCATACCTGTGTGTTCCCTTGATGTTGTTCCATACTTGCGTGTTCCCTTGCTGCTGTTCCATACTTGTGTGTTCCCTTGCTGTTGTTCCATACTTGTGTGTTCCTTTGTTCTTGTTCCTTACTTGTGTGTTCCCTTGCTGTTGTTCCATACTTGTGTGTTCCCTTGTTCTTGTTCATTACTTGTGTGTTCCCTTGCTGTTGTTCCATACTTGTGTGTTCCCTTGTTCTTGTTCATTACTTTTGTGTTCCCTTGCTGTTGTTCCATACTTGTGTGTTCCCTTGTTCTTGTTCATTACTTGTGTGTTCCCTTGTTCTTGTTCCATACTTGTGTGTTCCCTTGATGCTCTTCCATACTTGTGTGTTCCCTTGATGTTGTTCCATACTTGTGTGTTCCCTTGATGTTGTTCCATACTTGTGTGTTCCCTTGATGTCGTTCCATACTTGTGTGTTCCCTTGCTGTTGTTCCATACTTGTGTGTTCCCTTGATGTTGTTCCACACTTGTGTGTTCCCTTGCTGTTGTTCCATACTTGTGTGTTCCCTTGCTGTTGTTCCATACTTGTGTGTTCCATTGATGTTGTTCCACACTTGTGTGTTCCATTGCTGTTGTTCCATACTTGTGTGCTCGTATGATGTTGTTCCAAACTTGTGTGTTCCCTTGCTGTTGTTCCATACTTGTGTGTTCCCTTGATGTTGTTCCACACTTGTGTGTTCCCTTGCTGTTGTTCCATACTTGTGTGTTCCTTTGTTCTGTTCCTTACTTGTGTGCTCCCTTGTTCTTGTTCCATACCTGAGTGTTCCCTTGCTGTTGTTCCATAGCTGTGTGTTCCCTTGATGTTGTTCCATACTTGTATGTTCCCTTGCTGTTGTTCCATACTTGTGTGTTCCCTTGTTCTTGTTCCATACTTGTGTGTTCCCTTGCTGTTGGTCCATACTTGTGTGTTCCCTTGTTCTTGTTCCTTACTTGTGTGTTCCCTTGTTCTTGTTCCTTACTTGTGTGTTCCCTTGCTGTTGTTCCATACTTGTGTGTTCCCTTGTTTTTGTTCCATAATTGTGTGTTCCCTTGCTGTTGTTCCATACTTGTGTGTTCCCTTGTTTTTGTTCCATAATTGTGTGTTCCCTTGCTGTTGTTCTATACTTTTGTGTTCCCTTGTTCTTGTTCCATACTTGTGTGTTCCCTTGCTGTTGTTCCATACGTGTGTGTTCCCTTGTTCTTGTTCCATACTTGTGTGTTCCATTGCTGTTGTTCCATACCTGTGTGTTCCCTTGATGTTGTTCCATACTTGTGTGTTCCCTTGCTGTTGTTCCATACTTGTGTGTTCCCTTGCTGTTGTTCCATACTTGTGTGTTCCCTTGTTTTTGTTCCATACTTGTGTGTTCCCTTGCTGTTGTTCCATACCTGTGTGTTCCCTTGATGTTGTTCCATACTTGTGTGTTCCCTTGCTGTTGTTTCATACTTGTGTGTTCCTTTGTTCTTGTTCCTTACTTGTGTGTTCCCTTGATGTTGTTCCATACTTGTGTGTTCCCTTGTTCTTGTTCCTTACTTGTGTGTTCCCTTGTTCTTGTTCCTTACTTGTGTGTTCCTTTGTTCTTGTTCCATACTTGTGTGTTCCCTTGCTGTTGTTCCATACTTGTGTGTTCCCTTGTTCTTGTTCCATACTTGTGTGTTCCCTTGCTGTTGTTACTTGTGTGTTCCCCTTGTTCTTGCACCATACTTGTGTGTTCCCTTGTTCTTGTTCCTTGTGTGTTCCCTTGCTGTTGTTCCATACTTGTGTATTCCCTTGTTCTTGTTCCATACTTGTGTGTTCCCTTGCTGTTGTTCCATACTTGTGTGTTCCTTTGTTCTTGTTCCTTACTTGTGTGTTCCCTTGTTCTTGTTCCTTACTTGTGTGTTCCCTTGCTGTTGTTCCATACTTGTGTGTTCCCTTGTTCTTGTTCCTTACTTGTGTGTTCCCTTTATGTTGTTCCATACTTGTGTGTTCCCTTGATGTTGTTGCATAATTGTGTGTTCCCTTGCTGTTGTTCCATGCTTGTGTGTTTCCTTGATTTTGTTCCATACTTGTGTGTTCCTTTGTTCTTGTTCCTTACTTGTGTGTTCCCTTAATGTTGTTCCATACTTGTGTGTTCCTTTGTTCTTGTTCCTTACTTGTGTGTTCCCTTGTTCTTGTTCCTTGTGTGTTCCTTCATTGTTATTCCTTGTGTGTTCCTTCATTGTTGTTCCTTGTGTGTTCCTTCATTGTTGTTCCTTGTGTGTTCCTTCACTGTTGTTCCTTGTGTGTTCCTTCATTGTTATTCCTTGTGTGTTCCTTCATTGTTGTTCCTTGTGTGTTCCTTCATTGTTGTTCCTTGTGTGTTCCTTCATTGTTGTTCCTTGTGTGTTCCTTCACTGTTGTTCCTTGTGTGTTCCTTCATTGTTATTCCTTGTGTGTTCCTTCATTGTTATTCCTTGTGTGTTCCTTCATTGTTGTTCCTTGTGTGTTCCTTCATTGTTGTTCCTTGTGTGTTCCTTCACTGTTGTTCCTTGTGTGTTCCTTCATTGTTGTTCCTTGTGTGTTCCTTCACTGTTGTTCCTTGTGTGTTCCTTCATTGTTGTTCCTTGTGTGTTCCTTCATTGTTGTTCCTTGTGTGTTCCTTCATTGTTATTCCTTGTGTGTTCCTTCATTGTTGTTCCTTGTGTGTTCCTTCACTGTTGTTCCTTGTGTGTTCCTTCATTGTTGTTCCTTGTGTGTTCCTTCATTGTTGTTCCTTGTGTGTTCCTTCACTGTTGTTCCTTGTGTGTTCCTTCATTGTTGTTCCTTGTGTGTTCCTTCACTGTTGTTCCTTGTGTGTTCCTTCATTGTTGTTCCTTGTGTGTTCCTTCATTGTTATTCCTTGTGTGTTCCTTCATTGTTGTTCCTTGTGTGTTCCTTCATTGTTGTTCCTTGTGTGTTCCTTCATTGTTGTTCCTTGTGTGTTCCTTCACTGTTGTTCCTTGTGTGTTCCTTCATTGTTATTCCTTGTGTGTTCCTTCATTGTTATTCCTTGTGTGTTCCTTCATTGTTGTTCCTTGTGTGTTCCTTCATTGTTGTTCCTTGTGTGTTCCTTCACTGTTGTTCCTTGTGTGTTCCTTCATTGTTGTTCCTTGTGTGTTCCTTCACTGTTGTTCCTTGTGTGTTCCTTCATTGTTGTTCCTTGTGTGTTCCTTCATTGTTATTCCTTGTGTGTTCCTTCACTGTTGTTCCTTGTGTGTTCCTTCACTGTTGTTCCTTGTGTGTTCCTTCATTGTTGTTCCTTGTGTGTTCCTTCACTGTCGTTCCTTGTGTGTTCCTTCATTGTTGTTCCTTGTGTGTTCCTTCACTGTTGTTCCTTGTGTGTTCCTTCATTGTTGTTCCTTGTGTGTTCCTTCACTGTTGTTCCTTGTGTGTTCCTTCATTGTTGTTCCTTGTGTGTTCCTTCATTGTTGTTCCTTGTGTGTTCCTTCATTGTTATTCCTTGTGTGTTCCTTCACTGTTGTTCCTTGTGTGTTCCTTCATTGTTGTTCCTTGTGTGTTCCTTCATTGTTGTTCCTTGTGTGTTCCTTCATTGTTGTTCCTTGTGTGTTCCTTCATTGTTGTTCCTTGTGTGTTCCTTCATTGTTGTTCCTTGTGTGTTCCTTCATTGTTGTTCCTTGTGTGTTCCTTCATTGTTGTTCCTTGTGTGTTCCTTCATTGTTGTTCCTTGTGTGTTCCTTCATTGTTGTTCCTTGTGTGTTCCTTCATTGTTGTTCCTTGTGTGTTCCCTCTTGCCGAATAAGACAAGCGAAAATTTGTGTATGCAATAATTTCTCAAAAATCATTCTGAACCTAACAAAAAGAAAAATATTTCATTGTGTTTTTTATTATTCAGTTACTGTAAACTTATCTAAAATTGATTTAGTTGGATAAAGCTAAATTAAATTGTGGTAGTTGTAATAAAGTTAGGTAAGTTTTCTAAGGTTCTTTTGGTACAAAATTATTAATTTTTATTAACATAAATGAAAAAATATATCTTTAAATGTATATATATATATATATATATATATATATATATCTATATATATATATATATATATATATATATATATATGTATATATGTATATATATATATACAAAGAGAGAGAGAGAGAGAGAGAGAGAGAGAGAGAGAGAGATAGATAGATAGATAGATATAGATAAATAGATAAGTGCGATCTCTGGTGGTAAGTGCGACCTCTGGTGCTCAGAGAAGATAATATACTTCGTTCTGGGAGGAAGAGCTAGAGATTTCTCCCAAATTATCTTTAATATTTTCGGTTTAATTAGTGACTGTCTTCAGGCGATACTAAACTGTAAGGAAAGTTTTGAATGTGCGAACAAGTCAGATGTTGGTCCAAAGTCTCTTGGGTTACGTGTTTGAGGAGTAACATGATATAGTGTGAGGCTGGTTCAGTTGAGGAAGGTGTGGTTGGTAGGTGTCAGGTTGGGTGGTACCCAATACTGTAGCAACCCAGAGCGTAACTCTCTCTTGTAAGCTACCTCGGTTCTGTGGTACGCACACATACTCTCTGATACTCACACACACGCACACACACACACACAGAATTAAAAAACGAAAAGAGAAATGGGAGGAAATGAAAAAGGAGTGCAGAATAACCCAGGAACAAGTGGAAGGACAAGCAAACCTCCCAGAAACACCTGCAGAAGGACTCCAGCCACGACACCCCCAAGGCAACTAAACAATCCAAACCAACCATCACACACCGATCCCTCTGTTCCCACCCCCCGCACCACTTTTACAGTATTAGAACAGAAGTTGAAGGTTTGGTACACAAATGCGGATGGATTAACGAATAAACATGAGGAATGGCAAGAAAGACTCAATGAGAAGTCCCCAGACATCATAGCAGTTACAGAAACAAAACTCACGGAGACAATAACAGATGCAATCTTCCCACCAGGATACCAGATCATGAGGAAAGATAGAAGGGGCAGGGGGGGAGGTGGGGTTGCTCTGCTCGTAAAAAAACAGATGGAAGTTCGAGAAAATGGAAGGCATAGACGAGACGGGAGAAAGAGACTACATAGTAGGTACACTTCAGTCTGGGGAGCACAAGGTGGTCATTGCAGTGATGTATAATCCACCACAGAACTGCAGGAGGCCAAGAGAGAAACATGAAGAGAGCAACAGAGCAATGGTGGACACACTTGCTGAGGTGGCAAGAAGAGCTCACTCCAGCAGAGCAAAGTTGCTGGTTATGGGGGATTTCAACCACAGGGAGATTGACTGGGAAAACCTGGAGCCACATGGGGGTCCCGAATCATGGAGAGCCAAGATGTTGGACGTGGTGCTGGAAAACCTCATGCACCAACATGTTAAGGACACTACCAGAGTGAGAGAGGAGGATGAACCAGCAAGATTGGACCTTGTGTTCACTCTGGGCAGTTCAGACATTGAGGACATCACGTATGAGAGTCCCCTAGGAGCTAGCGATCACGTGGTTCTGTGCTTTGAATACATAGTAGAGTTGCAAGTGGAGAGAGTAACAGGAGTTGAATGGGAAAAGCCTGACTATAAAAGAGGGGACTACATAGGGTTGAGGAACTTCCTACAGGAGATTCCGTGGGACAGAGAACTGGCAGGAAAGCCAGTAAACGAAATGATGGAATATGTAACAACAAAATGCAAGGAGGCAGTGGAAAGGTTTATTCCCACGGGCAACAGAAACAACGGGAAGACCAGAACGAGCCCCTGGTTTACTTGAAGATGTAAGGAGGCAAAAACAAAGTGCAATAGAGAATGGAAAAAGTACAGAAGGCAGAGAACACACGAAAATATGGGAATCAGTTGCAGAGCCAGGAACGAGTATGCACAGGTAAGGAGGGAGGCCCAGCGACAGTATGAAAATGACATAGCATCGAAAATCAAGACTGACCCGAAACTGTTGCATAGCCACATCAGGTGATCAGACTGAGGACAGATGGTGGAGAACTAACAAGAAATGATCAGGAGGTATGTGAGGAGCTAAACAGGAGATTTAAGGAAGTTTTTACAGTAGAGACAGGAAGGGCTGTGGGAAGACAGCACAGAAGGGAACATCAAGAGGGAATATACCAACAAGTGTTGGATGACATACGAACAACTGAGGAGGAGATGCAGAAGCTGCTAAGTGACCTTGACACCTCAAAGGCGATGGGACCGGACAACATCTCCCCATGGGTCCTTAGAGAAGGAGCAGAGATGCTATGCGTGCCCCTAACCACAATCTTCAACACATCCCTTGAAACTGGGCAACTACCTGAGAAATGGAAGACAGCAAATGTAGTCCCCATATTTAAGAAAGGAAACAGAAATGAGGCACTAAACTACAGACCTGTGTCTCTGACATGTATTGTGTGCAAAGTCATGGAGAAGATTATCAGGAGGAGAGTGGTGGAACACCTGGAACAGAACAAGATTATAAATGAAAACCAGCATGGGTTCATGGAAGGCAAATCCTGTCACAAACCTCCTGGAGTTTTATGACAAGGTAACAGAAGTAAGGCACGAGAGAGAGGGGTGGGTTGATTGCGTTTTCCTAGACTGCAGGAAGGCCTTTGACACAGCTCCCCACAAGAGCTTAGTGCAGAAGCTGGAGGATCAGGCACATATAACAGGGAGGGCACTGCAATGGATCAGGGAATACCTGGCAGGGAGGCAGCAACGAGTCATGGTACGTGAAGAGGTATCACAGTGGGCGCCAGTGACGAGCGGGGTCCCACAGGGGTCAGTTTTAGGACCAATGCTATTTTTGATATATGCGAACGACATGATGGAAGGAATAGACTCTGAAGTGTCCCTATTCGCAGATGATGTGAAGCTGATGAGAAGAATTAAATCGGATAAGGATGAGGCAGGACTGCAAAGAGACCTGGACAGGCTGGATATGTGGTCCAGAAACTGGCTTCTCGAATTCAGTCCTGCCAAATGTAAAGTCATGAAGATTGGGGAGGGGCAAAGAAGACCGCAGACAGAGTATAGGCTAGGTGGACAAAGACTACAGACCTCACTCAGGGAGAAAGACCTTGGGGTGACCATAACACCGAGCACGTCACCGGAGGCACACATCAACCAAATAACTGCTGCAGCATACAGGCGCCTGGCAAACCTGAGAATAGCATTCCGATACCTTAATAAGGAATCGTTCAAGACACTGTACACTGTGTATGTTAGGCCCATACTGGAGTATGCAGCACCAGTCTGGAACCCACACCTGGTCAAGCACGTCAAGAAGTTAGAGAAAGTACGAAGGTTTGCAACAAGGCTAGTCCCAGAGCTCAGGGGAATGTCGTACGAGGAAAGGTTGAGGGAAATCGGACTGACGGCACTGGAGGACAGAAGGGTCAGGGGAGACATGATTATGACATACAAGATACTGGGGGGAATAGACAAGGTGGACAAAGACAGGATGTTCCAGGGAGGGGACACAGAAACAAGGGGTCCCAATTGGTAGTTGAAGACTGAGACGAGTCACAGGGACGTAATGAAGTATTTCTTCAGTCATAGAGTCGTCAGGAAGTGGAATAGCCTAGCAAGTGAAGTAGTGGAGGCAGGAACCATACATAGTTTTAAGAAGAGGTATGGCAAAGCTCAGGAAGCAGAGAGGGAGAAGACCTAGTAGCGATCAGTGAAGAGACGGGGCCAGGAGCTGAGTCTCGACCCCTGCAACGACAATTAGGAGAGTACAATTAGGTGAGTGCACACACACACACACACACACACACACACACACACACACACACACACACACACACACACACACACACACACACACACACACACACACACACACACACACACACACACACACACACACACACACACACACACACACACACAAACAGAACGACAGCAGCTGAGGGAGAGGACAAAAAAGCGAAAGGAGCTAGGAAAGGAGACAAGGATGGAACCAGCAGAGGTCAGTCAGAGCAGAACAGAGCAGCAAGAGCAAGCACACACACAACTATCCTCAGAACCCCACAACCTATCACACAATCCCAACACACAATACAATTCATACCCACAGCCTCCACCCAACACCGAGATATAGAATCCCACAGTATGCCACCAGGTCTCCCACCCTCACAGGACCCCCAAACCACAGTGTTGGAAAGGAAACTGAAGGTATTGTACACAAACGCTGATGGAATAACAAATAAGTGGGAGGAGTGGCACGAAAGAGTCAAAGAGGCATCCACGGACATCATAGCTCTCACAGAAACCAAGCTTACAGGTATGATAACAGATGTCATCTTTCCAACGGGATACCAGATCCTGAGGAAAGACAGAGGGAACAGGGGGGAGGTGGAGGAGTGGCATTGCTGATCAAAAACCGATGGAATTTTGATGAGCTGGAGAGAGGAGACAGCGGAAAAGAAAGTGATTACACAGTGGGAACGCTTCACTCTGGAGGTCCCAAGGTGGTAATAGCAGTGATGTATAACCCACCACAGAACAGCAGGAGGCCAAGGCAAGAGTACGACGAGAGCAATAGAGCGATGGTTGACACACTGGCTACAGTGGCCAGAAGAGCTCATGCATGCAGGGCAAAGCTCCTGATCATGGGTGACTTTAACCACAAGGAGATTGATTGGGAGAACTTGGAGCCACATGGAGGCCAAGATACATGGAGGGCTAAGATGATGGAGGTGGTACTGGAAAACTTCATGTACCAACATGTAAGGGACACTACAAGAGAGAGAGGAGAGGATGAGCCAGTAAGACTGGACTTAGTATTCACCTTGAGTAGTGCAGATATCGAGGACATCACATATGAAAGACCCCTTGGGGCCAGCGATCATGTGGTTTTAAGCTTCGAATACACAGTAGAGCTACAAGTGGAGGGAGAAGCAGGAAGGCCAGGACGAATGAAGCCAAACTACAAGAAAGGGGACTACACGGGAATGAGGAACTTCCTGAACGGGGTTCAGTGGGACAGAGAACTGGCAGGGAAGCCAGTTAATGAGATGATGGAATATGTAGCAACAATATGCAAGGAGGCTGAGGAGAGGTTTGTACCCAAGGGTAATAGGAATAATGAAAAAGCCAGGATGAGCCCATGGTCTACCCAAAGGTGCAGGGAGGCAAAAACCAAGTGTGCTAGGGAATGGAAGAAATATAGAAGGCAAAGGACCCAGGAGAATAAGGAGAGCAGTCCTAGAGCCAGAAACGAATATGCACAGATAAGAAGGGAGGCCCAAAGACAATATGAAAACGACATAGCAGCGAAAGCCAAATCTGACCCGAAACTCTTATACAGCCACATCAGGAGGAAAACAACAGTCAAGGACCAGGTAATCAGGCTAAGGAAGGAAGGACGAGAGACAACAAGAAATGACCGTGAAGTATGTGAGGAACTCAACAAGAGATTCAAAGAAGTGTTCACAGAGGAGACAGAAGGGGCTCCAGAAAGACGGAGAGGTGGGGCACACCACCAAGTGCTGGACACAGTGCACACAACCGAGGAAGAAGTGAAGAGGCTTCTGAGTGAGCTAGATACCTCAAAGGCAATGGGGGCCAGATAACATCTCCCCATGGGTCCTGAGAGAGGGAGCAGAGGCGCTATGTGTACCCCTAACAACAATATTCAATACATCTATCGAAACAGGGAGATTGCCTGAGGCATGGAAGACAGCAAATGTAGTCCCAATCTTTAAAAAAGGAGACAGACATGAAGCACTAAACTACAGACCAGTGTCACTGACATGTATAGTATGCAAAATCATGGAGAAGATTATCAGGAGAAGAGTGGTGGAACACCTAGAAAGGAATGATCTCATCAACAGCAGCCAACATGGTTTCAGAGTCGGGAAATCCTGTGTCACAAACCTAATGGAGTTCTATGACATGGTGACAGCAGTGAGACAAGAGACAGAGGGGTGGGTGGATTTCATATTCTTGGACTGCAAGAAGGCGTTTCACACAGTTCCACACAAGA
The DNA here is from genome assembly GCF_038502225.1 of Cherax quadricarinatus. Taxonomy (NCBI): domain Eukaryota; kingdom Metazoa; phylum Arthropoda; class Malacostraca; order Decapoda; family Parastacidae; genus Cherax; species Cherax quadricarinatus. The sequence continues at coordinate 27,082,265 of NC_091304.1, forward strand.
GATTGGTGCAAAAACTGGAGGACCAAGCAGGGATAACAGGGAAGGCACTACAATGGATCAGGGAATACTTGTCAGGAAGACAGCAGCGAGTCATGGTACGTGGCGAGGTGTCAGAGTGGGCACCTGTGACCAGCGGGGTCCCACAGGGGCCAGTTCTAGGACCAGTGCTGTTTCTAGTATTGGTGAACGACATGACGGAAGGAATAGACTCTGAGGTGTCCCTGTTTGCGGATGACGTGAAGTTGATGAGAAGAATTCACTCGATCGAAGACCAGGCAGAACTACAAAGGGATCTGGACAGGCTGCAGACCTGGTCCAGCAATTGGCTCCTGGAGTTCAATCCCACCAAGTGCAAAGTCATGAAAATTGGGGAAGGGCAAAGGAGACCGCAGACGGAGTACAGTCTAGGGGGCCAGAGACTACAAACCTCACTCAAGGATAAAGATCTTGGGGTGAGTATAACACCAGGCACATCTCCTAAAGCGCACATCAACCAAATAACTGCTGCAGCATATGGGCGCCTAGCAAACCTCAGAACAGCATTCCGACATCTTAGAAAGGAATCGTTCAGGACCCTGTACACCGTGTACGTTAGGCCCATATTGGAGTATGCGGCACCAGTTTGGAACCCACACCTAGCCAAGCACGTAAAGAAACTTGAGAAAGTGCAAAGGTTTGCAACAAGACTAGTTCCAGAGCTAAGAGGTATGTCCTACGAGGAGAGGTTAAGGGAAATCAACCTGACGACACTGGAGGACAGGAGAGATAGGGGGGACATGATAACGACATACAAAATACTAAGAGGAATTGACAAGGTGGACAAAGACAGGATGTTCCAGAGACTGGACACAGCAACAAGGGGACACAGTTGGAAGCTGAAGACACAGATGAATCAAAGGGATGTTAGGAAGTATTTCTTCAGCCACAGAGTAGTCAGGAAGTGGAATAGTTTGGGAAGCGATGTAGTGGAGGCAGGATCCATACATAGCTTTAAGCAGAGGTACGATAAAGCCCATGGTTCAGGAAGAGTGACCTAGTAGCGACCAGTGAAGAGGCGGGGCCAGGAGCTTGGACTCGACCCCTGCAACCTCAACTAGGTGAGTACAACTAGGTGAGTACACACACACATACACACACACATATACACACACATACACACACACACACACACACACAGGACCCTGTACACTGTGTACGTTAGGCCCATATTGGAGTATGCGGCACCAGTTTGGAACCCACACCTAGCCAAGCACGTGAAGAAACTAGAGAAAGTGCAAAGGTTTGCAACAAGACTAGTCCCAGAGCTAAGAGGTATGTCCTACGAGGAGAGGTTAAGGGAAATCAACCTGACGACACTGGAGGACAGGAGAGATAGGGGGGACATGATAACGACATACAAAATACTGAGAGGAATTGACAAGGTGGACAAAGACAGGATGTTCCAGAGATTGGACACAGTAACAAGGGGACACAGTTGGAAGTTGAAGACACAGATGAATCACAGGGATGTTAGGAAGTATTTCTTCAGCCACAGAGTAGTCAGTAAGTGGAATAGTTTGGGAAGCGATGTAGTGGAGGCAGGATCCATACATAGCTTTAAGCAGAGGTATGATAAAGCTCACGGCTCAGGGAGAGTGACCTAGTAGCGATCAGTGAAGAGGCGGGGCCAGGAGCTCGGACTCGACCCCCGCAACCTCAACTAGGTGAGTACAACTAGGTGAGTACACACACACACACACACATAAACACACACATACACGCACACACACACACACACACCCACACACAAACACACACAAACACACACAAACACACACAAACACACACACACACACACACACACACACACACACACACACACACACACACACACACACACTCACACACACGGGGCCAGGAGCTGTGAATCGACCCCTGCAACCACAAATAGGTGAGTACACACACTCATACACACACACATACACTCAAACACACAAACACACACATACACACACACACACACACACACACACACACACACACACACACACACACAGTTGGAAGTTGAAGACACAGATGAATCAAAGGGATGTTAGGAAGTATTTCTTCAGCCACAGAGTAGTCAGTAAGTGGAATAGTTTGGGAAGCGATGTAGTGGAGTCAGGATCCATACATAGCTTTAAGCAGAGGTACGATAAAGCTCATGGTTCAGGGAGAGTGACCTAGTAGCGACCAGTGAAGAGGCGGGGCCAGGAGCTTGGACTCGACCCCTGCAACCTCAACTAGGTGAGTACAACTAGGTGAGTATACACACACACACACACACACACACACACACACACACACACACACACATACACACACACACACACACACACGCACGCACGCACGCGCGCGCGCGATTTCAACCACAGGGAGATCGACTGGGAAAACCTGGAGCCACATGGGGGTCCCGAAACATGGAGAGCCAAGATGATGGATGTGGTACTTGAAAACCTCATGCATCAACATGTCAGGGACACTACCAGAGAGAGAGGGGAGGATGAGCCAGCAAGACTGGATTTTGTGTTCACCCTGAGCAGTTCAGACATTGAGGACATCGCTTACGAGAGGCCCCTTGGAACTAGCGATCACGTGGTTCTGAGTTTTGATTATATAGTAGAGTTGCAAGTGGAGAAGGTAACAGGAATTGAATGGGAAAAGCCAAACTATAAAAGGGGGGGACTACACAGGTATGAGGAACTTCCTGCAGGAGGTTCAGTGGGACAGAGAACTGGTAGGAAAATCAGTAAACGAGATGATGGAATATGTAGCAACAAAGTGCAAGGAGGCAGAGGAAAGGTTTGTTCCCAAGGAAAACAGAAATAATACGAAGACCAAAGCGAGTCCTTGGTTTACCCGAAGGTGTAGGGAGGCAAAAACTAAGTGCACCAGAGAATGGAAAAGGTACAGGAGGTAAAGGACCCAGGAAAATAAGGAGATTAGTAGAAGAGCCAGAAACGAGTACACACAGGTAAGGAGGGAGGCCCATCGACAGTATGAAAACGACATAACATCGAAAGTCAAATTTGACCCGAAACTGCTGTATAGCCACATTAGGAGGAAGACAACAGTCAAAGACCAGGTGATAAGGCTGAGGAAAGAAGGTGGAGAACTCACAAGAAATGTTCAAGAGGTATGTGAGGAGCTCAACATGAGATTCAAGGAAGTATTTACAGTGGAGACAGGAAGGCCTCTGGGTGGACAGACCAGATGGGGACACCAGCAAGGAATATACCAACAAGTGTTCGATGACATACATACAGATGAGGAGGAGGTGAAGAAACTGCTAAGGGACATCGATACCTCAAAGGCAATGGGACCAGAAAACATCTCCCTGTGGGTCTTTAGTGAGGGAGCGGATATGCTGTGCGTGCCACTTACCACAATCTTCAACACGTCCCTGGAAACTGGGCAACTACCTGAGGTATGGAAGACGGCAAATGTAGTTCCCATTTTTTAAAAAAGGAGACAGAAAAGAGGCACTAAACTATAGACCTGTGTCATCGACGTGTATAGTATGCAAAGCTATGGAGAAGATTATCAGGAGGAGAGTGGTGGAGCACCTGGAACGGAACAAGAGTATAAACGCCAACCAGCACGGATTCATGGAAGGCAAATCTTGTGTCACAAACCTTTTGGAGTTTTATGATAAAGTAACAGAAGTAAGACACGAGAGAAAGGGGTGGGTTGATTGCATCTTCTTGGACTGCAAGAAGGCCTTTGACACAGTTCCTCATAAGAGATTAGTGCAGAAGCTAGAGGATTAGGCACGTATATCAGGAAGGGCACAACAATGGATCAGAGAATACCTGACAGGGAGGCAACAACGAGTCATGTTACGCAATGATATATCACAGTGGGCACCTGTGACGAGCGGGGTCCCACAGGGGTCAGTCCTAGCACAAGTGCTATTTTTGGTATATGTGAACGACATGATGGAAGGGTTAGACTCAGAAGTGTCCCTGTTCGCAGATGATATGAAGTTAATGAGGAGAATTAAATCAGATGAGGACCGGGCAGGACTTCAAAGAGACCTGGACAGACTGGACACCTGGTCCAGCAACTGGCTTCTCGAATTTAATCCCGCCAAATGCAAAGTCATGAAGATAGTGGAAGGGCACAGAAGACCGCAGTCATAGTATAGGCTAGGTGGCCAAAGACTGCAAACCTCGCTCAAGGAGAAAGATCTTGGGGTGAGTATAACACCGAGCATGTCTCCGGAAGCACACATCAACCAGATAACTGCTGCGGCAAATGGGCGCCTGGCAAACCTGAGAACAGCGTTCCAATACCTTAGTAAGGAATCGTTCAAGACACTGTACACCGTGTACGTCAGGCCCATACTGGAGTATGCAGCACCTGTTTGGAACCCGCACTTGATAAAGCATGTCAGGAAACTAGAGAAAGTGCAAAGGTTTGCGACAAGGTTAGTTCCAGAGCTAAGGGGAATGTCCTATGAAAAAAGGTTAAGGGAAATCGGCCTGACGACACTGGAGGACAGGAGGGTCAGGGAAGACATGATAACGATATATAAAATACTGTGCGGAATAGACAAGGTGGACAAAGACAGGATGTTCCAGGGAGGGGACACAGAAACAAGAGGTCACAATTGTAAGTTGAAGACGCAGATGAGTCAGAGAGATATTAGGAAGTATTTCTTCAGTCATAGAGTTGTCAGGCAGTGGAATAGCGTAGAAAGTGACGTAGTAGAGGCAGGAACCATACATAGTTTCAAGACGAGGTTTGATAAAACTCATGGAGCAGGGGGAGAGAGGGCCCAGTAGCAACCGGTGAAGAGGCGGGGCCAGGAGCTAAGACTCGACCCCTGCAACCACAAATAGATGAGTACACACACACATACACACACACACACACACACACACACACACACACACACACACACACACACACACACACACACACACACACACACACACACACACACACACTACTTAGTAGGAACAATCCAGTCTGAGGGTGGTAATTGCAGTAATGTACAACCCACCACAGAAGTGCAGGAGGCCAAGACAAGAATACGACGAGAGCAACAGAGCAATGGTTGACACACTAGCCGAGATGGCCCATGGAGCTTACATGGGAGGAGCAAAGTTACTAGTTAAGGGTGATTTCAATCACAAGAAGATTGACTGGGAAAGCCTGGAGCCCCATGGGGGTCCCAAAACATGGAGAGCCAATATGATGGATGTGCTACTGGAAAACCTCATGCATCAACATGTTAGAGACACTACCAGAGAGAGAGGTGAGGATGATCCAGCAAGACTGGACCTTGTATTCACCGTGAGTAGTTCGGACATCGAGGATATTATGTAAGAAAGCCCCCTGGGAGCTAGTGATCATGTGGTTCTGTGCTTCGACTACATAGTTGAGCTACAAGTGGGGAGAGTAGCAGGAATAGGATGGCAAAAACCAAACTACAAAAGGAGGGACTACACAGGCATGAGGAACTTCCTGTAAGACGTTCAGTGGGAGAGAAAACTGGCAGGAAAACCAGTAAAAGAAAAGATGGATTATTTGACAACAAAATGCAAGGAGGCAGAGGAAAGGTTTGTTCCCAAGGGCAACAGAAATAATTGGAAGACCAGAACGAGTCCTTGGTTCACCCAAAGGTGTAGGGAGGCAAAAACTAGGTATACTAGAATGGAAAAAGTACAGAAGACAAAGGACCCAGGAAAATAAAGAGATCAGCCGAAGAGCCAGAAATGAATATGCACAGATAAGAAGGGAGGCTCAGCGACAATACAAAAATGACATAGCATCGAAAGTCAAGTCTGACCCAAAGCTGTTGTATAGCCACATCAGGAGGAAAACAACAGCCAAGGACCAAGTAATCAGACTGAGGAAGGGTGATGGGGAGTTCACAAGAAACGACCAAGAGGTATGTGAGGAGCTCAACACGAGATTTAAAGATGTATTTACAGTGGAAACCGGTAGGACTCCAGGAAATCAAAACAGGGGGGTACACCAGCAAGTGCTGGATGAGGTACATAAGAACATAAGAACATAAGAACATAAGAACATAAGAACATAAGAACGAAGGAACACTGCAGAAGGCCTACTGGCCCATGCGAGGCAGGTCCAAGTCCCTACCGGCTTAAGCCAATGCACCCAACCTAGTCAGGTCAGGTCACATTGACTTAAGGGAGGAACACGGCAACCGACCTGTTAGCACAAGCTATCAGGTCCAACTCACACCCACCCACATCTACTCATGTATTTATCCAACCTATTTTTAAAGCTACACAACGTTCTGGCCTCTATAACGGTACTTGGGAGTTTGTTCCACTCATCCACAACTCTATTACCAAACCAGTACTTTCCTATATCCCTCCTGAATCTGAATTTTTCCAACTTAAAACCATTGCTGCGAGTCCTGTCTAGGCTAGATATTTTCAGCACACTATTTACATCCCCTTTATTTATTCCTGTCTTCCACTTATAAACCTCAATCATATCCCCCCTAATTCTACGTCTTTCTAGAGAGTGCAGTTTCAGGGCCCTTAGTCTATCCTCATAGGGAAGGTTTCTGATACATGGGATCATCTTTGTCATCCTCCTTTGTACATTTTCCAGAGAATTTATATCCATTCTGTAATACGGTGACCAAAACTGTGCAGCATAATCTAAATGAGGCCTAACCAAGGATGTATAGAGTTGAAGAACAACCTGAGGACTCCTATTATTTATGCTTCTTGATATGAAGCCAAGGATTCTATTAGCTTTATTGCGAACACTTATGCACTGTTGTCTTGGTTTCAGATTACTGCTAACCAGAACTCCTAAATCTTTTTCGCAATCCGTAATATTAAGATCTACATTATTTAGTTTATATGTGGCATGGTTATTGTCCTGTCCAACATTTAGAACTTTGCATTTGTCTATATTAAACTGCATCTGCCACTTCTCCGACCACTGCATCAGTCTATTCAAATCTTCCTGGAGTGCTCGAATGTCCTCGTCAGAATGAATTCGACGGCCTATTTTGGTGTCATCGGCAAACTTGCCGATGTCGCTCTTTATGCCCTCATCTATGTCGTTTATGTAGATTGTGAACAGCAGGGGGCCCAACACTGACCCCTGTGGAACACCGCTCGTGACGCTTCCCCACTCTGATTTCTCCCCATTTATGCAAACTCTCTGCTGCCTATTTGTCAACCATGCCTCTATCCAGGAAAAAATTCCTCCTCCTATTCCATGTGCTTTAATTTTCCTCAATAGTCTCTGATGTGGGACCCTGTCAAAAGCCTTACTGAAGTCCATATACACAATATCATATTCATTACCATGATCTACCTCCTCAAATACCTTAGTGAAAAAAGTTAATAAATTCGTAAGGCAGGAACGCCCCTTTGTAAAACCATGCTGAGATTCGTTGATTAATTTATGCTTTTCAAGGTGGCTACGAACTGCCTCGGCAATTATTGATTCCATAAATTTTCCCACTATGGAGGTTAGGCTTATTGGTCTATAGTTCGAAGCTAAGGACCTGTCACCTGTTTTGAAAATAGGTATCACATTTGCCATTTTCCACTTATCTGGCACCATGCCAGTTTGTAGTGATATGTTGAAAAGATTAGCCAAAGGTGTGCTAAGCTCCTCTTTACATTCCTTTAGAACCCTTGCATACAGTTCATCAGGGCCTGGGGATTTGTTAGGTTTTAATTTATCTATTTGCCTAAGGACCATGTCACTTGTGACCCTAATAGTGCACAGTTTATTATCGTCCTGTTCTACATAATTTATCATTACTGGAATATCGCTGGTATCCTCCTGTGTAAAAACTGAGAGGAAGTATGTGTTAAAAATTCTACACATTTCCTTATCACTGTCAGTGAGCTGACCCGAGGAACTTTTGAGTGGGCCTATCTTGTCCCTGATCTTACTTCTGTATACCTGAAAGAATCCTTTTGGGTTAGTCTTCGATTCTCTTGCAACTTTAACCTCATAATCTCTATTTGCTTTTCTAATTCCCTTTTTTATTTCTCTCTTTAACTGAATATATCGATTTCTTAATTGCCCCTCTCCTCTTTTGATTTGCCTATATATGCCTCTCTTTTGACCAATCAGATATTTTAATCTATTGTTCATCCATTTAGGATCATTTTTGTTTGATCTGATTTCCCTATTTGGAACATAATTTGACTGAGCAGCTAGAACTATGCCCTGGAAAGCATCATATCGGCAACCATCACCACCTACCTGACCCCTAGTCAGGTCATTCCAGTTCAGCCCACCTAAGTAATTTTTCAGTCCTATGAAATCAGCCAAGCGAAAGTCAGGGACGGAGACTTGATTGCCATTATTAGGGGAATTCCATGATATGTTAAAACTGAGTGATTTGTGATCACTCTCCCCAAGCTCATCATTAACCTCAAGATTATTAATTAGTGTTTCCCTACTGGCAAGAACCAAGTCAAGGAGGTTATTTCCCCTAGTTGGCTCTGTCACAAACTGTTTTAAAAAACAATCCTGGATCGTATCAAGAAAGTCACCCGACTCTAAATTTCCTGTCAAATTGCTCCAGTCAATCTGTCTATAGTTGAAATCTCCCATTAGCACAACATTTTCGTATGTAGATGCCTTACGAATTTCGTCCCATAGAAGTTTACTGCACTCCCTATCAAGATTTGGGGCCCTGTAAATCACACCCAAAATTAGTTTTTCTCGGCCCTCGAGAAGCTGTAACCAAACAGATTCAGTGGCTGACGCTTCTAATTTAATATCTTGTCTATCACAACAATTTAAATTGTCTCTGACATACATCGCTACTCCACCACCTTTCCTGTTGACCCTGTCAGTGTGGAATAATTTATAGCCTTGTATGTGACATTCAGAGGGCATCTCTCTATCTTTCAGATTGAGCCAGGTCTCTGTTATAGCAATAATATCTATGTTTCCTGCACTTGCAATTAATCTTAGCTCATCTATCTTATTTCTAACACTCCTGCTATTAGTATAGTAAACCTTAAGGGAGCTAGTCCCTTGCTGCCCTCTGCTGTCCCCCTTTGTTTGCTGACCTGTTCTATTGTCTTTATTTATAACTTCATGCTGAATGCCTTTTATACATTTACTGTTTCCAACCCTAGTGTTGCAACCTGCTTGTTTCCCACACACACCCATACCTCTATCTTCCATCAGTTTAAAATCATAGGCATTTCACCAATGGCCTTCTCAATCGAGTCTGCAAGTGCTACCACCCCTGCCCCAGAGAGATGAACCCCATCCCTTGCATACATATCATGTTTGCCATAAAAGTTGTTCCAGTTGTCAATGAATGGGATTGCAAGTTCCTTGCAGTATCTGTCTAGCCAGCAATTTACACCAATTGCCCTAGACAACCATTCATTTCCTACTCCCCTTCTAGGCAAGATGCTACATATGATTGGGATCCCTCCCTTAGACTTAATGAAATCTATAGCTGACCTGTACTTATCTAGCAGCTCTTCTCTCCTACCCTTCCCAATATCATTTCCACCAGCACTGAGACAGATAATGGGCTTGTTCCCATTACCTGACATGATATTCTCCAGTCTGTTGACAATGTCCCCAACACCAGCTCCAGGGAAGCACACTCTATCTCTCATCTTCTTATTCCTATTACAAAAAGCACGATCAACATATCTTACCTGAGAGTCACCAACCACAAGAATGCGCTTACCTTCATTAGCAGGGGCAGTAGTACCCTTACCTTCACTGGCCACTGAAGTACATTCATCCTGGAGAACAGAGAAGCGATTTCCTACCTTCAGATCTGCACTCTTAACTTTCCTTACTCTGATGCGCCTCCCATTACTGTGAACAACTCGCCACTTGTAGCAGGTGCTGGGCTGCACCTCACTGCTGGTAGCCGTTGCTACCACCCCACCTACAGCCTCCTCACAGTGAGAGACAGACTGCACCTCACTGCTAGAAGCCTCATTCCCCACATCTCCAACCACCTCACACTCTCTCCCAGGCCCATTGAGGTGGACCTTCAGCCTCCTAATCTCCTCCTGGAGAAGCAAGACCTCCTCCTTCAACTCTCCAACCTCAGCTTTTAAAACACTGTAGAAGCAAGCCATGCTTTGTAACCGTCCACGCTAATCCCCAAGCAGCTCAGGGTCTGTGACCTCACGTGACGACTGACCACTGAACACTGACGACTGACCACTGAACACTGAGTAGGTGAAAAAGCTGCTATGTGAACTTGATACCTCAAAGGTGGTGGGACCAGACAACATCTCTCCGTGGGTCCTTAGAGAGGGAGCAGAGATGCTGTGTGTGCCACTAACAAAGATCTTCAACACATCCATTGAAACTGGGCAACTCCCTGAGGTATGGAAGATGGCAAATATAGTCCCAAGGTCACGGAGAAGATCATCAGGAGGAGAGTGGTGGAGCACTTGGAAAGAAATAAGTGTATAGTCGACAACCAGCACGGTTTCAGGGAAGGGAAATCCTGTGTCACAAACCTACTGGAGTTTTATGACAAGTTGACAGAAGTTAGACAAGAAAGAGATGGGTGGATAGACTGCATTTTCTTGGACTGCAAGAAGGCCTTCGACACAGTTCCTCACAAGAGATTACTGCAAAAGCTAGAAGATCAGGCACATATAACAGGAAAGGCACTACAGTGGATCAGAGAATATCTGACAGGGAGGCAACAACGAGTCATGGTACGTAACGAGGTGTCAGAGTGGGCGCCTGTGACGAGCGGGGTTCTACAGGGGTCAGTCCTGGGACCTGTGCTGTTTTTGGTATATGTGAATGACATAGCGGAAGGGATAGACTCAGAAGTGCCCTTGTTTGCAGAAGATGTGAAGTTAATGAGGATAATCAAATCAGTCGAGGATCAGGCAGGACTACAAAGAGACCTGGACAGGCTACAAGCCTGGTCCAGCAACTGGCTCCTTGAATTTAACCTGCGATATGTAAAATCATGAAATTCGGGGAAGGTCAAAGAAGACCGCAGACACGGGATAGTCTAGATGGCAAAAAACTGCAAACCTCATTCAAGGAAAAAGATCTTGGGCTAAATATAATACCGATCACATCTGCTGAGGCGCACATCAATCAGATAACTGCTGCAGCATACGGGCGTCTGGCAAACCTACGGATAGCGTTCCGATACCTCAGTAAGGATTCGTTCAAGACTCTGTATACCATTTACGTCAGGCCCATACTGGAGTATGCAGCACCAGTTTGGAATCCACACCTAGTCAAGCACGTCAAGAAATTAGAGAAAGTGCCAAGGTTTGCAACAAGACTAGTCCCAGAGCTACAGGGATTGTCCTACGAAGAAAGGTTAAGGGAAATTGACCTGACGACACTGGAGGACTGGAGGGTCAGGGGAGACATGATAACGACATTTAAAATCATGCGCCGGAATAGACAAGGTGGACAAAGACAGGATGTTCCAGAGATGGGACACAGAAACAAGGATCACAATTGGAAGTTGAAGACTCAGATGAGTCAAAGCGATGTTAGGAAGTATTTCTTTAGTCACAGAGTTGCCAGGCAGTGGAACAGCCTAGAAAGTGATGTAGTGGAGGCGGGAACCATACATAGTTTTAAGACGAGATATTATAAAGCTCATGGAGCAGGGAGAGAGAGGACCTAGTAGCAACCAGGGAAGAGGCGGGGCCAGGAGCTATGAATCGACCCCTGCAACCACAAATACGTGAGTACAAATACGTGAGTACACACACACGAAGACCCATTCACACATGTGTTATTGAGGCAGCTGCATTAAGGAGAGTTACACATGAAGACCTACGTGCAAGGTAAGATAAAAATTGCAGGCCGCAGCTGCCAGTCGTCGGAGCTAAATATGAAAAAGTTTTCACACACCCTAGGCGCATGTCGCAGTGGTTTCTGTTCTGCGCTATATATAGGTAAGACTCCTTCGAAACACAGGCAGTGAAGAGCCAGACCTCAGACATCTCGGGTGTTCGCCGCTATATATAGCCAAGAGTTTTTCACTGCAGCTGTTTATCATGCACAAAAAACAGTGGCCTGCTGTGCTAGTAAGGCTGAGACAACAATGTTTCAACTCTAGAAGATTGCTAGCTATGGTATACATGACTAGTGACTCAGGTGGTAGCGTCCTGGACTGACGCAGGGACCGGCTACCTCTCTTACCATAAACATAATATTTAGCGGAATGTTCACGTTACGAAGATACAAACATCGCTACAGACAGTCGTGTACTGACAGTATATACAGCGAGAGGTGTATGTCTCTCAGTGTATATATACTGAGAGGTGCATGTCTCTCAGTGTATATATACTGAGAGGTGCATGTCTCTCAGTGTATATATACTGAGAGATGTATGTCTCTCAGTGTATATATACTGAGAGGTGTATGTCTCTCAGTGTATATATACTGAGAGGTGTATGTCTCTCAGTGTATATATACTGAGAGGTGTATGTCTCTCAGTGTATATATACTGAGAGGTGTATGTCGCTCAGTGTATATATACTGAGAGGTGTATATCTCTCAGTGTATATATACTGAGAGGTGTATGTCTCTCAGTTATATATACTGAGAGATGTATGTCTCTCAGTGTATATATACTGAGAGGTGTATGTCTCTCAATGTATATATACTGAGAGGTGTATGTCTCTCAGTGTATATATACTGAGAGGTGTATGTCTCTCAGTTATATATACTGAGAGATGTATGTCTCTCAGTTATATATACTGAGAGGTGTATGTCTCTCAATGTATATATACTGAGAGGTATATGTCTCTCAGTGTATATATACTGAGAGGTCTATGTCTCTCAGTTATATATACTGAGAGATGTATGTCTCTCAGTTATATATACTGAGAGGTGTATGTCTCTCAGTTATATATACTGAGAGATGTATGTCGCTCAGTGTATATATACTGAGAGGTGTATGTCTCTCAGTTATATATACTGAGAGGTGTATGTCTCTCAATGTATATATACTGAGAGGTATATGTCTCTCAGTGTATATATACTGAGAGGTGCATGTCTCTCAGTGTATATATACTGAGAGGTGTATGTTTCTCAGTGTATATATACTGAGAGGTATATGTCTCTCAGTGTATATATACTGAGAGGTGTATGTTTCTCAGTGTATATATACTGAGAGGTGTATGTCTCTCAGTGTATATATACTGAGAGGTGCATGTCTCTCAGTGTATATATACTGAGAGGTGTATGTCTCTCAGTGTATATATACTGAGAGGTGTATGTTTCTCAGTGTATATATACTGAGAGGTGTATGTTTCTCAGTGTATATATACTGAGAGGTATATGTCTCTCAGTGTATATATACTGAGAGGTGTATGTTTCTCAGTGTATATATACTGAGAGGTATATGTCTCTCAGTGTATATATACTGAGAGGTGTATGTTTCTCAGTGTATATATACTGAGAGGTATATGTCTCTCAGTGTATATATACTGAGAGGTGTATGTCTCTCAGTGTATATATACTGAGAGGTGTATGTCTCTCAGTGTATATATACTGAGAGGTGTATGTCTCTCAGTGTATATATACTGAGAGGTGTATGTCTCTCAGTGTATATATACTGAGAGGTGTATGTCTCTCAGTGTATATATACTGAGAGGTGTATGTCTCTCAGTGTATATATACTGAGAGGTGTATGTCTCTCAGTGTATACGCTGAGAGTTAAATTTCTTTCATAAGTATTACAGTATTCTTGTCTGCAAGTGAGAAAGTTATAGGCGGCCTTAATGACCCTCGTGCAGTCGATAGTCTTTAAACTCCATTAACCAACCAACTCTGCTCGGTCAAACCAACGCTGTGCTGATAGTCACAGTGACCCAACAGTATGCTGGTGGTCACAGTGACCCAACACTGTGCTGGTGGTCACAGTGGCCCAATACTGTGCTGGTGGTCACAGTGGCCCAACACTGTGCTGGTGGTCACAGTGACCCAACACTGTGCTGGTGGTCACTGGTCACTTCTGCCTAAACACCTATTGGAAGAACGATGGCATTTTTTTTTGGGGGGGGGGGGGGTTTCACATGTGCGTGGGTGGGTGACCTATGTGGGATGGCACACCAGGAGTGACCTGTTCAGCCAACCAATAGCAAACAAGTACTTGAAAACCAGTTTCTATTGGCTGAGAGGCGTGTTGTGTCACCACGAAGATCTTAGGGAAAAAAATGACCTGGTTGAGGACTGGTCAGTAGGACCCTGCCTGCTCTCTCTCTCTCTCTCTCTCTCTCTCTCTCTCTCTATATATATATATATATATATATATATATATATATATATATATATATATATATATATATATATATATATATATATATATATATATATATATATATATATATATATATATATATATATCTTACTCTGAAGAATATCTTCCACACACTTGACTAACTCACACCTGACACAACTCACACATGCGCACACCTGACATAACTCACACAAGCACACACCTGACACAACTCACACATGCACACACTTGACACAACTCACACAAGCACACACCTGACATAACTCACACATGCACACACCTGACACAACTCACACAAGCACACACCTGACACAACTCACACATGCACACACTTGACACAACTCACACACGCACACACCTGACACAACTCACACATGCACACACTTGACACAACTCA